>NC_143572.1:35172500-35772500 GCF_054136105.1 Typopeltis vanoorti | reverse complement strand
AAGGTTTGATTCATGTTCTCAAACTCTTTCATTTTTTCTTCAATAATCTTTGCGTATTTTAGTCTACAGTTCACATCTGAGAGCTGCTCAACTTTTATTTGCTTTAAAACTTTCTTACATGTTATTCTTTTCAATATGAAATTTCAATTTTATCCTGCTCAAGACTAAATAGTGATTGCTTCCAATTTCAAATCCTCTGTACACTCTGGTGTCCTGCACTAGGGAGAAAACATCACTATCAACAATAACAAATTCAATGAGACTTTTCTTATTCCTTGTCTCTTCTCTCCATGTGAATTTGTGCACATTTTTATGTTGGAACATGGTGTTAATAATAACCAGTCCATGTCCTGAGCAGAAATCCAACAAATATTTGCCATTATTATTAGATTTGCTCTTTTCTCCAAATTTTCCCAAAATATTTTTGTATGTCTCACAATCATTTCCTACTCTGCTATTTAGATCCCCAACAAGGACCGACTTTTCCTTTTTCATTGTGTCAGTTGCTCTTTCTAAAGCCTCAAAAAATTCCTCCACTTCTACCTTAGTAGAACCTTCTGTGGAACCATAGGCACAAATAAGTCTCATTGTTCAGTTCCCCATTCTCATATTTGCCCACATTACTCTACTTGAGACTGGCTGCCAATCAAGAAGATTAGCCTCGTATTTTGTGTTGAATACTATGGCTACTCCTTCTTTTCCTAGATTGTCATTGCTGAATATAACATTTTGTATTTATTGCTCAGAAAGATCTCACCAGTTTTTGTCTTTTTTGTTTCAGTTACCCCTATTATGTTGAGACTTGGTGAATATAACATATTATATTCACTGGTACACTTATTCCTGAAGATGTCTCTGTAACAGACAAAATATTATTATCATCATTATTATTATTTTTATGGGCACTCCATGGAGTCAAAAGACTCATCATGGGAGACCCATTCTATTCATTAACACAATACCTATCATACATCTCCTTAAACCTATTCAATGTTGGGGTGCTCACAACTACCCTGGCATACCATTTTACTCATTCATCACTTTCCAAGTAAAGAACCTAGTCCATAGACAGTTACGAACCACTGTTAGACAGTTTCCAAGTGTGACCCTTTGTTTTCCCCCTTACTCCCCATGTAATGAAAAATTTCTTTTGTATCAATCTTTAGAATCCCTTTAGTAACTTATAAGTTTCTATCATATCTATTCCCCCCCCCCCCACTCACCTCTCAGCTAAACTCTACGACCCACTCCCTCATAGGGAACATTCCACAGACCTGTCGTCAGCTTGGTCACTTGTCTCTGAATCCTCTCCGCAGCCTCCCAATCCCAAGCAAGAAATGCAGGTGACCAAATCTGCAGTCTTTTTTATCAGGGCTTTTCAACTGAAAGTGACTTAATTGGTCTCACCCAGAGGTGGCAGAGTTTTCTCAACCAGAAAGTCAGGTCACTGGAACAGTTAAATCTATTTAATTATTTCTTTGTGCTATATTTATACCATTAAATTAAGTTATAAGTGTAAATCAGCGTCTAAGCCTAAACATGCATTTATTCATCGCATATTATAACACTCCACTACTCTCATTACCCTTCTTATCATGCCAAAATATGTTATGCCATTCTGCTTGCATTTCTGTCAGGACATCATCTTCTTTCAACCACATTTTACTGATTATAGTAATCTGTAGATAGGTAGAAAATATCAATATAACTAATCAATTTCCTTTATTTGTAATATTCTGGCATTTGTATAATGAAGCATCTCTGCATTGTCAGTATTTCTATTTCTCATTAAACTAATGGTTGTTTGGGTAGCATTGCTACTTTACTCTTGAATAATAATTATTGAACAAGGTTGTTTCCCATTGCCTTCCTTGCCCATCAGTAAGTACACTGCTCAAAACAATTAGGGGATATTTTGGTTTTCTTGTAAATTATGAAATTATAAAAATAATTTACAAATGTAACACATTTATTTTAAAATATTCTTAATATACAACAATGTAGAACATGCAACTGTATACAAAATCATGTTATGACTTGTCGAAAATCATGTTATGACTTGTCGAAACGATCGCTTCAAGAGTTTCGAAATTGCTCTCACAGAAGAGTAGGGAAATATCCCACAAGAACTGTTTGATCATCTCATCCAGTCCATGCAATCAAGATGTACCACTGTTTTGGCTGTTAATGGAGACCATACACCCTATTAAAAATTAACAAAAGTGTTTTTGGCTATTCTTGTTAAAAATTATTTCATTCTAAAATGTATAATTTGTTAAATTTGTAATAAATATCGATTATTTAAACAATATCTCATCAATTACGTCTTATCCATGAGTAAGTAATATTTATTCATGCACAAAGTACCCAATAGTTATAATTATTTGCAGAAAAAAAATTATAATTATCCAACAGAAACTAAAATATCCCCTAATTGTTTTGAGCAGTGTAATTATCTACAGATATCAGTTTTCACAAGGGTAAGTTTGTCTATTTTCACGATGAAAAACCTGACTTTTTGTGTGAGACCAATTAACTCACCTTCATTCGAAAAGTCCCGATAAAACTTTTTTGCATTCTAGATGGGTTTCAAAGCCAAGTCTTTCCATCCAAAGGGTTTCCTCTGTGCTGACTGAACTATGGTGGCTCCCAGTATTCCTATACCTATTATTATTCTTTCCAGTCTCCATTTGACTCTGCTGTATACTGTATACCTACAGGTGTACCCCAGTCATAGAACATGTTATGTTCCATGACGACCTTTTATATAGCAAATTGCATATATAGTGAATCATTGCTTTTTTTCCCCCCTCTCTCCTCATAGATGCATGCAATGCTAAATTAGAAATGTCAAGAAATTATATTTTTGTTTAATTCCTTATCCAAGTGTAAGCAAAGCACACAAAGTTTGCTTATGCTTGGATAAGGTTGTGAAGTATCTTCACAACTAGGCTACTTGTATCCTCACATTAATTGCCTTAGTGTACCATAATGCAAAGCACATATCCTTTTGGTTGTGAATAATGCTATGCATTATGAGAAGGGCTACTACCCAAACCAGTTTCAACCTTTATTGAGATCTCATCAATGGGAGCCAAATCCCGAAGAGATACCAAGGTTGAAGTAATGCAGAAGTCATATATATATATCCCATATACAAGTAGTGAAAGTTGTAACACTTCATGCACACACTTTGTTTGCTTACACTTAGATAAAAGATCAAACAAGAATATAATTTCTTGGCATTTTTAATTTAATTTATAAGTGAAAAAACTTTGTACAACTAGCTATAATCTAGAGCAGGGGTCGCCAAACTTCTTTGACCGTCAACCCCGTCAAGAGTTTCTTCACTCTTTATCGACCCCCTCTATTTTACTATTATGTAATTATAATAGGACAAGCAAAAAAGACGTTTATGTGAGTTTTTAGATTGTTTATTTTATAGTTATTACAGTGTTTATTATATGTATAATATAGTATATATTATTATATTACTTTTACTAGTACTATTACAATCACTAGTAATATCACTGGTATTACTAGTGATATTAATAAACTACTAGTATTAATATCACTCGTATTACTACCAGCCCTGCTGAACTCTTCAACATAGAGAAGTTTAGTTTGTGAATGGATAACAATTGGATTATAATATGTATGTTGATGAATTTTAGAACGTTCACACTCACTTGTATGTCGATGCGTAAAAATGAGACTTGGATCAACACGTGCGCGGTTCTTATTTACTTATACTTACACATATTCAATCTCGTTCCCACCGCGTTGGCCGGGCAGGAACCACGAACATCCGTTTATTGGTAAATACATCATTCTAGCCCACTTGATTGGCCTCCATAACTATTTTCATGACCTTTCTCCATCTTACAGGTCCTATTATGTCACTGTTCCCACAATTCACTCTTAATTGCGTTGTCATTCTGGATGAAGGTAATCCAAGTTAACTGAATTAAATATTACCCGTACAATGATTTCTTATATTTTTCTGTTGACCCCTAACAATGTCATATATCGACCACTTTGGCGACCACTGATCTAGAGTGTGTTAATAACAAGGGGTTACATCTTTACCCTACTTGTATATAGGATATACATGGCTTTGCATTAAACCTTCGTATCTTGTGGCTCCCACTGATGATATTTAATAATGTTCATCTTTGGGTGTGGTTGCTTCCTGGGGAGTAAAGAGGATCTGCTTAGTGGTAGGATTTTTGCCTGTCACAGAGTGGAGCCACCACTGAATTTCCTGCATTGGAGTGATGAGTTTAGTAGTTATCATTTAGGATTACCCAGTGAGATTTAGAGTGATCATGTAGATCACTCAGAGTATTTGGAAAAGTATTTTCTCACTTTAACATACCTCACTAAAAGCCAAAATCAGTTTGAGTAGTGGATACTAAGGCATATAATAATAATAATTATTATTATTATTATTGATACACCATAGCTCAGTCAGTATAGACAAAGCCCTTTGGTTGGAAAGACCTGGGTTCGATTCCCGTCAGTGACGTGAGGAACCTTTATCTGGTCTCTTTCGACTAAAGGTGAGTTAGCTGGTCTCATATGGAGGTGTTGGGGGGGGGGAGTTTCACCTGGAAACTCAGGGTTTTCGTCCCCCAGAACAGGCAAACCGGCCCCATGAACACACATGGATTACAGTCATGAACACATCCCAGCCATATGCCAGTCTCGAGCCCGGATAAAATGGGGGGGAGAGGGAAGCAATGGTGAACTACCTTGTAAAAATCTCACACTAGGAATACTTTGTGGGCAACAATGCCAACAAAGTCACCTATGGTTGGAAACGAATGAAAGGGAAAATCAGATCGGATTATTATTATTCAGGCCTCCATGTAATCAACTCATCGTAGGAGGTCCTTCCTGGGAAACAAAGTCTATCATACAACTTCTTGAACACTCATTGACCGTTCTTGCTCTCACCACTCCATTAGGCAATGCATTCCATGGTTCAACCACCCTCCATGCAAAGAAACCACTGCTCACCCTCTTGCTCACAACTTCCTTTCGTTACTTCCAGGGATGGTCCCTTGTCATTGCTCCTTCCCACTGTTCCACCAAGTGAAAGAACTCCTCAGTGCCAACCCCGTAACTGCCTCTCAGCAGTTTAAAAGTCTCGATCATATTACCTCTCCTTTTTCTATCTACCAAACTCTGCAGTCCATGTTCCCTCAGCCGATCCTAATAAGTAACATTGTCCAGGCCTGAAACCATCTTTGTTATCTGCCTCTGTACCCTTTCCACAGTTAACTTATCTCCTTCAAATCCTGAGGACCAAATTTGAGAACAATAGTCTAAGTGTGGTCTGATCAGGGTCTTATACAACGGAATGATAACTCTTTTATCTCTGCAGACCAGCATCCTTCTCGGTATTGCAGCAATCCTCTGGGTTACCTTCACTGCCTTTGCAATATGCTCCCTGAATTTCAGTTTTCTATCAATCATCACCCCAGATCTCCTGTCTCCCCTACTTCCTTCAGTACAGCTCCTCCAATTGAGTATGCAGCCTCCCATCGATGCATCCCAAATTTCAAGACTTTACATTTGGTTGCATTAAACCGACACCCCATTCATTTGCCCATCTGTCTAGTTTATTCAAATCCTCTTGCAGGGCCATCACATCATCTGCAAACAACTGAATATTCCCTTGCAAGCCATTGACAATGTCATTGATTAAAGGTTAGACAATATAGCTTCCAGTATTGAGTCCTGTGGAACCTTACTTGTAACCTTATGCCTCCTTGATATTGCGCCACTATACAAAACTCTCTGATACCTATCAGACAGCAAATCCTGAATCCAGTTGACTAACCCGACATCTAAACACATGTGCTGCAACTTAAGTATCAGCTTATCATGTGGCACCCTGTCAAGTGCCTTTGTACAATCCAAAAAAATGGAAGTATATGCCTTTCCCTCATCAACTGCTCTTGTCACTTTATTATAAAAGGCAATCATATTACTAAAGCAAGCGCACCCCTTAACAAATCCATGTTGATTCTCACAGATAACATTACCCTCATCTGCCCAGTGCTGTATATGGTCCCTTACTAATTTCTCCAAGTACAACTACTGATACAGCACAACTACTGATGACACACAAACTGGACTATAATTAGACACTTCCAGTCTGCTATTGCCCTTATGCAATGGCATTATCTTACCTTCCTTCCATTCCTTGGGTACCTTTTCCGTAGCCAGACTTTTTTATTGAAAAGCCAGGTCACTGGAGCTATAAGTTCTTTAGCACATTCTCTCAAAACCCATGGTGAAATACCATCCAGTCCCACAGCTTTCCTGACATCCAGAGTGCTCAGTATTTGGAACACACTCTCCTCTTGCACCTCTAAACCTTGACCCTGTCCTATCCCACTATTATTAAAATTTACTTCTCCAGGATGAAATACTCCAATAAGGTGTTCATTGAACAACTCCAATATGTTCTCTGCATCAGTCACTCTATTCCCATTTTTATCCCGCAATGTTATTCTTCCACAATCATTTCTCCTCCTACTGGCTACATAGCTAAAAAATTCTCTTGGATTTTCTTTCGATCTTAGTGCCAATCTCTTCTCATATTCCAGTTTTGCCTTCCTCACCATACTAGTCACTCCCCTGTCCTGAGTATTATATTTTTCATGCATCTGCTTTCCTTATATCTCTTCTATAATCTCTTTATCACCTGCAGTTCCTGTTTGATATTGTTGTCATCCACTCAAATTGTGTCCTCTTCTTCACTCGTGGAATGCAGTTTAACATTACTGCTAACAAATATTTCTTCACAATTTTCCAAGCACTAATGATATTCTGGCCTTCCAATTCCACCCTCCATGGAACTCCCCAAGTTGATATCTAAGACTATTATAATCACCTGCCTTATAATTCCACATTCATTCCCTTTTCTTTGATTCTTCTGCATGTCTGTTCATCTTCCAAGTCAAAACCACATGGTCACTCTCTCTAACTAGGGGGAGAGATTTCATCTGTTATTATCAGCTCTTCTAATGGCAATGACCAAATCCAAAACTCTTGTTCTCTCTATTACCTTTTGTCTAAGACATTTGTTGCTCAAGAATTCTAGAAATTCCATATCCTTATTACTACATGCATTTTCCTCTTCCTAGCTTATACTGCTGTAGTTAAAATCTCCCATAACAATCATTCTTCTTGCACTTGCCAAGCTCAACTGCCTAAACATCTGCTCCCCACCATCTGTGCTCCTTGGCTTATAGCAACTTCCAAAGCCTCCACTCTTAGAGGACATAAATCATCACTTATCATAAGCAGTACTCCACCACCACTGCATTTTCCCTTCCTATCTTGCTGAAAAATGCTGTACCCTGCTACTTCTATTCCTGTTATTATATCATCATCATCATCACGAATCATGGGCTCACTGTCCTTTGATATCTGATGCCTGTTTCACTATCTTCTTCCACCTTTCTTTGTCCTGTGCACAGTGTCGCAGTTTTTGTACACCCATTCCACACTAATCTTTTATATCGTCTATCCATTCTCTCTATGGTCTACCTCTTCTGTTTAAACCATCCAAAATACCAAACATAAATGTCTTTATCTTCCAGTCCTCACTCATTCTATAGATGTGTCCAAATAATTGCAGCTTCCGTTTTATAATCTTCTGCATTAGATTCTGTTTTCGTTGTATCTTCTGATAGAGTTCTTCATTGGTGATTTTCTGTACCCATCCTATTCTTAGAATCTTCCTGTAACAAGTTCTTTCAAATGCCAAAATTCTTTTTCTTGATTCCTTATTTATTACCCACGTTTCAGATGTGTAAAGTACACCGCTGAAGATGCATGTTTCCAATACTCTTAGTTTTGTTTGCAGACTGATCACTTTACTTTTCCAGATGTTATCCATGGCCTTCAGATTTGTTCTTCCCTTTGCAATCCTGATCTTTATTTCTTTTTTACAGTCCAAGTCATATGTTAGTTTACTTCCCATATATGTGAATTGTTCTACATTTTCTATATCAGTTCCATCCTCTTGTATCTTTTATTTCATGTTCTTCTCACCAAATACCATTGTCTTTGTTTTTTCAAAGTTCATAGCAAGTCCAAATCTCTTCCCTTCCTCATTTAACAGTTTCAGTGTTTTTTTGTAGTTCTCTTTCGTCTTCTTCAATAATAACAATGTCATCTGCAAATCTCAGATTGTTAATTCTCATTCCGTGTACACATATTCCTTTGGCATCTTCTTTCATTTTATCCATTGCTCTTTCTAAATGTGCGATGAAAATGCTTGGTGATATTGGGTCTCCCTATCTAGTACCTCTGCTTGTTTTAAACCATTTCCCCAAATCATCACCTATTCTAACTGCTGCAACTGCATTCTGGTAAACATCTTTTAATATAGCTATTAGTTTTTTATCAATTCCATAGGATTCCAGAACTGCTAATGTCACTTTCTGGTCAATACTGTCAAATGCTTTCTGAAAACCAACAAAGCAAGTATATATGTTTTTGTTTTTTCTCCTAGCTTTCTCTGCTATTAACCTCATTGTCAAAATCTGTTGAGTTGTAGTTCTATCCTTCCTAAATTCTGCTTGCTCGTCTGCAAGGTATGCTTCCAATTGTGTTCTCAATATTTCTGTCAATATGATCATCATCACTTTACCAAGGTGACTTATCAAGGCAATTGTTCTATAATTTTTACATTCTTGCTTATTTCCTTTCTTGTATAATGTTACTAATATTGATTTCACCCACTCCTCTGGCATTTTCCCTTCTTTCCATACCATATTACATAGTTGGTGCATTTCTGTAACCATACTTTCACCACCATATTTAATCATTTCTCCAGTAATGTTATCGTTACCAGGACTCTTGTTGTGTTTTAGCCGTCCTATTGCTTTTTCTACCTGTCCTCTTAAAATGTCCATATCATGCTCATTACCTGATGGTGATATCTGCTTCAATTCTTCAGTCAGTTTCCCAACGCTATCTGAATCTAGTTTTTCTTCATATAACTCACTACAGTATCTTGTCCACCGCTGTACAATTTTTTCTTTATTCATCAATACTTTGCCTTTTTCATCTTTAATTGTGGTCTGTTTTGGTTGCCACTTTCTATTAATGATTCTGATCATTTTGTATACCTCCCTTGTTTTATGCTCTCCATAGTACTGTTCTATATTGTTGCATTGGGCTTCTAACCATTTCATCTTATCCATTCTGACTGCTTTTTTCACCTCATTACACTTTCTTCTATATTGCTCTTCTATTTGTTCTGATGTATCTCTTCTTATCTTCAACATTCTTTTCTCCTGTACTAACTTCAGTGTTTCTTGTGTAATCCATTCCTTCTTGATCTTCTCTTCTTCTGGTACTGTTTCTTCAACTGCATCTTCTATCGCTTTCATTACTCTTTTCACTCTTAAATTCAAGTTTTTTTCTTTTTCCACACTTTTAAGTTTCTCTGCTAACACTGTTCTGTACCTTCTTCGTATTTCTGCTTCACTTATTCGTGTTGTATCTCTTCTATTCTGATGTTGGGGTTGATATTTCTTTTTTAATTTCATCTTGATGTTTGCAATCACTAAACTATGGTCCAAGTCTATATCCGCTCCTTGAAAAGAGTGACATTGCTGTACTGATGTTATCCATCTTCTTTTAATCATAATCATATCAATCATGTTTTTGGTTTTCCCATCATTTGATCGCCACGTCCATTTTCTACACTCCTTTTGTTGGAATCTTGTGTTACAGATCATCATCTCATGGTCCACAGCAAATTCTAACAATTTTTCACCTCATTCATTTCTTTCTCCAAAACCATATTTTCCTATGCCTCTTTCCCAACCATCATTATGTATTCCTACTTTGGCATTCCAATCTTGTTCAATAATTAGCACATCTTGCTTTGGTATTGTTTCTATTATCTCTATCAGATCTTTGTAGAATAAGTCAATATCCTCATCTGTGCTGTCAGATGTGGGTGCATATATCTGGACTATTGATATGTTGAATGGCTTTGCCCGAAATCTTGCTACTATGATTCATTCATTAACTGGTTTGTAGCCTAATAGTGCCTCTCGAGCTCTTTTGCTGAGAAGGAAGCCAACTCCTGCTTCGTGCATGGTGTCATGTCCTGACCATATTACTTCGTATCCATTGATCTCTCCAGATGATGTCTATCTCATCTCTGCCAATCCTAGTATATCCCACCGATATCTCTTCATTTCCTCACGAAGTAGTTCTAATTTTCCTGACATCCAGAGTGTCCGCACATTCCACATTCCTACTGATAACAGTTCTGTTAGTTTCAGTTTCTGTTTCCTTTCGGTATCGCAGGCCTTGTTTATCAGGGCAATGCCCGAGCCGGCATGTTGTAGCTGTTGGTTGTATAGGCATCAGATAACAATCGTGTTTTTTCTTTACGGTCAGAGCATCGACACTCATCAATGCTCTGACCGTAAAGAAAAAACATGCTTGTTATTATATCATCTTCTGTCAACACATTCTGGCTATTATTCTATTTATTATTACTGCTCTTCTGCTCAACGCATCACTATCATACCTGGACAACACACACACATACACACACACAATCTTTCCTCTCTGTGTTTTCTTTTGTACAACCTCAAGCAAGAATCTGAGATCTCTTGCCACCTGATGTACGTTGTCTCTCAATTCATTCCTGCCCACCATCACAGGCCACCGTTTCACCCCACTTAATTGCCATAGCCACACTCTATTATTCCTCCAGGCAAACACTCCTCTGGCATCCTATCTTGCACACCATGGATAATCGAATCTGCATACATCACAGCTCTTACCACTCTGTTCCTTGATTGCTCACCTGCATCCCTCATTCTCTCTCTTCTCTAACATTTTCACTCTGTGTTTCCCTACTTACCTGCTGTCCTGGCATCACTCTCTCTCCCTGGTTCCAGCACTCTCTTGCATTCTTCTCATTCCCTCTCTCTGACTGTTTTCATTCTCTCCTCTTCTATCATTCCCATACCTGTCTCTCATTCTCTCTCTCTTCTGCTGCTCCGATTTTCTCCTCTTCTATCATTCTTACCTCTCTCTCTCATTCCCTCTCTTCTACTGCTTTTATTCTCTATTCTTCTATCATTCCCATACCTCTCTCTCTCTCACTCCTACTCCGATTTGCCTTGCATTCATCTCTTCCATTCACCCAATTTCATCTTTTATGCTTCTGATCTCATTCCTGAGACATTCCATCTCCTCTTTCAGCTCATCTATCTCTCTGTGCAAGTTAGCCACTCTTACTCGCCATTCATCCTCCCAGTCAAGACCGTCTCTGAAAACTTCACAATCGTTCAAGCCTTCCACGCTCCCTACTCTTATTTTTTCATTCATATTTCACTCATTATTCTCACCTTCTATCACACTCATCTCTTGAAATTCTCTCACCCCTGATGCAACGAGGTCGGTTATCATAATATCTAAGTCACTAAATTCCTCCCATTGCCTACATTTTGCTCATATATGCACTCTCCTTTCTCTCAACTGCCACATATCCAACTGCTGGGATGCATACATACCACAAGCTCCACATGCCACAAAATCCTATATTATGTTACACAAAATAGAGTCCTTAAATGGGGAGGACTTGGTGACACGGCATTTGCAATTAGAGCTGCGACAGCTGCGTCATTCAAATTGTGCCGAGGAACTACTACAACTAAACGCCAAATACTATGTTAACATATAAACATCCTAATTGTGAAGATACTTCATGTGCAAACTTTGCATGCTTACACTTAGATAAAGGATTAAACAAGAATATAATTTCTTGGTATTTTGAATTTAATTTATAACCAATAACCAAGTGAAAAAACTTTCTCCAAATACATATAATGGTTTGATAACATTTTAAAGCAGCCATGCACAGTATTAGTATAACTGATGTAAATATATGTTGTATTTATGACAGCTACACAAGCAAAAAATTATAATAATTTTCATAAAAAAATTAGATAACTACAGTCTATAAAAGTTGTAAATAGCTGTGGTATTAACTGGTGTAGAACTTTTCACTTCACTCAGGAGTTTATTTTTGTAAAATAAATTAAAGATGTCAAGAAATTATTCTTGGTTTCATCCTTTATCCAAGTGTAAGCAAACAAAATTTGCATGTGAATTCACTTCACAACTGGGTAACTTGTATATATAGAGGCAATTGATGTGGAGTCATTAGCCTCTATATACATGTAACCCAGTTGTGAAGTGACTTCATGCACAAACTTTGTTTGGTTACACTTGGATGAAGGATTAAACTAGAATATAATGGCATCTTTAATTTATTGTATAACTATGTGAAAAAGCTTTCAGCATCTATCTCTAATCCAGAGTACTTTAGTAATAAGGTGTGACACCTTTTGGATACTTGTATATGGAAATATGACTTCTGCACTACTTCAATCTTGGTATCAGTTCTGGGTCTGGTCCCACTGATGTGCTTTTGGGTTGATGTGGTTGCTTTCCCTGAGATATGAGTGGCTCTGCTCAGTGGTGGGGTGAGCTTGCCATTCGGCAAGGTCACCGCTGAGGATTCTTCTTGATGGAAGTGAGCCTCTTTTCTGTCATCTTTTTATCCTTTGTTCCTATACTCTCTCATATTTATCTCTTTCCATGTTTCACAAATTCTCTCTCCTCTTCATAACTTTCTCTTACACTTCTAGTTTATCTGACATCAGTCAGCCTTTTATGTCTTCTAATCTTTTCCATCACATGAATCAACTTATTTTTCATACCTTTCACTTCCTCTCTCAGTACTGCTATCTCCCATTCTACCCTCATTCAAGATCATTGATACAGTCAATACCATTCTTCATGTCTTCCCTATCTCCAACCATTCTACCCTCATTCAAGATCATTGATACAGTCAATACCATTCTTCATGTCTTCCCTATCTCTAGTTACACTACCTAATGTCAAGCCTATTGCCCCTCATACTCACCCCCCCCCAGCCTTGATTATACTACTCAGCACATGCTCCTAGCAAACACCCATTCATGTTGCACCACTAAAACCTGAAGTGCCACTAAGATACTACTACCGAAATCACCTAGATCTTCTTATTTCATGCAAACATGCTCCCACTCCCCCTCATCTCTTTCCTGCCACATTATGTGCATATGTTTGAAGATGGTGTTAGTAATGACTCCCCATGTCCCGAACAGAAATTTATCTGGTATTTGCCATTATTGTTAGCTTTGTTTTTTCCTCCATATTTTCCTAAAACATTTTTGTATATCTGGGATAAATTTTCCATTCTTCTGCTGTTTAGGTCTCCAACAAAAATTGGAATATCCTGTTTTATGTCAGCTATCCTCTCTAATGACTTGAAAAATCTTCTGCTTCTTCCATATTAGAATCTTCTGTGGGCCCATTTTGAAATATGCCTGCATCACTCTACTGAAATTGCCTGCATTCAAGGAGTAGTAGCTGGAGTACTCAAAATAGCTTGCCAAGTACTTCAGCTACTCCTTCCTTTTCCCAATCACTGTTGCTTGAATGTGCCATCTTTTAAAAATTATTTAGGAGCATCTGACCTGTTTATGAGTTCTTTTTATAACACCAGTAATGTCAACATTGTATTCCTGCAATTCCGCTCATCTCTTTTCTAGTGATATTTCTTATTTTGAAGATTGCTATCTTTAATCCATTGAATATGTTGTTAATAAAAAAAATGAGAGTTTATTGTTTTTTATTCTATCATACTCTTTGACTTGAATTTAAAAATCATAGTTTTTACCATATAGTAGCTTCAGTCAAAACAGGATAGTTGAATGTTGCTCTTCCAAAAGTAAGTTTATAAAATGGCACTATTTGTAAAAAATGGTTAGACATTACTGATTTATAATCATAAGTAGCTATTGATATATAAATCTTTGCTAATAATATAATGTGCTTTATTTTGATGAATTAAGAAATATAATAGTTTTATTTAGTACTGTAATAATATTTATAGGTTTTGGCTCTACAAATGATTCAACACTACTTTTCCATCACTAATTGTAATAGCAACTGTATACATGTTCTTATGGATTGTCTTTGGATAATGACATAGGACCACCAAAATTTACAGTAGGTGGGTATGTAATAGTGTTAACACGTATTTTATTAAAATACTTATTACAAAAAATTTCTAAATTTTTTGTGAAACTTGTTAATGAAATTACGAGGATTTCAATCAACTTTATCTGTTTTGACAGAGAAAGTTAAAAACAGAAAAATTCGAAATCAGAAATGGAAATATAGTAATCGTTAGTTCATATCTTATAAGGGACAAAACTTCATGTTATAGAAATATTTTATGAAATTGAAATAATATAAATTCTAGTGAAGCGAACCTCTCATGATGAATTTTACTCTGTAGAGTTTGCTGTAATATTAATAATCTATCTATCCCAAGGCTTTAACAGGCCTTTAAGGCCCACAACCTTCCAAGCATGCTTGGATTTCGTAACCGAAATACGAGGATAGAATGGTCACTCCTATGCCTCAAGGTATTCTTGGCTGTATCCCTGTGTGTTCAAGGGCCGGTTTGCCTGCTTGCGGGATGAAAAACACCAGATAAACTGGCGGAAAAAAACCCTACTGCCCGCGCCCAAGACCGGCTAACTTGGCTATGGCTGAGGAAGATCCTTCAGCTCCTCACGTCTCTGACGGGAATCGAACCTAGGACACTCCTTCCCCAGGCATATGGTTGCGAAGCGCAAAGCCACTAGGCTAACCGCGCGGACGTAATATTAATAATGTTTGACCTAAAATAAGACGTGATACAGAAATTGATCGTGTATGAAAAAGTAATTGGAGGATGTCTGGGAGAGGATCATTTGAGAATGTTGGTCAGAATTTGGATATGCAGATTTATGAGATGTAAAGGCAAGAAGTAGCATCTTCAACAGATGTGGACAAGTTTTATGGAGGCACTGAGGAGACTGTGGATGTGATGTGTGCCAATTTGTGAAACTCAGTACTGGTCAAAGTGGCTTACACAATAGATGTTTGTGATTAAGAGATTTGTTAGACAGATGCAATTCAAGTTTAGTATTACATTTTGAATACAACTGCCGGAAAGCTCCTGACATATTTTTAATGGTATTAACAACACCAAATGAACTATTTTATAAAAAGATATTTTATTAACTTGCTTATATTTCACTGAATTTCAAATCGGCATCATCAGAGCACAACACAGCATGTATACGTGACAGTGAGTAAGTGAACTTACTCGCTGGCACGTATACATGCTGTGTTGTGCTCTGATGATGATGCCGATTTGAAATTCAGTGAAATATAAGCAAGTTAATAAAATATCTTTTTATAAAATAGTTCATTTGGTGTTGTTAATACCATTAAAAATAAGTCATGAATAATCTTCAACACCTAAGCTTATCTCTTAGATTGCTGGAAAGCTCCTCCAAGCATCACTCCAATAAATGATTAAATAATTTTTATTACTGCAAATATTTTGACCAGAAACTAACCGGTCATCATCAGTGTATCAGTATAATCACAAGGTGAAGCTAGAACAAAGAATATTAATCCTATTTACAGAGCTGAAGCATGTGCTGGAAAGCCACCTAGTCAGTGGTTACAAAATAAAATAAGGTTACAATTAAAGCCAAAATTAAGTAATTTGAAATAAACTTAAAAGATGAATAGCCCCTCTCTCCCTCCCTGGTATTTACGAGGTTCAGTATGAGTGCCTCATACTTAGGACAAACAGGACGTTCTGTGGAGAAATGATTATGAGAACACCAATCTTATATCAACAATAAACCTGAAAAATCTGGCCTTTGTCAGCATGTTGTAGACACTGACCACGATATCCAGTGGTCCAATTTTACATCTTTTTTCATTTATTGAGTTATCATTACTTATTATTACATTACATTATCTTTTGCATATCATTACATTACATCTTATTCATTTAGATTTTTTTTTTCAAAATGATAAAATTGCAAAACAATGACATCCTATGTATAATCCAAGAGCATGAGCTCATCCGGGTTATTACAAGAAGTGTAACAATTGCACAGCATAAATAGTACACAAAATATTGACAATATATTTAGAGAATAATGTGTGTGTGTCTATATACTATTCATATGTACACGTAGAATAAGAACAATGCAGTTCAGTAATTACTTGAATATTTTCCATTGGTTAATTTCTCTTGGTAATTTTGGTTAATTTATCTTGGTATAAATTGGTTAATTACTTTTTATAGAATTATTCTAAACAAGTATTTAATATAAAAATTTAGGTACTGTCTAATCAGATTTCTGTATGTGTTCATGCTGTTTTCCTTTCGTATTAAGAGCGGTAAACTGTTAAAGATTTTTGGAGCCAAATATATATTGTGTTTTTGTATTATTTCTTTTTGCACTTTAGTGATAAAATATTTTCTGCAGAAGTAAGTATCTTTTCTAATACTTACGTACTGGTTATCAGTCTTTAAGAAAAGTAGCATCCTGTAAATATATAGTTGTTTAAGTGGAAGGATATTCAATACGGTATATTTAGCATTCACTGTAGTGTCTCTATATTTAAAGTTGGTTAAAATGCATATTAATTTATATAAATAAAGTGGATATTAAATCCAGCATTATTTCAAAGCAAAATGCAGAAACTATGAAAGTTTTGTATGAAATTCGACCAGAGAGCTTGTGGGAATACACTCTCTGGCACTTACGAGTTGCTCTAATGCAGACCTTATAGGAGACATGATCACTTTCCCAAGCGTCCATATATTCGCCTTCTATTAGTCCATTTTGATAAGGTTTCACTGGCCTGACGACTGTTTCGAACTGGTTGGTTCTCCTCAGAGACTAGGCAGAAATCTTAAGTGAGCAAAAACTTTCGTTCAGTACTAAGGAACTCAGTGTTGGAGAGATGTATTTTTGGTAAGCAAACTCTCAGTTGGTGCATAAAGTATTTACTAAAATAAAGAGCCAAAAGGCTTCATTTTGGTGACACAAAATTATATAAATCAAGTGGATATTAAATCCAACATCATTTCAACGCCGACTACAGAAACTATAGAAATTTCATGTAAAATTTGACCAGAGAGCTTATGGAAATATGACCACTGCCATACTACGAGTTGCCCTAGCCAAACTTAATAGGTGGCATTGAACGCTAAAGCACCCATATGTTCACCTCCTATTGGTTCATTTTGATAAGGTTTCACTGACCCGACAGCTGTTTCAAACTCATTGGTTTTCATCAGGGATCAGGCAGAAATCAATGAGTTTGAAACATTATTGGCTCTTTATTTTTAGTAAATCCAGCATTATTTCAAAGCCGAATGCAGAAACCATGAAAGTTTCATATGAAATTTGACCATAGAGCTTACAGGAACACACTCGCTGGCGAGTGTGTTCCTGTAAGCTCTATGGTCTATATGGTCCATGCTAGGGCAACTTACGAGTTGCCCTAGCATGGACCATATAGGAGACATGATCACTTGCCCAAGCATCCATATATTTGCCTTCTATTGGTCCATTTTGATATGGTTTCACTGGCCTGAGACTAGGCAGAAACCTTAAAAGAACAAAAAAAAGCAGTCGTGTCCTATAAGGTCTGCACTAGGGCAATTTGCAAGTGCCAGTGAGTATATTCCCGTAAGCTCTTTGGTCAAATTTCGTACGAAACTTTAATAGTTTCTGCATTCATCTTTGAAATAATACTGGATTTAATATCCACTTGATATATATAATTTTGCATCGCCGAAATGAAGCCTTTTAGCTCTTTATTTTATTGTATATTTTTCCATCCCTTCCCCACATATATAACCATGTTCAAAGACATTCATATCTTTATCATGTTTGCATACCATATCTGAACTTTCACACACATTTTTCCCATTCTTCGCTTGATGATCTAGTTTCCCCGACTCTCTGCATTAGGTCTCATACCATGAAGTAATTTCTCCAGGCTTCTGATGCCAAATTAATTCAGGTGCTGGCAATCTTCTTATACAAGTCTTTTCTGCCATCAAACACACCCCATACATCTAAAAACTCGCATCCATATCTTCTGCACAGCCTGCGTATGAAATCATTTGCTATCAGCATCCTCCTTAACTCAGTACCATTATAATATTATTAATATTAATTTATATACAGTGACATAAATAATAATTTATATAATTATTTTATGATTTCTTCAATTTCCATTAGGCCTGTTAAAATTAAAACACAAGAAGAGCTGCTTATCATCCTGAAAAGGATTGCAAACTCACCAAATCTGCTTCTCTTTTTCCTCTTTTATTCTGCCACCTCTGGTCTCAAGAACATTTCTTCCCCAAACAACTACAACCTCTAGCTTAGAAAAATTTTAGTGGGTTTCTTCTTTACCAGCACTTGCCTATATCCTGCACATAAATAAATTAATGCCATATCACACTATCTCTTACTCTTCAAGCAAGTTTTCTGTGACCTTTCACATTAATACTCTGCTTATTCACATAGAGTGTGGAAGTGTGTTTCATTACATCTCCATCAGTAAACCACATGCTTTGAAGAATTTTCTTCTAAAAACTTCAAAGAGACCACAAAACATTCTGTCATCTTAAATTTCATCACCAAAAGAGAGAAAATTCGAGTTTTTTTTTTAAAGAAAAATCTGCAAAGTTTATTTGAGATATAATGAAATATCTCAAATGAAATATAATGAAAAGCACATACTCTTTATGAATAAATAGAGTATGAATTTTTGGATCACAGAAAACCACCTACTTGAAGAGTAATATACTGTGAAATGCTATTATTTTTATGTGCTTGAACAATTTTTGTTCAAGTTTGTTGGATGTGTGGAGTGAGCAATACAAGGCTTGAATGGATTTAGGAGTCAGTAGTCTTGAGAAAGTGTTGTTCAGTGAGAGTTCCAAAGTGCACAGTCAGGGAAATAGAATGTTTAGAGGGATTGCAGGAGGGCCAGGAAACCTAGAGATTAGTAAGTGGGAGACTGGTCACATGATGCTAAATGTATCATCTGAGGTTAACTTTATTGAGCTAAGCAACACAAGGTTTGAAGGAGGTTGTGGGATTAATGTAATTTTGGTGTCTTGTGTATTTCGGTTTCTGTATGCTGATACCAGAAGTATTCGAAATTAGGGTGAGAGTTTGATATTGGTTAGCTCAATTTGGCCAAAAATGAAAAGCGTTAATGAGACTGGGTTGATCAAGGATGATATTGTCATAGGAATAGGCTGTAATATCTTTAGAGAGGACAGAAGGAACAGGATGGGGAGAGTTTGCTAATGATAGTAGATGAATTGAAGCCAAAAAGAATAAAGTACATCAGGGGGATGGGGATGCAGAGAGCATTTCATTTGAGGCTATCTGGTATGTGAGATAGAGGCCAACAAGATGAAATGTGTAATTGATTGCTGATATAATGCATGGGTTATAAGGGAGAATGTAGATAACATTCACTGGCAAATTAGCACAATGAGTGTAGGTGGAGGAATTGTTATTGGAGATTTCAGTTATGGAGGCATAGATTGAGAAGAGGAATAGACACAGGTAATGAGGGAAATGGAATTTATATACCTGCTGAGAGGTAATTACCTGAAGCAGAATGTAAGGCAGAGGATACATGGTTTGAGAGTGCTGGATCTGATCATAGCATCAGAGAACTTAACAGTAAGCAATCTAGCTATGCTGCCTCCACTTGGAGAAAGTGATCATGTGGTTTATACCTGAGAGATTGCCAGACATGTAGAATTTTTTTTGTTAACCTGGTGCTGGTGAGATGGGAAAATGTAACAAAAGTGGTAAGGTGGGGTCCCACCGAAATAATGTAGTGTATTATAGAAATCCATATCTTTTTAATCAATATTAGATTATGTATTGTTTAAGTGTCCTGTAATTTTACAGAATAAAAATGCAGATCCACAAAATTAAATTTTTATTACCTCAAAATACTTAACTAATTAAACATCTTTATTTATCAACAAAAATATACTCTTCCTAGCTTATATAATGAACGAACTAAATAAATCAGTATTTTTTAGGCACTTTGGTATTTGTTTACAAAAGGAACATATACATCATAAGAGGCTAATACAATAATAAACATTTAGCCTTGAGATTCCAATGATATCACTAACTGAAAATTTTCATTTTCTGTAATTGCACAGTTGGGGCACCTTGGAATTATGTGATCGAGACACACATATTTTGCTTGCTAAACTTAAACTTGCTTGCGTTCAACAGCCTGTCACCTATGGCGTCGAGTAGCTGGTTACAGGAAGGGAGGCTATACTGAGGCACGACTCACTGCTACACATTGTTAAAAAGTTATAGTCAATTTAAAATCTTTGGAGTCTGTGACACCCTACCTTACTAATGCTGAGTTAAGAAGAGATGTATCTGGAATTATACAGCAGGTGATTATGACAAGCTAAGAAGTCAGCTTTCAGCATAAGAAATTGGAGGGGAGAGATGCTGGTGCATGGGAGGTGGTCAAGGAGTTTTTGAAGAAAGTAGTATCAGACTGTATACCCAGAGGCAGAAGAATAAATCAGGTTGGAGTTAGATGGATGAATAATTTCATTAAACAGGAGTTGCAGACAAATAAAAGGTTGTAGAGGGATTATAAAGAAAAGGGCGATCACCATGCTTATGAGCAATACAAGGTACAGGCAAGAAGGGTGACATGTATGGTAAAGATGGCCAAAGCTAATTATGAGGCCAAAAAGAAATCCTAAAGAGTTCTTTCTATGTGATAAGTAAAAGGAGTAATTGACTATGGAAGGATAACTTTAAAAAGTGCTGATAGCGGGAAGGTAACAGAAGCAAACAAAATAGTTGAATTACTAAGTGAGCATTTTGCAGGGGTGTACCATCTAGGCAGTTATGTTACAATGCCAGATGTAATTGACTGGTGGGAAAATAAATGGAAATACTTAAAATATTCATAACCTCAGTACAAACACATCCTTGGGAATAGGTGGTATATCGGCCCCTGTATTACGAGAATGTGCAAGGGAATTATCAGCTCCTTTGACCAAAGTGTTTATTTTAAGCCTCAGTACTGGGAAGATGCAAGTGGAGTGGAAAGAGGGCAGAATAGTCCCATTACATAAAGGAGGCTTCAAGAGAGAAGTAGCAAATTATAGTCAATCAGCATCTCAGGAGTGGTGGTTAAGGTGTTGGAAAAATTGGTGAAAGATAGAATTCAGAATGGGATGGATAGGAATATGATACTCTTAGAAAGATAACATGGTTTTGTGAACGGTAAATCTTGTCTTAGTAATTTGCTTGTTTTTTTATAAGGTGACAGCAGAGTTGGATAAGGGAAATGGTTACTCAGTAATAATGCTAGATTTTGCAAAGGCATTTGACAGGATTCCACATAGAACTCTGTTGCATAAATTGGAGCAAATAGGGATGGATGTGAATCTGGTGATTTGAATTAGAAGTTGGCTGATAGACAGATATCAAAGAGCGGTTTATGGAGGATTTGATATTTGGTCCTCTGTTATTTAATTTGTACATCAGTGATATAGGAAATAATTTGACAGGAAATATTTGATTGTTTGCTGATAATGTTAAACTGGGAAGAGCTATGGTAAATGAAGGTGATGCACTGATCCTGCAAGACTTAAATAGAATAACAGTATGGGAAAAGGTAAATGACTGCCAGTTTAATGTGACCAAGCATAAGGTGGTGCACTTTGGCTAGAAGAGATCACATGCTGTATTGACGGAACTGAACTGCAGGAAACTGATTAAGCTAGGGACTAGGGGGTGGTTGTGGACAGGGAGTTGAAGTTTAGAGGGCATATTGCAAAAGTAACCAAAATCTATCAAGCAGGGATAGAGAAGTTATTGTTCCCCTGTAAGATCGCATATGGACTACTGTGTGCAGATTTGGCTACCTCGATTTTGTGGGGATGAAGAGGTGGGGGAGATGATCCAAAGGTGTGACAAAGATTGTTGTGGGTCTATGGAATGCTCCACCACCTCTTCATCCCCACAAAATTGAGGTGGCCAAATCTGTCAAAAAAATAGATGCATATAAGTTGTTAAAGGGGATTTATAGGATTGAAACTGAAGCCTTTTTTTTTTTCAGTACATGGCAGGAAGGGAGAGAACAAGAGGTCATCTGTGGAAATTGTGTAAGAGCCTGGTTAGTGGACAGATTGGATTTCCAGAGGTGGTTGTGAGTGCTTAATCAGTGAATGAGTTAAAGGGAAGGTATGATAGGTATTGTTTTAATAATGGATCTCCTGTGATGAGTCTTCTTACTCCATGGAGATACCTGTCTGTATAATGATAATAATAATAATATATATATATATATATATATATATATAGGTGCAACAGTATGCATGATTCCTATCCAAAAAAAAAAAAACACAAATGACATCAAATTTAATAATTGTGGAAAATCAGTCCTCTTATCATGCCCTGGATGCTCTATACAGAATTGATTGAAAAAGTGCATGTTCTTTACATTATACCAAAACCTTTTATGAATGCAAATTTATAGAAGCTTATGAAATTCTGATCAACCACCTGTAATAATGATGCCATCTATAAATCTCAAGAATATGGATGGTATACATTTTATCTGCATAATTTTTGTTTCTAACAGGCCATAATAAATAGCACAGTACATATCCAGCAATCCTGACTCTAGTTATTAATATGCCAATAACAAACCTCAGACTTCATTTTAAATATTGATTAGACCACCACTAATGTAGCATTTAGTGAATTAAAAAATAAATGAAAAAAAAGCCAGAAGGTAATTTATGTCTATAAGCATGCCAGGAGTATCAGGGACAAAGGGGTTTAATTTGGTTGCCTTGGTGAATACATGGCCTAAGATTGTTGGTATTATTACTAACTATTATAATAACGGAATTGACTCACGTAAATTTCCGTTATTATAATAGTAATATGTCTACTCACGGTATTTTCTTACTGAAACTTATTGTTGGTATTAGTTGAACATGGCTTTCAGAGGATGTAGTAACTGGAATTGATTGTAAAGGATATAGTATTTTTAGGAAGGACAGAAGAGATAGGAGTGGGGTGATGCTACTAATAAAATCAGATGTTTGAGTCCATTTAGGGTGAAAACTCATGAAAGCAATAATAGTAATAATGTTCCACATAGCAGGGAGTTTGAGGCTATCTGGTATGAAGTGGAGGCTACTGGGATGAAGTTTATGGTGGGATATCTACATATCCCTCCATCTCTGTTCTTTTCATAATGTCATCCTTGTTCAGCCATGTCTCATTTATACCAACATTTTTGGGTGAGTAAATTCTATCAGCACTATAATTTTGAATACTTCTAGCATTTGTAAACACATATACTAGGTCTTTTCTGTTTCTATAACAAGTCCCACTAACTCCACTTCTTGGATATGACTCCTCTGCATTCTCACATGTACATCATCACATTTTATTATACTGATATTACATCCCCTCCCCAGATCTAAATGTCACCCCTATATTCTACTCTCTTAATCCTTTCTTGTGCATTCACACATCTGCTCCTGAAACCATCATTTACATTTTTCATTCAGTTTAAATGAGTTTATTGCATTTGTATCCCAAAATTTGATATGCATATCCCCTCAGGGGTAACATAAGAGGTCTTTAGGGGGGTACAAGGCACTTTTTAAAATTAATTATTTTGTTTTTACTTTTACATTTTTGTCGCTGTATTATTGCCACAAATGAGTGCAGATTTACGTTATAATTAATTTTTCAATAACCAAAAAAATCTAATGGAAGTTTTAGACAAAAGTGTCTTTTGGCATGTATTGATTGACCTCTGTTGGGGCCACGTCTGGTTGATGGCATGATTGCATTCCAATTACATAGTTTGAAATATGCAATAAAAGTTTAAAATCAGATAATTCAAACATGGGGTTGGAACTCTCTGTTAAATTTTGGAATAGTCTTAAATAGCGTTGTCCTCAGTAATTGTTTCACCATTTGTGTGTGTATCTACATTTTAATCATTTTTGTGTCAAGAAAAACTTCTTAATGTGTCACTCCACATCGAGAAGGTTTTTTTTTTTTATGTGGAGCCCAATCTATGGCTAACAATAGCAAATATAGAACCAGATTTTATCAAACTAACGTCTTCCCAACAGAAACACTTTCATTCATCTCATTAAACTTTTTTACAAACTTTATTTTGTTATTGAAAATTTATTGATTTTCGTTTTTGCTGTGTGTGTGTGTATTGGATTTGTATAAGTAAAATATATTTAATAATTAAAAACTTGTGAACGCCTTTTTTAAATTTATTATAATGCAAATGTTAAGATACATCTTCATAATTATTCACGTTCGAATGGAATGTTATGGCTTCTCCCAAATATCTTTTGCCTGGGAGGGGGGAAGCAAATACTGAAAGTTTGGGAAATACTGGTTTATAGCCTGCAGTAACATCTTGGGTTTTCTCTTGTACAATCATAAGACTTATCAGCATTTGTTGCACAGTTTCAGTCAAAATTGCCAATAATTTTCCATTTATTCTATTAATATGCCTCCTTTCTTAGAAGCGATCATGGATTGCATTGGTACTGAACTTTTCATATGCTGCATAATGTGAACTCTATCTTTTATAATAGTTCTAACATTTGATTCATTCATTTTGTAAGCATGCACAATGTCTACAAACTAATTGCCTTTTTCATGTCTCAATGATTATAATGTGCCTCTTATTGTTATTGTGAATACTTGTATTCACATTACTTTTACATTTCTCAGACATATTTAGAGTTTATATTTTGTTTACAAGTACAACAAACAAGACACAACTTGCACTTAAGGCAGAAACAAATAAAATAATTATGACAGTTATCTATTATGCATTAGCTTATGAGGAAATCCCTTTGTTATATTAAAATACAACATATTATGGATCCAGCTATATTTCATAGCCAAATATAGAAAGTAAGTTTCAGAAATTTACCAGAGAACAGTGAGAATATAAGCTTTGGTCTTGGAGTTGCCCTGATTTGTACTACTTAAAACCCATTTGGCCCTGTAGCCCATATGCTCACCCAACAAAGGGTGAATGTACAGTCTCCTTAACCGACTTTGCATCCCCCCCCCCACACACATGCACTGAAAATGTTTTATTGTACCCATTGATATTGCAGACAGTGCTTGAGATATGATGCAAAACTGCAGAATTCATACTATATGAAACTTATAATCCATGTAGCAGTAACTTAAAATTAGCATATTAGTGTTACTTTTGAAAATACTGAAAAGTGGACTGATAATCAACACTCTCCTGCAAGTTCTCCTGTTCCTTAAATGCCAAATAGTTGTGAACTAGCTAACATAATTTTACATTTAGAAACAAAATGTATTGAGTCAGCATTCACTCTTTTAACAACTTGCCATTATTAACAAAGCCATTTTGTTCTCTGTAAGGGATCAAGGTGCTACTAGCCACCTCTAGATGTAGATCCTAATTAACTTTTCCAGTACCTTAATGCTCCACCCATATATAATGGAATTATCTTGGTTTCTTAATACTATTAGGAACTGTGCTCAACCTGAGCAACCAAGGCAGAGGCACTGCTCTTGCATGTTCCTTCAGTACTCTTGTGGACATCCTATCCCAACCTACTTCAGTGTTCGAATCCAACTCTTGTGCTAGCTTTAATACCTCCATTCCATCCACCTTTATTCCTTTAATCTAGCTTTACCTCAGCATCCTGACAACTAATGCATCTGTCTGAGATGTATACCTTATTAAAGCAATTACTTAACACCTCTGTTTCTGAAGTATCTGACACTTCCTTCCAAATCTGTATCCACTTAGGTTATTTCTTCACGGTCGTTCTTTTTACTTGTCACAAAGTGAAAAAAACTCTCCAGATTTCCCTTTGCTCTAAACCTAACTGCTTTTGATAATCCAGTTTTCCTTTCCTTATTATGGCTTGTTGCTTTCCTAGCCTGTTTTTTTTATACTGCTCCTAAGTGTGTTGATTACCTTTTTCTCAGTATTGGATTCACAGTATTTCTTTTTTATGCAGTTCTTGCTTCAGTGTCTTATTCACACATTTAAACATTTAACTCCCAGGCAATTTATTCTTCTCATTCTAGGGATGCAGTTAGATTTAGTTTCTTTCAGCACTAGTTCCTTTGACCACTACCCAAACATTTCATGGTGAAGGAATCAGTAATAATCACGTCTTATAATTTCACATATCCCTTTTAATTCAAAGCTCTCGCATAGTTTCTACCTTCCAAGTTAAAACTACATGATCACTCTCTCCGTTTAGAGTCAGAATAGTTAACGCATGTGTATACAGATTCTCAAATTCTGTAACTAGATGTTCTACTTCTAACTGGAGATTGCACCGCAAGTCATTTTCATCATTTGTAGCTTAAGGTAGTTCTTCCTCAATAACGCTGATTCTTTTTCCATTGTATTGTCTGCTTTCTTCTAGCTCTGGGCTATTCCCAGATGAAATTACTCTTAATGATAGTTCTACTAGTATCCATAAGCTTTATCTCTCTGCTTTATAGTCCTCTTCAGAAGAGCATAATAACCTCTATGTTACACCTAACAGCTTCAAACCCATTCTTTGTATTATTTATACTACCACCATTCACCATCTCTACACTTGTTGATTTTAATTCCCCTTAGTCACTAACATCAGTACTCCTCCACCTTTTCTATATTGCCTATCGTCCTCCCTGAATACACCATACCCATCACATTCTGTTCCTTTAAGGATATCTATTCCATTAGGCAGGTTTTGCTAATGCCAGTAATTTTTGGACCCATATCATATACCAATGCTAAAAATTAATTTCTTTTGTTCCAGATGCTTCTGGAACAAAAGAAATTAATGAAACAAAAGAACAACTGAACATAAATGGTGTGGTATCAAAATGCATTCCTAATATACAAAGAATAAATACACTGGTATCCAAGGACAAACTACATTTTTACCTTAAATTTTATATGAAAAAATTTTCAGGACTACGGCCAAATGCAGACATAAATTTATTGCCATTATACTAATAAATTATATTACACAAAAAATGTGTGAGAAATTTTGTACAAATTAAATTGCAATACATTTTTGGCCAAAGTTGCGAATTTCGTAAGAACATAGTTAAGGAATTAATGTACAATGCTTACAGAAAACTATGCGGAGAGACATTTCATTATGGAATATGTCCTCCCTGAACTGCAATGTACCATGCTTAGCACCAAGTAATTCAGGAGTTCTTGAGGCAAACTGGCCCATTCCTCCTTCAAAGCAAGGATAGGGCTTTCTTTGTTTTCTGGAGAGGGAATTTTGAGCAGCAATGCATCTCCCTATTGCATCCCAAATGTGTTCTGTGGGGGGGGGGGGGTTGACCTTTGGGGAGCATGCTGGCAACTTGATTCGATTAATATCCTTGGTCTCTGGAAGTATCTCCAATGCTCGTGTACAGTGTGGTGTGACATTGAAGAACTTTGTTGCAATATCGTTCACCAGTCACATTCCCTTTTTCCATTATGCATCCATTAAGTATAATGCTTCCCCACACCATGAGCCTAGCACCACTGTATCTATCCCTTTCATGCCAGATCAGGTGTTGTCTAGAATTGGAGGAAAGACTAAAATGACTTGTCTATAAAGAGTACATTAGCCTATTGGTGTCTTGTCCAATATTTGTGGATACGACACCACTGAAAACATGCACTATGATGAGCTGTGCATAAAGAGATGCAGACTAGGCCTTTTGACATATAGCCCTACTTGTCTCATACTTCTTGCCACAGTTTGTCAAGATATCTGAATGAAACTGAACTGACTTGAAAGCTTACCTGACATGCCACTCGTTGATTATGTTTTGCTTTTATAACCAAAACTCTGTCTTCATGCTCCATGGTAGAGCGAGGACGACCTCTTAGCAAATATCTGAAACACATTCCATTGGTTTGAAACATTGCCCAGAGCCTGGATGCAATACTATGTGAGATTCCAAGCTCTCTGGCAATATCAGTAATTCTGTGGCCTTCAAGCTTTCCAATAATTTTTACTGCGTGAAATCATCTAGATCAGGGCTGTCCAAAGTACTGCCCGTGGGCTGCATGCAGCCCTCAGTGTGATTTTGTGAGGCCCGCATGTGGGTTTTGATTTTCACGAGCAAAAAAATAAAATAACAATTTGAATTGAATGCATCTTAGATATTTTAATTCTATCACTAATCAATAATTTCGATGTTGATAATTTTATTTGATGTTTTTGCATCACTATATATCCACATGTTTTTCAAATATTAGATGTGTCAAAGAAGCGTTCTTACACTGTTTTGTTCCAACGTGCATGCTCCAGGTGCTCACAGGGAACGTAAGCGCACGATTAGTGCGCAATTAGTGTTATTCGTTTGTACAGCGTTCAAGGTTGTGTCACTGCTGCTCACCAAATTACTAGATATGCATTGTGATGCGGCCCTTGGGTAATTTTTTTTTCTAATGTGGCCATCAGATTACCTAAGGTTGGATAGCCCTGATCTAGATGATGTCTCTGAGACATTGCAAGACATTCAAGTTTGCAACTTTATTCCTTTACAAAATGAGCTTCCTTCAAACATAATTTGCTTAGCACAGCCTTTTTGCTTTTTATCCTGTTGAGTGCTACCACGTGACCCCTTTGTGTGTGATTTGAAAATTTGAACGTGTACCCGCTTTCTACTCAAAATCATCAGTTATACAAATCGCCATAAGCTGATTTGTCTGAATTTGCAGCTGTAATCTTCAGAAATAGTGTTCGTCCTTAGGTTTTGGACACCAGTGTATTTAGCTGTATATTAAACTAATAACTCCATTCATTTTCTTACCATTCTAGCTTATTCAAATCCTCCCAAAGTCACAGCTTCAGCACTATTAGTAATATCCTCTCTCCCCCCTTATACTTTTTATCATACTGCAAAGAACTGAATATCTCACTGTAATTGAGTAATTTGCAGTTGTAATTTTCAGAAATGGTTTCGTCCTTAGATTCTGGTCACCAGTGTAATTTGTGTGATCTTGTTTAGCAAGTGATTTTCAATAAAATTATGATATGAAAGGAATACTATACTTAAGGATGGTGTCAGTTGCAATAATTACAAAATTCTGGTCAGAAAAGTTAGACATATTGTGTGGAAAGCTGTCTAAATATGAAAAGCAACTGGCTTTACATATATTATTATTATTATTACACCCTCCATGTAGTTGACAGACTCATCATGGGAGGTTCATTCAACTGACAACATATTTATCATATAGAATCTTGAAATCCTTAACACTCCTTACATTAACAACACATTCTGGTAATGCATTCCATTCATTGACAATTCTCCATGCTGATGTAAAAAATCTTGGACACCAGTGTATTTAGCTGTATATTAAACTAATAACTCCATTCATTTTCCTACCATTCTAGCTTATTTAAATTCCTCTTGACAATCAAGGACAATCCAGAAGAATTCTATTGTTATGCCACAAGTAAAAGAAACAATAAAAATACTATTGTTTTTAAAAATACTAATAAAAATACATCAGGTTATTATGCTGATGGGAGATGCAGAAGAGATCGTTCAGTTAATGAGTGTCCACTTACTACGAGCTATCGACCTGAAGTAAATGATATAGAACTCAGTGCTGCATCTACACTGAAAGATATGATGAGGGCCTATGAGGAGATGGTACTAGAACTGGTGCATAAACTAAATAAGAATTCAGTTATAGGTGTTGATGGGATTTTAGAATGGATGGCAAGGGAATGTTCAGAAGAATGTCTGTGCCCTTGACTTACCTATATAACTTGAGTCTTGGCACAGAGGAGATTCCACAGAAATGGAAAGAATGTATGATTATCCTGTTTCACAAGAATATCAAATGATATTTCTAATTATTGACCTATCGATATCTCCAGAGCAGTGATGAAGATATTGGAAAAACAAGAGCTTGCATACAGAAATGAGTTAGCATAGAATCTGTGCTTTGCAATTAACAGTCTTGTATACGGCATCCTCTCAAAAACTTTAGTAAAATCTGGTAAGATCATGATGTATCGATTTCCCCTGAATAACTTACAATCTGTAATAATGTTATGATTGAGTTGGACAGGGGAAGTTGATACATCATGATATTACTAGATTTTACTAAAGTTTTTGACAGGATGCCAAGACTGTTGCATAAGTTGGAGGATATGGGATTCGACTACCAAAATGTAGTGTATCCCAGGAATCAGTCCTTAGTCTATTGGTATCTATTCTTTACATTAATGACAGTGGGAAGGATTTAATGGGGAAAATATAGATGTCTGTTGATGAGACACACATATGCAGGGTATTTAGGAATGCCCTATATGCAGCACTATCAGAATGATTTGAATAGGTTAGAATTGTGGGCAAGTTAAAATGTATACCAGTTTAATGTTAGTAAATGTAAGGTTATTATGCACTTTGGTATGATGAGATCTCCAGTGGCATATCATATTGGTAAGGTCGTTCTAAAAGAAAGTGATCATTCCAGGAATCTTGGAGTTGTGATAGATAAGAATCTGAGTTTCAGGGGTCATATAGCAAAGATTACAAATACAATCCAGAGGATAATAGCAGTGCTGAAATGACATTGACTTGTAAGGATAAGTTAGTCATTTTTCCTTTCATAAGGCCTTGATACAGCTTCATCTGGATTATTATGTGCAGATACCAATAGATAGAAAATATTTCATTTAATAGAAGGTGGAAAGAGGGTGCAACACTGAATTGACATTGACTTGTAAGCAGGAATGTGCTGATAAATTTTTAACAACCATCTCACTAAGAAATAGTGCAGATGATGCACAGTTGGGGATAATTGTAAGTAGCACTGCTGACATTTCCCTTCAGGAAGATTTGAATAAACTTTTGCCTTGGACCAAGGAGTAGGGTTGTAGTTTAATATTAATAAGTGCAATATGTTGCATTTTGGAGTGCAGAAATATAAGGTTGTGTACCATATAAATTGACGATACCACGCTGCACGAGGTGGATGAGATTCTAGATTTGGGAGTGATGGTTGACAGTAGACTGAAGTTTAGAGGGTATATTGCAAGTGTTGCAAAGGCTGCACATCATAGTGCTGTTATGATAAAAAGTACTCTAACATGTAGGGATAAAAAGTGGTTGTGCCACTGTATAAAGCATTAGTCAGACCACACTTGGATTATTGTGCTCAGATTTGGTCACTAGGTTTTCAATGCGATGTGGAAACATTGACAGGATCAAGAAAAGAGTGGATAAGACATTATGAGAACTATGGCATGTTGGCTATGGAGAAAGAGATTGAAGAAATGTGGATTGCAGAGTTTGGTGGATAGAAAGAAAAGAGGTGATATGATAATGGCATTTAAGTTATTGAGAGGATTTTGCTGGATTAATCTAGATGGGATTATAACAAGAATAGAAGGTGAGAGGGGAAGAACCAGAGGCCATCCCTTGAAGTTGTGTAAGAATGTGGTGAAGAGGGATGTGAGGAGTAGATTTTTTACATGGAGAATTGTTAGTGAATTGAGGTGCATTTTCAGAATGTGTTGTTAATGCAAGCAGTGTGAAGGATTTTAAGATTTGGTATGATAAATATGTTGTGTTGAATGACCCTCCCACAATGAGTCTGCTGACTCCATGGAGTATGCAATAATAATAAAACATGGCAGTTTCTTCCTTTTTGAGAATTACAATCCGCCTTTTAGGGGGGTTGTAATTCTAAAAGTATAATCAGATTCCATTATCAGCAAAAATCCAAATAATTTTGCCTATGCTGCTTCATTCTTAGGATAATGATCTTATTAGGATTATAATAGTTCTAGAAATATAAAATCTTTGATGTTAAGCAAGATAATGTCATTACCTTAAGAAGAAGAAGTGACTAGGCAAAATGTAGATGTTTATTGAAAAATCATATTCCTGTAAAATTGCTAACAGAGATAATCGTTATGTGTTCGACCACATAGGGAAGGGTATGAAGGAAGAAAGCATAAAGGATGCTGAATAAGTGTGCCCAGTTGTATTTTCCATGTCACTTCAATTTGCAATGCCACTAGCCATTGTGGGTTGAAGTGTGTTCTGCTCTACAGTTTAACAACTAGCTTACAAAATCTTGAAAACCTGTTAACAGGCCTGCATAAACTGGTGTGAGCTGGTTCCAGTACACCACTGATTGTAAGGGTGTATGATTGTATAGAGCAGCGTATGATTGCATTACAATCATGCATTGCTGTATCATTGCAGTGGCTTGCCTTTCGAGGGTGAGTTCAAATACCATGAGTGAATTCAAAAAAAAAGATATGACAACTAATGTCAGTGATGTGTAGCCTACCTTTATTGAAAACAAAAATCTAGTAAGGCAATTTAACATTTAATCAACATTTTTCTACTACTGACTGCAAATAAATGCTAGACTTAGCTTTGAGATATAGAACAGTCTTGTTTATTGTAACCATTGTTCAAGATTTTGTGTAATTAAGGTATACTTTGTATTCCAATAATTGGTTATTAGAAATTTGTCTAATTTCCTAATACACACAAGCACACGTCGACATATTATGCAAGAGACCCTTAATACTTATCAATAACAAAAAAAATTTACTTGCCCAAGGTCACCTAATAGTTTAATGGCATATCCCAATAAGTTAATAGGAATTCCACAAAATAATTTATAGTGGTTGGTTGGAGAATCTACTTACCACAGGCAGTGAGCAAGTGTATTTGTTGAGCCTTGTATTATATATATGAGGGTGGTGTGAAAAGTTCTCTGCCTCAACCATAGCAACACTATCCGCAAGATTTTTTTTTCTAAGTTGGTTCATCTGTCATAAGCATCTATGTAAAATTGCAAGTCATTCTATCAAGTAGTTTGCTTTATACAGCTGTCTGAAGCAAAAGTGTTGTCTGTATCCCTCGAAATGGATATAATTGAGTATTGTGCAGTTATAAAATTCTTTGTAAAAGAAAGTTTAACGCCAAAAGAAATTCATTCGAAGTTCATAAAAGTTTATGGGCACTCTTCTCCTTCATTTTCTACAATTAAGAAATGGGCTGCTGAGTTTTAAACGTGGCTGTACCAGCCTTGAAAATGATCCACGTTAAGGACATTGAAAAAGTGTAACAACACCAGAAATCATTGATTGAGTGCACGATATGGTATTGAATGACCGGTGAGGTAAAGTGCGTGAAATTGCTGAGACTATAGGCATTTCAAAAAAACGTGTAGGATATATTTTGCATGAAGAATTGCAAAATTGAAGAATTGCCCGCAAGATGGGTGCTGTGCTTGCTTACATCAGATCAAAAACGCACTCACACGAAAATCTTTGAACAGTGCTTGGAGCGTTTTAACAAGAATAACACTGATTTTGTGCGTCGATTTATTATTATGGATGAGATTGGATTCACCATTACACACCGAAATCTAAACAGCAGTCAAAACAGTGGACAGAAGCTGGTTATTCAGCACCAAAGAAGACAAAGTCGGTTCCATCAGCAGGAAAGGTCATGGCATCGGTGTTTTGGGATGCTAAAGGCATTTTGTTTATTAATTATCTTGAAAAGGATAAATCAATAACCGGGGAATAATATTGTGATCTTTTAACCAGACTAGACGAAAAAATTCATTAGAAAAGTCCCGGTTTGCAGAATCAGAAAATCATCTTTCATCAGGACAATGCACCTGCCCACAAAGGTGTTTTGGCAATGGGAAAATTAAACGATCAGTTAAACCATAAATGGATTACAAAACCTCAATGTCAATTCATCTGTGGGATTGGATGGTATACCAGCTTGTGTCGTACGAGAAGTGGCTAAAGAATTGTCAGTGCCTTTGACCATTTTGTTTAATTTGAGTCTCGCGTCTGGGTTAGTCCCGAGGGGGTGGAAAGAGGGGAAAATAGTTCCACTGCATAAAGGAGGTTCCAAGACTGCTGTTGAAAATTACTGGCTGATCAGCATATCAGGAATTGTTGTCAAGTTCTTGGAGAAAATAGTCAAGAGGAAAATACAAGATTGGATAGATGTAAATGGGATACTGTGTGGGGGAACAGCATGGTTTTGTGAAAGATAGATCATACCTCAGTAACTTGCTCACGTTCTATAACACAGTGACGGCTGAACTGGATAAGGGTAATAACGGGTTTACAGTGATTCTACTGAACCTTGCTAAAGCCTTTGATAGGATACCACATGGAATTCTAATCAGTAAACTGCAGCATATGAGAATGGATATATATATAGGGTTGGTGAGATGGATAGGAGGGTGGTTGATGGAGAGATATCAGAGAGTGGTTTATTCAGGAATAGAGTCCAAAAGATGGCCTGTGACTAGTGGTGTGCCGCAGGATTCTGTTCTTGGACCACTACTGTTTAATTTGTTCATTAACGATATAGGAAAGTATCTGAGAGGAACTGTGCATCTGTTTGTGGATGATGCAAAGTTGAGTAGAGCAATAGTGAATGCTCAGGATGTCAAAATTTTGCAGGATGATTTGGATAGTTTGGAGGACTGGGCTAAGGAGAATGAATGGAAAAATGTAAGGTTTTGCATTTTGGGGTGAAAAGATTAGCAGCAGTATATCACATTGGTCGAACTGTACTCGAGGAGATTGACGAGGCTAGGGATTTGAAAGTGTTGGTGGATAGGGAGTTGAAGTTTAGGGGACACATCACAAAAGTGGCAAAATCAGCTCATCAAATCACTTGGTTTCTGAAAAACACTTTAACGAACAGAGACAAACAGTTATTGTTCCTCTGTATCAAGCCTTGATGATAAGACCCTATCTAGACTACTGTGATATGGGCACCAGGGTTTTTTCTTGATGGGGAGGAGGTGGAGAGGATCCAGAGACGAGTGACCAAAGCAGGACTATGGAATGAACCTTATGAGAACAGGTTGAAGATTTGTGGGCTGCAGAAAATTGGTTGATAGGCAGAAAAGGGGTGATATGATTGAGACATTCAAATTACTGAAGGGTTTCTATAAGATCAATTCAGAAGATATTTTTGAGAATAGGACTGGTGGTGGGAGGACTAGGGACCATCCATGGAAGCTTGGTAAGAGTGTGGTAAGCAAGGGTGTTAAAGCTAGGTTTTTTACTTGGGGAGTGGTGAATGAGTGGAATAAGCTGCCAGAGTCTGTTGTGGGTGCCATGACTGTGAATGAGTTCAAGGTGAGGTATAATAGATACTGTGTGAATGTTGAATAGTCGTTCTGACATGATGTTGGGCCTCCCTCGATGAGTTTAAGGACTCCTTGGAGTTGCCCGTAATAATAATGTCGGGACCAGGGGCGGCTCGTGCATAGGCATTGTGGAACTGCAGTACCCCCAATTTTTCTCAATATATAAATATATTTATTAATTTATTTATATTTGCTTGTAATATTTAATTTTATCATCAACAATCCTATACAATTCTCTTATTTTGTATAAAAAATAAAAATCCATCTTGTAGCACTTAGGAGCCTGAAGGACGCTAGCAACACTGTACTGTATTTACCACAGTGTCATATTGCTAGTATTTGCTATGCTTGCAAGCATATGCACGTCATAGTGAGATGTGAGCTATTAACGTTAATGCGGCACTGTCCATTGCACCAGTAATAGAGTGTTTGTAGTGCTTATCATGTTTACTCCGTCTCTTTAAATATTTGGACATTACAGTTAAATACATAACATTTGTTGTAGTTTTTATTTTAGAACATTATTGGGGTTATGATAATGGATTTTCTTTTTAAGTAATTTTGAATTATACTAAACTGTATAATTTTATCGATAATAAACAATATTTTTTTGTTTAATTTTTTTTAAAAATTTTTACCATAATTTTGATATTTTATCCAAACATGTATACACTGTACTTGCAGTGTCTATGTATATTTCGAAATTTTCAGCACCCCCCCCCCCCCCACGATTTCAAGCCACGAGCTGCCACTGATTGGGACACAAGTTGCTGATCTTATTATAAGTTTAGCAGAAAATGCAGCGCACGTAAAATAATTCTGTAACATGGAGCACATTTAGTATAGACTGAAGAAATTACATTTGTACTGCTATATACTACTCTTCTTCTGTCATTCCAGACTACTTTCTCACTTCTACTAAATATGAATATGAAAATTACTATACTAATCTGCCAAGCAGTGTTTGGAAAACTTGCATCAAATGCCAGAATTACATAATTTATTATGTATATTTTAGAAACTGGATTATTATAATTTATTTTGTTTTTAACTTTTTCTTTAGACTGGCTTCACAGAAACATCATGAGGGAGTTCAAAGTAGTTGTTTTAGGAAGTGGAGGGGTTGGAAAAAGTGCACTGACAGTTCAGTTTGTTTCTGGAACTTTTATGGAAAAGTATGATCCAACTATTGAAGACTTTTATAGGAAAGAGATAGAAGTTGATTCAGCACCTTGTGTATTAGAAATTTTAGATACAGCTGGTACAGAACAGTTTGCATCAATGAGGGACTTGTACATCAAGAATGGTCAAGGATTTGTTGTTGTGTATAGCATTACAAGTCACCAGACTTTTCAAGACATTAAAAACATGAAGGAGCAGATAATTAGAGTAAAAAATACAGATAATGTACCACTTCTTCTAGTTGGAAACAAAATGGATTTAGAACACCAAAGAGAAGTTGTAACAACTGAAGGTATGGGGCTTTCTCAGCTATGGGGATGTCCTTTTATGGAAGCATCAGCTAAAAGTAAATGTAATGTGAATGAAGTATTTGCTGAAATAGTGCGTGAAATGAGCTACACACCACCAAAAGAGAAGCAAAATTATTCCTGTTGTATTATACTTTGAAAAATGGTAAGTTTTTGTAGTTTTCATCTTTATATTTGTTTGAGTATACTGAATTCTGTATTGATTATAAGATGCCTATTTTTAATGCTCTAATGCAGTGTTTCCCAACCTGCGGTCTGCAACGATGGGGCAGGTGGTCCGCAGGCAGACTTAAATAAATAAATATATATTTTTTAATTATCCAAACAAAACAAATTAAAATTGAATAAACAAGTAAAAATTATTGAAATAAAATGGATACTTAAAAACAACAACAACAAATAGCGGCAGAATGTTCATTCCATGAACATTCTGCCGCTACAATAATTTGTAGCAGGCAGAACGACGAGTAATAAAAGAAGGGGGTAGTGAACAACAGTACTGTTTTATTGCTTCTGCCTTCCCTTGCTCTTTTGTCAGCTTTGAGGTAAACATGTTATATACATTTCAACCTATTGCTTGTTCAAGGTTTTCCTCCTTCAACCAAGGCTCAGTATAGTACTTAGCACTTCAGAAGTGCTAAGTGATATTTGGACAAAGTGTGTTGTGAGTTAATCCAGTATTTATATATTTTTCGGAAACTTTTTTTAATAATGGAAAAGTGGCTTAGAACTAGGAATTTGAAAAGAAAAGCAAATGAAACAGGTGATGTTAACCATAATTGTGTAATGCAAGTAAATCTGATACTATTAAAGTAGAAGAAACAAGCAGTTCAAAGAAAAAATACAGTAGGAAATATAACAGTCCATATTTGGAATTTGGGTTTACTTGGTGTGGAGATGAAAGTTAACATAAACCTCAATGTGTTTTGTGTTATGAAGTGTTGTCGAATGAGTGCATGAAACCAGCGAAACTGCGGCGGTATTTAGAAACTAAACATTGTGATGTGAAAAATAAGCCAATTGAATTTTTTTAGCAATGCTTTGGGACATTAAATCATGAGAAAGATGTAGTTTCTGCCATGGGTTTGATTAGTAGCAAGTCGGAAGCATCCTGTCTCTTAAGTTTGCGCATAGCGAAAACAGGGAAACCTCATTCTATCGCGAAAAATTTACTACTTCCAGCTATAAAAGATGTGGTAAAAACTATGTTTGGCAACAAGTTTCTAAAAGATGTTGGTTTGATTCTTCTTTCAAATGATACTGTCGGTCGCAGAATTAATGATATGGCAGATGATGTAGAATCTCAGTTAATTGAAAGAGTTAAGAAGAGCCCTTATTATGTGTTAAAAAAGACGAGACTACTGATGTTACAAATGATGCGCAGTTAAGATATGCTACGTAAGATATGCACATGATAACAACAGTCATGACGATATTCTGTTTTGTAGTACTTTGTCATTCCGAACAACTGGAGAAAAAATATTTCACACTCTCAAAAATTACATAATACACAAAGGGATCCAGCGAGAAAAATGTACGGGCTTTTGTTCAGATGGAGCTCGTGTCCTTACAGACTTAACCCCACTATGCAGGCAGGCATAGTAGGGTTGTTTCTAAGGTCAAGGAAGTAGCTCTGGATATGAATTGGGTACGTTGTTTCATAAATAGGGAAGCGTTAGCCTCCAAAGGAATGCCACCAGAATTTAAAAACTGTGCTATTCAACGCTGTAAAGCTAATTAATTTTATTAAGGCTCGACCATTAAATAACAGGTTATTTTCAGTACTCTGCGATGAAATGGGCAGTTAATATATACAACTTTTGCTTCATTCTGAAATTTATGGCCTTTCCAGGGGCAAAGTACTAACAAGGTTATTTCAATTAAGGCACGGAATTTTATTGTTTGTAAATGAACGATTCTGATTTTGCATCACTCCTTGTTGACAAAGCATGGTTGTCAACATTATCCTAACTTTCTGACATTTTTTCGAAATTAAATGAACTAAATCTCTCCCTTCAGGGAAATTCTTCAACTGTTTCGATGCCTACAACAAAATAAAGGCATTCGAGGAAAAAAACTGGTGTTATGGATTAGTTATGTAAAAGACACACAATTTGCACCTTTTCCAGCATTGAAATTCTTTTTTAGTGGAAAATGATATTTTTGTTGATTCTGAGTTTCTGGAAAGGGTTTGTGACCACCTCAAAACTCTGAAACAGAATTTGGAAACATATTTTCCGAATAACTTTTATAAGAAATTTTGTGATCCATTTCCAGCTTACAGTTACGAGAATGACCTTTCGTTATCGAAAAAAGAACAGTTAATTGAGCTTTCAAGTAACAGTGGGCTTAAAATGCAATTCTGTTATCTTGGTTTGGCTCGATTCTGGATTTCGCCTTCAGTGAGAAGTGAATTTCCCGAGTTATCTGAAGAAGCATTGAAAATCGTCATGCAGTTTTCTACAACCTATGTTTGTGAGAAAGAATTTTCATTGCCCCTTCAAATAAGAACAAAATACAGAAATCGTCTTAGTGTGTGTGTGCCGATCTTTGACTGAAGTTGACCAATATTAAGCCAGATATCCAGCAACTCTGCAAGGCCGAGAAGCTCAACCATCTCATTAAAAGTAAGTGGTAACATAATTATATCATATTATTTATTTGTTTAATACAAATTAAAACTTTGGTGAAAAGCCAAACGGCTATTTTTCTGGCAAGGTTGATAAGTTAAGGGGACATAGTTTTTTAAAAAAAAATTACATAAAAATCCCTTATTGTTTTCCAGCCAGTAAGCGAAACTAAGATTGAAAACTACGATCTGAATGTTTCATGCCGACGAACTGTCGGCGGATCCCAAGCATAAGTGACCACTTGGTAGTGCCACACCAAGGCAACTCGTTGCAAAGGTGGAGCAAGATCCTTCACTATTCTTGATATTTTCTCATAATGTAAAAACACACAGCTCCTAGGAGATGTAGTACTGCTTTACATTATGAGGAGAGGTCACTACCCAGACCGGTTTCAACCTTTTTTGAGGTCTCATCAGTGAGTAGCTAGACCTAGAATATCAGAGTATGAGGATACATACTTTCGCTATACGAATGCCATAGTGAGAATAGTGAGGGAGTTGCTCCACCTTTGCAATGAGTTGCCTTGGTGTGGTCACTTACGCTTGGATCCGCCAACAGTTCGTCGGCATGAAACGTTCAGATCGTAGTTTTCGATCTTAGTTTCGCTTACTGGCTGAAAAACAATAAGGGATTTTTATCCCCTTAACTTAAATTAATACTTTGTTTAATGAGGATACACTTTAATCGTTTACTTCCAATTTAATTAATTATGTGTCCATATTTATTCAAAACATGCTTTTAGATTTATTATGTCATAAATGTGTAATCCCCACATAGGTTTTTAAAAAAAAATTACATAACTTAGTGGTCCGTAGAATTGTTTTAGGCATTTTACTGTTCCTTGGGTTTAGAAAGGTTGAGAAACACTGCCCTAATGCATTGCATTTAAACTTGGGCTCTTTCAGAATCCTGCAAACAGGTCTCTTGCGGGTTCTGATCCAGTTTCATTTCTAATAATCATTAATTTTGATATTTGGCTTGCTTAAAAGCAGACAATTTTTTTGTGCTTGCTGATATACCAGTGAGTTTGTGTCAAGGTTTAATTCAGCTGTCCTGGTATTGACAAGAATTCCTCCTCATAGAAAGATTTCTTACATAGAAACAAATTTGAAACAATACTCTGCTTTCACAGTGGTGAAAGCAGAGTACTGTTTCAATTAATCTAGTGGGCAGCTTAATTGAAACTTCTCAGACTCTAAATCAGCTTTCAGGAAACTGTTATTTTTCAGTTATGTGTTTTGATTTAAAAAAAAAAAAAACAGTAGCACATTTCTTGTGCTAACATCTTATCTCATACAAAATCTGTATTGGGTTGTAATTTAAACCTATGTGTGATTAGTAGTAAAACAGACTTTTAAGTAACTCATCCACAATTCAAATTTTGTTCCTATAATTCAAAATATGTATTTTGGAAACAAAAAACATGCCTGCAAAAATAAAACTAGATACTAAGCAAATATCACACAACAATTGTCAACTATTATCATCACCTTCAAAGTTTTGTCAAAAATAATCTAATCTCACTGATTTTCATGTAGTTTTGGATAACTACATAAATACCTTATTAAGTGCATGCATTGCTAAAAAAACAAAAGAAATTGAGTGTTACTAATCCCATAGAAACCAATATACCATGTCTTTCACTCTACAATAATCAGACATCAATTTGATTTGAACATCCTCCTCAAAACTAAAGTTGTATTAGGTGACTTTAACAGCCATAATATTAACTGGGGTTACAGAGAGTCCAAGTGGCAGAGTTTTAGCTCAAAAATGTACAACATTTACTTTAAAAAGGTTTTAAATCTCATTCCACTTACTCAATATAGACCTATAATGCTTCATTTCAACCCAGCCATTGTGCCTAACACAGTCCCTTACAGACGATGATGATTTAATTTCAAAAAAGCTAATTGGAAGGGTTTCATGGAAGATCTTGACCTCCATACCCTCAAGATTATCCCCAATTCATAAAAATGCTGAGGAAAATCTCCACCAAACACATCCCCCGAGGATGCTGCACAAACTACATTCCTGGCCTTTCCAATGATATACAAGCCCAGTATGTTAGTAACTTACAACTTTACAATACCAACCTCCTTCTCAGAGGAGACTATCCATGCAGAAGAAAAATTATGCTCTGAGATGGCAGTGGAAAGCTGTTCCTCATGGAAAAAAGAAATAGAAGCGGTTGACACGACTCATAGTAGCAGAAAGGCATGGAACTTTGTCAACAGAATTAGGAAGGATTTCACTAAGCCAAAAGAGCATTCACAGTTAACAGCTAATCAAATTGCTCACTAGCTGCTGCTGAATGGAAAATTCCCTAAAAAAGCACCCAAAAAATAAGATATTTAGAATTCCAAGTGAGGAACAAAATATGATTAACTCAGATTTCCCAATCACTGAACTCAATGCTGCATTAAACCTATTAAAGTCTAGAAAATCTGCAGACCTTGATATCTGTGATGAACAAATTAAACATTTTGGATCCAGGACTAAAGAGTGGTTATTAAACTTATGCAACACTTGCCTCAGAATCCTAAGGATACCACCTATCTGGAGGTATGCTAAAGTGGTGATCTTTCTGAAACCAGGGAAAACTCCAACCAATGCAAAAAATTACAGACCTATATTACTACTCAGCAATCTCTTTAAACTCTATGAATGATTAATTTTGAATAGGCTACAACCCCTAATCGAACCCCATCTTATTGCTGAGCAGGCTGATTTTAGATCAGTGAAATCCTGTACATTACAAATTCTCAACCTCATTCAATATATAAAAAATGATTATGAGCAAAAACTGGCCACAAGTGCAATCTTTGTAGACCAAACTGCAGCATACGATACCATAAACTATCTCACACTCAGAAATAAAATATATGGAATAACTGTCCTCCTGATCCAATCACTCTTCGAAAACAAACACTTTTTTTTTTTTGTACTGTGGGTAGGAAGAGCCGCTGGCATCCTCCAAAAAATGACCTCCAGAAAAGTGTGTCCATTACTTTTCAACATCTACATCAATGATCTCTCCATCTTTCCAGGAACTAGAAATTTTAGCTATGCTTGATGACCTTGCCACAGCTACTCGGTCAAATAAGTTCAAGTTCATTGAGACTACTCTATCACTTGCCTTAAATAGTCTAACCACATATTATAGTGTTGTGACCTATTTTACGATCTTTATTCTGTTTTATCATTCCCGCTTATCTATTTTCTTCTATTATCTACGCACGAGATATCACCAAAAATTTTACTAATACTTAAGTTATTTCTCCCCTTAGTACCCCTAATATTTGTATTTATACTGCGCCTTTTGGGATATTTAGTTTAAGATATTATATACAAAAACAAGGAGAAAGAACTCAAATATGTCTGAAAGTGAAACTGTGTTGCAGTCGTGACACTTTATCTCGTTTCTTAACATTAATTTCCCGCGTGATTAGGTTCGTATTTTTCAAGTGGTGCAATTTCAGACAACTCTTTTATCATTGAACAAAGGTTTATTAAATTTCCTAACATGGTACAATTCAATTTTTAGTGATTACTCAATTTAATACTAAACTAAATACTTACAAACTAACCTTAACTTATTACAAGTAATTAGGCTATGATCCTTCGATGGGTATTACGATCATGCCGCAATAACAATTCAACACATAAATTCACTTGACATGGACAAATAAGATTAATTCACACTATTTAACTATTCATACTTAAGTAGATTAACTAAACCCTTTTCTGCACTAACACACAACTATGACATTTTAACTTTCCAATACATTACAATAGACATGCAAAATTCTCAGGACACTTAATTTTTCACATAACATTAACACTAGCCAGCTTACTTTTAATATATTCTGTCAGATACTAAAGTCCTAGTATAAATTTTCCTTGGTCACTTCAACAGTTCCGTATTAGAATAATGATACTTATCACAGACAAATTTTAGTTAACATTAGATATATTTTACAGCACCTTTCTTTCTTGGGTTTTTCATATGGACCTTTACCTTCTTCTGATTGAACTATCTTGATATAACCTCACCGATAATCTGCTACTCCTACGTTCCTTTTTGAGTTGAACTATGCTTAGACACACTCTGAATCATCTATATATCGGCTGTGCAACTCGCCACGTGGACATCGATTTCTTTACTTCTTTCCCCTTCTCGTAGTTGTTACTGAAGTTGAAACACAAAGAATATGTTTCCTTTTCTTTGACTTTATTCTCGCTTCTCACATAGGAAATACGGAACCCAAATTCTGCTCACTTTCGTTTCCGTGTTGTGACGTGGAGATATAACCTCCTATCTCGCCACTCAGGAAAACACCATGAAATCCCCCTGAAAGAGCTCGCGAAGGACTCTCCTGGAACAGAATCAAAACCAAAACCAAAAAAGCCTCGTGGGGGGGGGGGTTTCCAACCCTTTTATACCTGTTCTCCTAACGGCACTTTTTCTAACTTCTTTTCTCCGCCCCCTACTTGTTTTTACTTCACCGACCAATTAGGGTGGCGTTTTTCTACCAAACGTCCTTTGATCGGCGAGCCCATAACGATTTCTCAATCCGGGAATTGACCCTAAGCGATTTTCTGTTGTTTTTCTTGTGCTAGCCTCTAACTTAATCCCCTTTCCAAAATTTTTCTATGAATTTACTTAATAACTTAATCTCTAGCCTCTCACATACCACCTCTTATGACTAATCCTTTTCTGTCTTATTTAGTTAAACTTTCTCTTTTAATTCATATCACAATATTAACATATTTCTTTTTGTTAGTTAGTTTAACAAAACCTTTATATTATATATATTTTATTGGATGCAAGAATTTTTCTTTTTATTAATTCAACTATTATCTTTTATGCAGGGTTCTAATTTATTTTATTTATTCTTCATGTTACACCATGATAACTGAGAATTTTACATTCTTAAGATATCAGGGTGTAACAATAGCAATAATCAATTAAAACTAAACCCCTTGAAAACCCAAACTGGCCTTTTCCACCTTAACAGTGAGGAAGCCAACAAGAAGCTACAGATTTTTTGGGAAGTGGTCAGGGATTTGTTGTTGTGTATAGCATTACAAGTTACCAGACTTTTACTTTTCAAGACATTAAAAACATGAAAGAACAGATAATTATAGTAAAAAATACAGATAATGTACCACTTCTTCTAGTTGGAAACAAAAACGGATTTAGAACACCAAAGAGAAGTTGTAACAACTGAAGGTATGGAGCTTTCTCAGCTATGGGGATGTCCTTTTATGGAAGCATCAGCTGAAAGTAAATGTAATGTGAATGAAGTATTTGCTGAAGAAGCAGATGCAGAAAGCTTACTTCCTCCAAATGGGGATGCAGACCCTTGCACACTGAGATCTTCTGCCTTGACCCTTTGCTATTCATATAAGAAATATGCCTCCCTGTATGGACCAGATCCTGCTATGCTGAAAAACTTGGCTGAAAGCTGATGCTTAATTACAGGATGTCTGAAACCAACACTATTAAGAGACCTGTATACTTTGACTGGTATTGCACCTCCCTTCAATTCAAAGCTCTGCATTCTCAGCTGACAAAAACAGCAGACAAATGAATGATGAGCGCCATCCACTATTTGGCCAGACTACAGTGCCCCAAAGACTAAGATCCTGACATAGCTCTCTAGTAACCATTGAAACCCCCCCCCCCCAAAATCCTCTAGAGACAAGACTACAACAATGGTTTGCAGTATATCCTGAGAGTAATGCTGGTATTCCAACACTGAACATCTTCCATGTGGTGTCCACTTGGACTGGAATACTTGGAAAAACCGCAACAGACTACGAACGATAAGACCTTGCAAACAAAACCTCATCAAATGGGGCTACCTCACTGTACCAGATAACTGTGAGTGTGGGGCAACCCAGTCCACGGAACACCTTCTTTCTTGCCTCCTTCAATCACCTTGCACAAAAGAGGACCATACATCCTGCACAGAAAAAGCAGTTGATTGCACAAGATACTGGAGGAACATCTGACCATATTTATTGTGCATAACTTATATTTAGTTTCTTTTCCCCCTCATATTTTACCTATTGTTCCCTATATAATTGACCTATTAAATTTAAGCTGTTCTCATTTGTAATGTATCCTAATTTGTTGTAAATAATGTTGCACCAATTACTTATTTCTGTACCACTTGTGTTTGGATACAAAATAAATAAATAAAATATCATTTAATTTGATTATTGGACACTGTACTTTAAACTGGGTTATTATGCATACTTATTAGCAAATCAAGTTTTAAAAAAAGCCTTCAAAGAGCTATACATGCTCATCTAGAACAGGCTTTTACACAAACCCACAACCTGTTGGTTGGAGGGTGAGTATACTATCCAATCAACCAACCAGTCCAATAGTTTGATAACTTAATGAAAATAACTACTATTTCATTCTCAAAAAGTATAAAGAGGTGAATTATGTTCAGCTAAAAATGTATAGAAAAAAATATGCAAGTTACATAGCTCGCGTCTTTGAGTATTGCTGCTGCTGGATATTTTGTAAGAAACTACTGTTAGAATTCAAAGGAAACAGACCAATAGTTTAAATGACAAATACAAAGGGAATGTGCAGTCAAAAGGGTAATATCTCACAATTTTGGTACGATTCAAATGCCATTATGATTTAGATTGCATTGTTGGCAGAGAGTATTGTAATTTTTTGAATAATCATTCAGATTTAAAACCATTTCTGTTGATGATCTTGGTTTGATTCTGCTTAATCCTGTGATTTAGTAGAGATTACACTCTCGTTGCATTCTCTTCTTGGACTGATCTGCACCTCTGATCTTTCCTAGCACAACCACATTTCAACTATAGCTTCTGCAGCTGCCAAAAAACTTGGTGTACTTTTTTGCCCAAGATGCTACTTCACACTTTTACAGCAGCTAACTCTATACAAAGCCCAAATCCACCCAGCCATGGAATATTGCTCCCATATTTGGGATGGAGTACCAAAATCCTCTCTGAGTTTGCTCGATTCTATCCAGAAGAGTACAGTTAGACTAATGATCCTTCTCTCTCTCTCTCTCTCACACACACACACAGATGTTCACTTTCTACCTTGTGCCTCTTCTACAAATACTTTCATAGAGTGCTTTGCTGAATTGGCTACTATTTTCCTCCACTCTCCTTCAAAGTCATTAAAACAAGAGCCACTGCTCACCAACACCTTTTTCAGTCCATCTTGAAACTCACCGAACCAATTTCACTACCTCCTCTTTTATTCCATCTACTTCTGTCCTTTGGAACAGTCTCCCCAACTCTGCCTTCCTCAGAGATTACAACCCTCAGCTGTTCCAGCAAAAAGTGAACAGATTCCTCCTTCTATTCCTCTTGCCCACACATGGCACTAATATTGTGCTATAGGTCTTGTGGCCTTTCGTGTGTGGATCAGATACATAAATTGTAACGGACAAGAAATTATATTCTTGTTTTAGTTTATACCCAAGTGTAAACAAACAGGATTTGCTTGTGAGGTATCTTCATATCAGTTGCCTTAGTATCCTGTAAAGTGCTATTTAGAAGTCATTACACATTGGAAAGATTATTTTTAGAGTCAGCCATGGCTATGAAGAATTCTCCTAACCTGAACAAGTATGGTTGCATTAATTTGCCAAAAATTTGGGAGACTGTTTTCTTAAGATCAACTCCTACATAGCTGTAATACTTTTTTTTGCATTAGAGGGCACCAAATTAGGACTTGAGGCGTTTTGCCTGTTTGAAGTGTTTCACTTACTCATTGTTGCATATAAACTGAAACATACTGATTTGAAATTCTGCAAAATATAAGCCATTTAATAAACATCTTTTTTTTTATAAAATAGTTCTTTTGGTATTGCTAACACTATTAAAGTAAGTTATTAATTGTGTGTTGAAGATAAACTGTATATCACTGCTTTCACAGTGATGAAGAGATAGTTGCAGATTGGCTATCGAATGGTTTTTTGAGTGTGCATGTGCAAGATTGAGATATTCCGCTTCTGAATGAAAACAACACAAGGCTGCCATTTTCTGAGACTAATGGATTAATTTGCTATTCACAGAACACTAAGTAGATATGCTGCAGTATTCTAGCTTGGTAGCAGAAGAAACATTTATCTGAAAATTCTGGGTTGAATTTGTATAATATAGTGGGGTGGGGGGAAGTGCATTATGCCATATTCTCCACTGAATGTCAGCATCAGGTTTGGTGGCTCTAGTGTGATATCGTAGGTCCCAGTGAAATGGTGTTTGCTGGGATGAAACAGGATTATCTAATGAGGTACTTTGGTTGGACTGTTATATTATGATTCTGTAGATTTTGTTTACATTGGAGAATGTAAGTCTTTCCCATGCATTGTTGGTATTTATCAAAAATGTAGGTACCGGATCTTCTGTCTCAGGAAGTCTGAGTCTCTTTTCAGGTGGCTATCAGGTTTAGCCATCTAAAAACCAGATATCACAGTATCTATATGCTAGGCCTGATTTCCGAATTCCAAGTTCATAAGTGATTTTGAAAAGTGCCAGGTTAGATAACTAGATAGATATGTTTAACATGGGAACACTATAGGATTAATCAGCTAAATATTTCACTGTAGCCCATAGTTGTGATTATATTAATGCTAGTCGAGTCTACAAACTGGTAAAGCAGTTAATCAAAACTGTTTCCATCTACTGGCACTATTAAATTATATTTTTAAAAAAATTGCATTTTAAAGCTACTATACAAAATCTCAGCTTAAAAATAAATCGAAGCTTATGGTCAGTTTTAGTGGTGTTGGCATCACAAATCAGTACTGAAATATCTGCCTATGTGGGTTAGCTTCCTGTATACAGAAAAGCAACAGTATTTTTCTCTAGTATAATATTAATAATGGTTGACACATACAGAATTTATTAAATTCTATATATTTCTTCCTTATTACAAGAATGTCATCAGTGAGAGAAGCGCGGTTGACAACATTCAAAATACGAGTCTCAAGACGTCCAGCTGAGAAAACAATCAGAATAGTTAAAATTTGGATGATGTTATAAAGTTTCACAAGTTTCAAGGAACAGACAATCAAATTTAAACTGAATCTTGGTTTGATTCCAAAGAAGTATGTGTCTAGTGTCAAAGGCATAGTAAGCAAGGTAATATTTCATGTATTCCTGATTTGATGTATTCCTGATGTTCTTGGATTCTTATTTCAGTAAAACAGCCTGTCTGTCCAAAATAGTTTACATGAACAGAGTACTTGATTGACACCAGGCAGGGAGAGGTGGTGATTTATCCTTGGTGGATGGTAGAAAAGAAGACACTTTCCAAGCTGGTTTGAAGGTGGTGCATAGATTATACTTGTGAAGAACTTGTACTGTTTGTTTCGATGTTCCTTTAAGGTAGAACATGGAAACAATTTACATCATATTGTGGTTGAGGGATATCTATCAGTAATTTTTTGAATGGTGGCTACATCCAATAAAAGAGAACTGGAAGAATAGATTGACTGAATTCTGTGCATGTGACCTACAGACCTTCTACTCTTCCTTTCGATGGCCAGACTACTGCTTCTGCTCTTTTGTCCCAAACACCTGCTCAGAGTGAGTCACAGAACTTATCTTCACTGGCACAAAGTCCTTTATTCCCTCATTTTAACCAAAATTTTCATCCACTTTCCTAGCCTTATCTCATGCAAGCAAAATTTTATTGAAGATCATGATAATAGGATTGAGGCCAAAGTTGAGGCAGAGATGCCCAAGGAACATGAGGGATATCTATCAGTAATTTTTTGAATGGTGGCTACATCTAATAGAAGGGTACTGGAAGAATAGACTGTGGTTATCATGTAATTTATTGTTTATAGTCATGCCACAGGTACCTTTAAAGATTAAATATAATTTTTTGGCATCTTCAGATAGCTATCATCAACTCTTCAGAGAGTTGAAGCATCCAGAAAAGCATACAACAGGACTATGTGGCGAGGCCTGGTGTGGAACATCACCGAGCATTGGAGTGACCTTACAGCATCTGTGGATGCCCAGTAAACATATGGATATGGATTCCAAGCCTTGGTTGAAAAGACTTCTTCTTCTGCAGCTTTTCCCACTTAAGTAGGGTCACTGTTTGTGGTGAGTCTCCTCCACAACTTCCTGTCTTGGACTGTAGCCACATCCAAGTTCTTCATCCTCAAGTCCTCCTCCACCATCTCCCTCCATCTCTTCTTTGGCTGTCTGCGCTTCCTCTTCCCCTGCACATCCATCTGCATGACCTTTCTTTCCATATACTCTTCCTCCCTCCTCATCACACGATCAAACCATCTCAACCTTGCCTCCTGTATCTTTGCTCCTAAGTTCATAACTTTCACCGTTCCCCTTACATAGTAATTTCTCAGATGATCCTTTCTGGTCACACCGCACATCCACCTAAGCATTTCCATCTCTGCTACCTCCATCCTGCTGATGTTATTTTTCCTCAGGGCCACAGTTTCCAAAGCATACGTCATAGTTGGTCTCACTACTGTCCTGTAAATTTTGCCTTTTAGATTGATCGGCACCCTCTTATCACATAGTACTCCAGCCATCTCTCTCCAGTTCCTCCATCCTACTTGTATCCTGCATCCCACTTCCTTCTCAGCCTCACCATCCTCTTTCATTGTTGAACCTAAGTATCTAGTCACTGACCTTCCTGATGACATTTCCTTCCAGCTCAAGATCTGTCTCCTGGCTGCCATCCACTTTGCAACGCATACTCGGTCTTACTTCTGCTCAGTCTCATACCTCTCTCTTCCAGTACTTTCCTCCAACTTTCCAGTTTGGCTGCCACATCTTCTCTTGATTCTGCACACAGCACAATGTCATCTGCATACAACATAGTTCAAGGCACGTCTTCTCTCACTTCCTCTGTCACAATATAGTTGAAAAGACCAAAGAGCTAAAGCAGGTGTACCAAAGCAGTTGAAGAACAAAACTCAGCTTACTACAAGTGGCTTGCAACAGAAATCCCAGCCTCATACACAGCTTATAATGAAGCATGCAATTAATGCATAACAGTTATCAGCAAATCCATATCTGAAATCATAAAAGGCCAATTCACCTAATGGTGAGCAGAGCAGTAGAATATCTAAAAAAGGATAATTTCCATAGTAAATTTAGTTTGTGGATGTAGACTCATCCATACAGATAGCAAAAACGCTATCTGTATGGATGAGAAAAGAATGTGCTTGTTTAAAGAAAGCACTGAAGCCTTACTTCACCATCTGAACTTAAATCAGAACAGCTGCCTCTCTCTATCTAAGATATGGGAAAGTCATTCTAATCACACTTTTTTTTTAATAGCTAATGAATAATTAATATCAATAATCCCTCAGTTATGCTATTGTGCTGTTTTATATTATAACATTATGCAACTCTTACTTTTTCAAATCAGTCCATTGTTTGCATTCTATTTGGTAATTAACTATTATCGCCACTGAAGATGGCCCATAACATTCAGGTTGAAATATATGACCTTAAATAAATACCATTACTTATTCCTTGTGTTTTTCGTGTTAATTTAAAGAAAGTTCAGAGAAAGAACAACCCACAGAACCATGTCTCTTTAAAAAATGCATTTTTTTTTCCAAGATAAAAGGAAATTATTTCAGTATTTGTAAATTGTTTGCTGTTTCATTTGGTTGGAGAATGATGACCGTACTAAATTTGTTACTGTTCCCTGGTGATTCTTTTTAGGAATGACTTGCAGCAGTGCTGAATAAACCAATGATAAACAAAACAAGGCACTTAATCATTCATGAAGATAATTTATTCTACATACAGATAGCAAAAATCAGTTATCTGCCATTCAATGAATCAAAGAAAGTCTGGTTGGCAGAGTGGGGCAGCATCTCCCTTTTCAAGCATACAAATTGTAGATATGAGTCTTTAGGTAACAGAATTTTTCCAGATCTGAAGTGCCATAGTTTATCTCTAACAGCTCAGTTCCTATAGGTCGCAGTGGCTCCAATGAAAATTGAATATAATTTCTACTTTCTTTAAGGAAACCTTGAAATTTTGGAAACAAGCAACAAGAAAATATCTTATCAACTGTGGATAGGACAGGCCAAAAATCAGAAGTCACTTAATTAAATTGCATGAGCTGGTAGATAATGCATGCGTGTATATATATATATATTTATTTATTCCACCTTTACCACGAGTTGCCTGGACTTGCACTATGTGCAGAGTCGCCCAGACTTGCACTACGTGCAGGCGCAAACTTGACTTACTTGTTTGCTTAATTTGGAAATAAGATTAAAACCAAGTTTTATTTAAAATTGTTTGGTATCTTTGAGATATATATGTGTGTGTGTAAATAGAAATTATAAATTAAAACTAGGTTTGAATAATAAGAGGATTAGAATGAAAATTTCAACTTTTATATAAAGCAAAAATTTCTATAACAAAAATGCTCATAATGCTTTGAAGATTTTCTAATGCAATAGTTTATGCATTCATCAGCCACAAAAGGTTGAAATAAAAAATTCAGTCTTATTCAAGTTTACTTCCGCATAACCACTGAAAGACTAAAAATTTATTAACGTTCAGTGCTGTGAATTTAACATTTAATATCACCATTTCAACATTGATCATGCAGTTATTAGCTAAATAAACAGTTCATACCTTATTTAATTGTATTATAACACCAAACAAACTAGATTATAAATTATATTATATTTATATTTATAAATTAAATTATATCAGATTATAAAAAGATGTTTATTAACATCTTTTTATAATCTGACTGATATTTTGCTGGATTTCAAACCAGCATCTTCAGAGCAAAACAATGTGTTACAGTTTACATGTAACAATGAACAAGTGAAACAGTTCGAATTACAATGGACAGAAGATCTAAAATGCTAATTTGGCACCCATTAATATTGCAAAAAAGAAGTATTAGGAATTGATCTTAGGATAACAGTCTCACAATTTTTAGCAAATTAATGCAGCAATACTTGTTATGGTTAGGAGAATGCTTCATAGTCATTGTTGACTCTAAAAATATCTTTTGACTTAACAACTTCTATATAGCACATTGGTTTTCTTCCATCTAATCCTGCATGAAGGGGTGACCAAGGCATGACCTGCGAGTCCAGACTTGCATAATACTAATGGTAGCAAATGTATTTTTTATGTTCTCCAAGGCAGATGTTAACAGATCTTCTTGTCTGTCCATAGTAGGCTAAGTCAGTCACAAGGAACTTCACACACTCCAGGATGTGATAAGGGATGGAGTTTATCTATAGAAGAGTGTATCAGATTTGCTAATTTAACACGTGGTTTGAATGTGGTATGAAGGCCATATACTGTATGATTAGTACTTTGGCTATTTTCTCTAATGTACCTTGGACATGGTGAATAGGAACAGTGGTGTTTTGTTGTTAATGTTAATAAGGCTGTGAGACTTGATGGTATATCACCATGGTGTTGTGGTTAAAGTGCTATAGAGGACCAAGATCCAGAATGAGATTAAAAATATTGATATTATCTTTGATGGACAGCACACATTTGCTAAAGGAAGGTCAGTTTTTAGTAATCTGTTTACTTATTACAATAAGTTGACAGTTTCTCAGTCTTAAAAGTTGGCAAGTATTCATGTGTAACATTTGTCATGAGCTGCCAAGGGAACATAATTAGAAGAAACACACGTATAAACCACAGTGAAAATTATTTAATTGTAAATATTTCATCCTAAGTATCTTAGGACATCATCAGTACAGTATTTAAACAAAAATTAGGAATAACATACAGTTAGGGCGCATGATTACAATAGAATCTCATGAAAACGTGCATAACGTGCTAAAGTAGTACAAAAAAAAAAAAAAACGTTAATTATTTAACACAGTTTTGTATGATAATTTCCCATATTTTAGGAATAGTAAGAACGTCGTTGCGGTTTAGGTTTGGTCTGTGTAGTAGGGCTTCAGAACTTTCTTTGTATAAACGTTCATGTTTAAATCTAGATCTATGTAAAAGTTTAGCCTTTTCCCAATGGATCCTATGGTTTGGATTTTCAATTCCGTGTTGAGAGAGGCCAAATTTCTGCGGTTTAAGAAGACGAATGTGGTCTTGATGTTCTGAGATGTGTTTCTGAACAGACCTACCTGCCTGTCCAAAGTAAAATAATTTGCATGAGCATGGAATCTCATAAACACCAGTAACATCAAGGGTGAGAATTTGTCCTTAGGAGAAGGTAATAAGTTGTAAATTTGGTTGATAGGTTTGTAAGTAGTGGCAAAATTGTATTTCTTCATAATTTTAGAAAGACGTTCTGAGATGCCTTTAAAGTAAGTTATGGGAATCCTATGCACTTCTTCCTGTCTGGTTTGATGTATGCAGAAGTGACTGATGATTTTTTGAGTTGTTTTGGGATTATATCCATTTAGGATGGCTGTATTTTTGATAACTTCTAATTCCTGGTTTAAAGATTCTTCAGAGGAGCAGAATTTGTGTGCTCTGGAAACTAGTGATTTAATAATGCCAGATTTCTGAGATGGATGATGAGCAGAAGAATTGTGAATGTAGCAACCTGAGAATGTAGGCTTGTGAAAGACGGAAGTGGTGATGGAACCGTCTTCTTTTCTTTTGATGTGTAAATGTTGTTTTCTTTTGATGTTAAAAAAAAAAAAAAAAAAAGGAACATATCATACATAACTGATTACATATCTTGGTAAAAATACTTGATATATACTGTTTGTGTTGCATGTTCTCATGGAATCTATTGGCAATTTGAATGATAGACTTCTAGTTATAATTTACAACTGAAAGGCTATCATTCACTTTTTGGCTCTTACATTGATTATAGTTATTCGATGATTGTTTAATCACAGTATATTTTATTTAATGAAAATTGCTCTTTTAGGAAATTTTGCTGTGGTAACGTTGGAAGAAACATATTGGACCAACTTCTCCAAGGTGTATATTTATCATGGACATTATCACTTGCCTTATGAAAATGGTAGTGATTTCACTCGGCTGAACTGTTCCTGTGCAATAGTACCACATTGCCTTGGAAAAACAAAATATTCCAGAATTATTTTTACAATCTGTTAATGTTTCAGTATTGAGGTAGGACCCATGAAAAAATTGCAGTCAGAGAGAGCTGCAGAGGCTTAAAATTGTCACCAGTGCTTTGTACTATAGCTATAATAATTATAATTTTTTTATAAGCATTTATAAATTTTTCAGTTATTGCGAACTTTGATACTATAACTTTTTGTGTATTGTTTTACACTGCCATTAATATCTTACTTTTTAAAACTAGTTGAAATATTTTCCTAAGTTAAAAAAAAAGTCTCTGTAAGCATTATGGCTTGTTTTGCTCAAATATAATTTATAATGTTATGGAAAAAAACCTTCTTGTGGAAGAAAGGACTATTCAGGAAGATAAAAACACTCCAGGTGCTTTTTAAAGGCAAAAATCACTTTACCAAAGGTCAGCTACATTGTATGTGAATGTACTATATCAATTGTATTTTATGTCTCTCAAGATATATGTGTTGTATACAACAACACAACATGTGTGTTGTGTTGTTGTATGTATACAACGTGTGTATACACACACACACACACACACACACACACACAGTTTTAGTTATGTTTTCTAACATGGACTCTTCACTGTATACTTTAGAAAAGGTATTTCTCTCGCACATTTGTACTTGAGCATGCATCAATACATATCTCAAGTCTTCAGTCAAGTGAAATCAAGAAAAAATATTTTTGCCAGTTGTACTTTTCGATAAAGAATTTTTTACCTCATTTGAATAGTTTATTAGCCATACATTTGAGCTTGTATAGAAACTCCTAAATAATTAACTTGAGTTTATACTTATTAGTATGTAGCAACATTTCTTAAGTTTCCAAAATAAATTTTAGTAAACTCCTTGGAGTAACACAATAGATGTGTGATCTCTTTCATGTCGAGACCTGTCTTGTTAGTTTTTATTATATATATATATATATATAAACTTTTAATAGCACTTTTGTGAGCAAAAATTTTATAACTAGATTCTCTTTTATAGTAGCCTTTTTTTTTTTTTTGACTCGTTAAGAAAACTTATGGAGATTACCACAATGGTTGAGTTCTCTAAGTTTTTTTTTTTCATAATAAATGTACCATATTACAACAAATGTGTGTTTGTGTATATATACACACACACACACAGGTATCCCTTGATTAATGCGATTAATTAATCCCTCGTTGTTACCGCATATATCAAAATCACGTTCATCAAATATAATAATATGGTAAAAATTATAATTTATCCATGATCAATTACTGTATTAATAATTCGTTTTTTATGGTACTCTTTTAGGAAAGATAAAAAATGAATGCAAAGTAAATGTTTAATAAATGCTTGTACCTAAATTAGTTTCTGCAATTTTTTATCAAAAAATTATCAAGAATCGTTTGAACAGTTTCAGTTTTTTTTCTTAGCATAAATTCTACAATAACAAGCAAAGCGACTCTCTAGACCTCGGAAAAAGCATTCTTTGATTAACATCTGGATCCATATACATTACTTTCTTCTTAAGCGATTCTAAACTGCAAAATAGTCCATCGAATTCTTTGGTTCCAGAGGAGATAACCTCATCTTCACATCCAAAAGAGCTTTATATGTGCGTTGTTGTTCAATTTCAAGAAGATTGTTGTCACTGAAATCTTTTCAATTTGAAGCCAACAATTCTTTAACATCTTCTGCATCAGCATCATCCAAACCAAGGTCTTCACCAATTACAATGATTTCTTCAACCACGTTGTTCAAGCATTCTGAAAACCACCTAAGTCATTAGCACGTTCTGGCAAAAAAGGTTTTTCCAAAAAGCTCTCATGCAGCTAGAAGACGCTTGCTCCCATGAGTCACGAATGTTTTGAATTGCATGTTTAATGTTAAAATTTGTCCAAAATTCATGGAGTGTAATCGCATTTTCTCCCGTTGTCGTTTCTACTGCCCTTGAGAATGTCTTTTTAAGAAAATAGGCTTTGAAAGTTGCAATGACGACTATGTCAATGGTTAGACATAGGCGTCATTGTATCTAAAAGCAAAAGAGCTTTGAATGCTAAGTTATTTCTCTTGCAATAAGCTTCAACTGCCGCACAAAAATAAGACTTAAACCAATCTTTGAATAGGCTTTGGGTAACCCAAGCTTTCTGATTCACCCACCAAATTGCAGGCAGAGTTCTTGTTACATCATTTTAAAGCCTTTGGATTCTGAGTTCGATAAACAAGCAGCGGTTTCAATTTAAAATCTCCATTAGCATTCTCTCCAAGCATAATACTTAAGCGATCTTTTGATACTTTATAGCTAGGCTTTGCTGCTTATTTTTGATATAAAAGTTCTAGATGGCATTTGTTCCCACCAGTTTCATCTATGTTGAAAATTTGGCAGTAATCGTAACCATTTTCTTCGATAATTTTCTGCAGCTCAGCAGGAAATGTGGATGCAGCAGTTTCACCTGTTATTTTCACATTCTTTAGTCCAGCCCCTAGATTTAAAATTTTCAAGCCAGTCTTTACTAGCTGCGAATTTTGAATTATCTTCTTTATATTTAAAAGAGACTAAAGTCTCTTTAAGTTCTTGAAAAGAGGCTTGGAGCTTTGCCGTGATATTATAGGCACTAATTGGATTTTTTTTGGATTGCAGTCATCCAGACTAATAATCAACAGATCTTCCATTTCAACCATCATAGCACTTCGGTTACGTGTGCATTGCGTACTTGCAGATGCAACTTTTCTTTGCTTGCAATACTCTTCGGCTTTGGATAAAATAGTTCATATTGTAGACTCGTTAAAACCAAATTTGCAAATTCCAAATTTGCAATCTCACTTTTACTTTCACCATGTTTAAATTTTGTAAAGCTTTGTATCTAAAGTAATTACTTTCCTCCTCTTTTTTCATTGAATGACCCGATTGTGGAATGATGTCATCATGCTCACGAACTCGTGAGCGTGGTAAATTTAAAGGCATGTTAATTAAAACTCTTGTCGCTTATATAAAGGGATTGTCACAATTAATTTCACTACGTTGAGCAAGGGATACATGTATGTATATATATATATATATTTATTTATTTTATTTTATTTATTTAATTAATTTTTAATGTGATCACCATCACAATACAGGACTTTTTTTTTTAGGATCCAAGCACTCGCATACATGATATCAGGTTTCTTCTTTCCAAAAGGAGGAAGAGAAAAAAAAAATCTTTATATTACCTTTTTCAACACAGTGACAAATATTTACCAAAATGGTGGTGACAATCATTTTAATGTATAGGCATATACTTGACTTATATAAGTGTTACATTTCTGGAGCCTTTACAAAAGTCAGATTATTTAGCACTGTTGTAAATTTTTGGTTAATCAAGAGTTGCTGGAATTTTGCTAGGACAATATATAAGAAAAGTGACAATTCTAGACTAAAGGCAAGGTAAATATTAGTAGTGAACCATAAAGAATGCTAGTTTGGAGGACAGTCCTAAGTGGAGATTTTGGCACTATGATGCCAAAATCTCCACTTAAGATTTTGGCACTGTTTCATCATTCTCAACAAAAGCAGAGAATTATTACATAAATTCACATATTGCATATTACAAACATAAATTATATAGCCCACAACTAGAACTTTGCCACTCACTTGGGCTTTTCCTGGCCTGGCCAATAACAGTAAAGGCAGCTGAGAACAAATAATTGCATACAATTAATTAAAATAACTTTCTGGTAGATGTTGGTTATCAGGAAATAACAACATATACTAAAATATTAATTATAATAACTTTAATTAATACTTTCCTATATTTTGGCAGTGTTACATTGCCATCATCAGGGATCACAAAATCAATGATATGTGCATGCAGGCACTAACACTGGGCATATGAGGCTGAAGCAAGGCAATTAAAGTACATGCCTAGTCCTAGAGTCCCAAATGGCATCCCTTAGTGGGCTAAATTGAATGGTCTTGGCTGTTGGACTGAGGATGAGTGCTTCCCAAATTTGGGGCAGTCTCAAGCACCCAAATTTGTTGAGGTTTGGAAAGTTTCTCAGGGCTGAGGCAGATCAAGGAATCATCATCCACTGCTTGGACAATGATCTCCTCCACATTTTTCTGTCTCTGGCCCATAATCTCCAGTTGTTTCCCATTGAATGATGTAGTTCATCTCTCCACCTTGCTGATGGCCTGCCAGGTCTTCTTGAACCTTCTCATGCTTGCCATTCTGTACAAATTTTGTCCAGTGGTTGTCTCCCTGTCTTGTAATATGTCCTGCCCATCTCCATTTTGTCATTTTTATTTTTTTAATGATGTCTTTTAATCCTGATCATGGAATAGCCTCTCATATTTCTATTTGCAGCTGTGTAATAGAGTGGCTTACTTTCAGCGTATCTTGTGGGGGGATGTCCAAAGCATGGTCAGTAAGTCCTGAGTGGCTGTAATGGTGGAACTGGATGTAGTCCTTGTATTCAGAAATTCTGATATTCGCTGCTCTGCCTGTTTGGCTGTAGTAGGAGAGTTTGCAACTGTAAGGGACCTGGTGGGTCTAGGGAATGAGGCTGGTCTTTGGTGGAGTGGATAAGGGATGCCATTTTTATTATTATTTTTTTTATGTGGTTGTGAGGTTGTATTTCCTTAGGATATTTATTAATTTTTCAGATGTGCCATGGATATATGAAATGGTGATAGATTTTGTGTAATCTATGCTCTGAAGGAGGAGAGGAGGATTGCAGTTAGAGTTTTAATATTTTTGGGGGGATTGTAGCCATTGGCTAAGAAAGTGTTGAGAATATGGTTAAGTTCAGTAGTTCGGGCACTGCTATCAGAACTGGTTAATTTTGCCCTGTTATGTAGGGTTTTTATAATCCTATATTGTTGGGAGAGAGGGTGGTGTGACTATTGGTGAATGTATCTACCAGTATGTGTGAGTTTTCTCCAAATGGAGAATGCCAGGGGATCCATCAGGCTGTTGTCTAGGAATGGGAGACTTGTTGTTTTCCTTTTCTAAGGTAAAATGGATATTGGGTTCATTGTTGATTGTTTAGATGTGTTAAGAAAATGTTGAGTGTATCGAGGCCATGTAACCAAATGAAGAACACATCATCTATGTAACATAGTTCTGGCTACACTACATAGACCCACTTGTCACAGTGGATTTATGTGGCACAGAGTTTAAGATTTTTTCTTCAAAGGTCTCCATGAAGAAGTGGAGAAAGTGGAGAACCCATGACTGTCTTCTCTAACAAAGTAGCCTGAGTTCATGGTGAACTGAAACAGGGTTGAGATATCAGAAGGAAATATGGTTTGGATGAGGTCTAGGATATTGTTGAGTGGGACATTAATGAATAGAGAGGAGACATCAAAATTAACCATTATGTCAGTGTGTAGTGCAAGGTTTTCTATATTGGCTTTAAATCTGGATCTCACATGCTTCCTAAAAATACTTCTAGCCAGCTTCCAGGGATGACCCCAGGTTTTACCTTCAGTATTCATAAGCTGCAGAATCTCACTTGTGTCTGTACTGTAAGATCTGGTTACTAACATGTATGTTTCTATCATATCTTCTCCTTCATCTGTTCTTCAAAGTTTTAAGACCACATTCTTTCAATTTATTATTATTATTTTTGTATGGACACCTCCATGGAATCCAAAGAACTCATCGTGGGAGACCCAAATTATCCACACAGTCTATCCAATGTCATTGGTGAATATATCTACCAGTATGTGTGAGTTTTCTACAAATGGAGAATGCCAGGCAAGGATAGATTCTACCTCCATATACCACTTTTTTTATATCTGTCCAGACAAAGCCCTCACAACTGACTCTGGCAACCCATTCCACTTTTTCATAGCTCTCCAAGCAAAAAATCTAGTCCTTATATCCCTGCTAACCACACCTTTATTCAACTTCCAGAGATGGTCTCTAGCAAAGTGCTGAAATATATCTATAAAATCCATTAAGCACTTAAAATTCATCCCCAAAAAACCCAGCAGACCTGAGTATATAGTAATTCAGATGTAAATGTATCAAGGCCTTATAAAAACGAATAACAACTTCCTTCTCTCAACTTCTTAGTGCTTTCTTCAATAGCCAAGTAATTTTATGGGCTACCTTAGCAATATGTCCTCTAAACTTTAGCTCTGTGTCTACCACCATCCTAAATCTCTAGCTTTATTTATTTCCTATAGTACAGTTCCATCAACGTGGTCCACAGCTTGTAATCTATTTATCCCAAAATGCATAACTTTACATTTCTCCATATTAAAACTGACTGCCTATTTAAATCGTCCTGCAACCTCTCCACATCACCTTGATTAATTATTACTCTACCCAATTTTGCATCATCAGCAAACAAATGAATATTTTGTATCAAGTTATTTCCTATATCATTTATGTACAAATTAAACAGGAATATTCCCAGCACTAAACCTTGTGGCACACCACTAGTCACCTGTTTTTACCTTGATTCTACCTCCATATACCACTTTTTTTATATCTGTCCAGCAGCCACCCTCTTATCCACATAGCCAGTGTCGTATCCATCCTCATTTATTTTAATTTACATAGCAGAGTTCCTTGTGGTATTCTGTCAGATGCCTTTGCTAAATCCAGCAGAATCATCGTGTAACCATTTTCTTTATTCAACTCAGCTGTTACTCTATTATAAAATATTAGTAAATTACTAAAGCATGACCAATCCTTCACAAATCCATGTTGTTCTTCATACAGTATCATATTTTTATCCACCTGTTCTTGAATTCTCTTTTTGACCAATTTTTCCAATACTTTTATCATGCCTGAGATACTGATTGGTCTATAATTTTCTACTGCAATCTTAGAACCTCCTTTTTTTTTTGAGGGAATCATTTTGCCGAGATTTAAAGAGACTAGTCAAAGGCATTGCTAGTTCCCTTGCACATTTATGCAAAATCCACAACTGTATTTACATTGAGATTCTGTAATATCCTAAAAACTTCTAATTCAACCACCTCTGTTCCCACATCAGTGTCTGTCACATATGTGACAGCGGTAACCTCTTGGTATTACTTGGATCATATATACCCTTGCAAAGTGGTCACTCAGTAACTCAATTATATCTGCTTTTGTCACCTTGTCACCATCAGCAGTCACTAAGGTTAATCTTCCTTAGTCATTCTTCCTCTTACTTGGCATGTGATGAAAGAACTTTTTGGGGTTTCCTTTTTCCTGTTGGGCTAGATTCTTCTCATAATCTGATTTTGCCTTCCTTGTCATGCTGGTCACCTTTCTTGCCTGAGCATTGTACTGTTCATGAGTTTGCTGGTCACCTATCTCCTTATATATCCTCCATGGTATTTTCTTCTTCTGCAGCTCATTCTTAATGATATTACTTTTCCACCTTACTCCTATCTGATTAACCCTTCTTACCTTAGGTATACAATTTAATATTAATTCCTCAAGATGACCCTTAACCACCTCCCATGCACTGCTAACATCCTTTCCTTGCAGGGTGGGTTTCATGCCCCTGCACAGCTTTGAGCTTGTCATAATCGCCTGCCTTGTAATTCCACATATACCCCTTCTTGATAGTATATTCCTCATGTTTTACAATCTCCCAAGTCAAGACTGCATGGTCACTTTGGCCAATCGGAAGCAGCGTTGGCCACCTTGGTTATGGATATCTCTTCTGATTGTGACCAGGTTCAATACTCTCATGCCCCTAGTTCCCTCCATCACATGTTGCCCCAAGTAATTATCTCTCAGTTTATGTATAAATTCCATTTCCTTCCTGCTCTGCTATGTGATCTTTCTTCCTTCCAGTCTGTATCTCCATAGTTGAAGTCCTCCATAATAATCACTCAACCTGTATTCATTGTACTAATTTGCCGTCACATGTTTTCTAGATCATCCATGAAACCCTCTGGCTTATAGCAACAACCAACTATATTTTGTCTTACTGGCCTTGATTTCACACCAGACTGCTTCAAATGAACAGCCACCCTCCTGCCCATCTCCTATTCTTTTTGGCTGCAGTTCATCCACTACCATCAGCAGTACCCCTCATCCGATCTTCTCTATCTTCCCTGAAAATATTAAACCTTTCACATTCTATCCCTGTAACTCATCATCTGCTGTTAGCCTATAATAAATTTAGTTTAATCCTTTATTCAAGTGTAAGCAAACAATGTAAGCTTACACTTGGATAAAGGATTAAACAAAATTTATTATAGTTCAACCAAGTGGGAAAAAACTTCTTTCTCTAATCCAGAGTTATTTAATAATAAGGTGAGACGCCTTTTGACAACTCGTATAGGTAAATATGACCTCTCCATTACTTCCACTTCAGGTGCAAACAAACCTAGTCTCACTAATGTCTATAACTATTGGCAAGGTTGCCCTAGCCAATACCAAAAACTCCTCCCTCTTGTTCCTGATACTTCTGACATTAGTATATAGAAACTGCAGCATCCCTTTATGCTACCAACCAACTTTTCTTCCTGAATTGACTACCCTATTCAATATTTTTGCTCCGTATTTGGTCATTCTCGCACTCACTCACCTCATGAATGCCTTCACACAAACTCACCTGCTATTATAATGTGCATGATTCCATTGGCCAGTTATCTTGGTTTCTCACCACTAAATATTTTCATATGTCTTTCCATCTCCTAGGTAACTTGTGTGCACAGTAATCCAGATGTAGTCTTATTAAAGCCTTATAAAGTGGGAGAATCACTTCCTTATTCTTACAAGTTAGTGTTCACTTTAACAGTACTGTTATCCAGTGAATGACTTTAACCACCTTAGCAATGGGACTCCAAAACTTTCATTGTCCACAACTCCCTCTCTAGCATCATTGATTACTTCTAACAATTTCTCATTAATATAATATGTAATATCCTTTATTCAAAATGCCTAATATTTTAGTAACATTGAACTGATACTTATTGTAATTTGCAATCTGTGATATGGGCAAATCAAATCAGCTACTTTATCTGACTTTATCTTACTGCATCCCCAGAAATGAGAAATTAATCATGTGGGAGTGACCATACCAAGATTAGCTCTGTTAACACATTCCTGAATGCTAACAATGTTCAAATCTTTACTAATATCCTCGTTTTTAATAAGATACTACTATTGATCAGTCTTTGATCAAGTGTTTTATTTTTAACTCATCTCTCAGATCCATAGGTTAAAATTGAATTGACCATTGTCTTACATGCAGCCAATTTAGTGTTTTGACTAATTTCTTGGGGTTGCTTAAGGGTCAAAACCAAGTAACTGGGAGGAGACCTCCACATTACCTTTAAGGAATGTGGAGAACTAACTGCTACTTTTGAGCTAATGTCCAGTGCTCACCTTCACTTGGTGCACCTCATCAGTAGAATCTGCTGGGTACTGAACAAACTAGGATGGACTGCAATTGGGACTTATCTGACTAAATTGTACTCTTTATTGGCTTAATCAGAAATACATGTGATGGTATACATGATGAAATTTCTACATAATTGATGATTTCAGGCTGGGCATTTCCTGGTTAGACAAGGCTCCTGCTGTTTTCATCAGGGATTGAGGGCAGACATTTAAAAGTAAGCTGCTGGGACAAACTCAACATCTGGAAGAAGAACAAACCGAAAGACAGTAGAATTGAAGATAGTAACCATCAACATGAGTATTAATGGAAAGGAAATTGAACTTGGCAGAAGAACTGGAAAAGTAGCATGCTTTTAATAGTAAGTATAGGAAGTTATATTCAGGCAATAATGAACAAAGAAGGAAGGAGTAGTGATAGCATTCAGCACCAAACATGAAGCTATACTTATTGATTGGAGGACAATTTCAAATAGTTATGTAGACAAACTTCAAAATGGGAAAATGGACAGTGAAACTTATTTGTGCCTATGGTCCCACAGAAGGTTCACCTAAAGAAGTAGAAGAATTTTTTGATTCATTAGAGCAGGCAGCTGATATAATGAAAAATGTAAAAAGTGGTCCTTGTTTGGAGATCTAAATGCTGGTTCAGGATACAAGAGTGCAGAGGATTTGAAATTGAAAGTGACCATCACTTAGTTTTAAGTAGAATAAAAATGAATATTACATAAAAGACCAGTAGGTAAAAAACCTTTAAAAAGAATTAAAGTTGAGCAGTTTTTACAGGTAACCTGTAGACTCACTATACAAATATTATTTTTAAAAAATAAAAATAGTTTTAAAACAAAAAAAAAACCTTGGAGTCTCAGCAGCAAACTAAACAAAACACATTTGATTGATTCAGCTAGGGAGGCATGTGATGGAGTTGTCTGCGAGGAGACAGAAAAATAACACCAAAGTAGACACAAGTTAAAGAAGCAGCTCTGAAAAAGATGAAAGCATATCAAAAGTCCCTAGAAAATAAGGTGGGTAGATGTCTTAAAAGAATACAGAGAAAAATGTAAGAGCTAAGCTATGTTTGAAAGTAGCTAAACAAAAGTCATGGCAAGACTTCAGTAAGAATAGAAAATAAATATCAGGAAAGTGGCAAAGTATTGTAGAGATTATTGAAAAAACTTAGAAATGGTGGAAAGAGTACTCTAAAAGGAATCAAAGATAATAAAGGTGACATAAAAACTGAAGATAAGGATATCTTAGATATATAGCATAATTACTTTGAAAGAGTTAAAATCAGTAACAGAACAGTAGTAGAAAATTTTCAAGCAAATGTAAACAGGAGTACATATTAATACATAAGGTAGAAAAAGCCATCAAAAACTTGAAATGTGGGAAGGCAGCTGGAGCAGATGATATTTGACCAGAAATGTTCACTTATTAAGGTATAAAAGTTTTGCATTGGCTACCCTGGCTAATTCTGAGATGTGGTCAGAAAGTCAAAGTCCAGATAATTAGTCAAGCTCTCTTAGTACCGATTTATAAAAAGGGGAATGCTGAGTTTGAGAATTACAGAGGAATTTCTATACTATGTATTCCAGGTAAGATTTATGCAAGCATACTATTTTTATTTTTTTTTTTAATTTTTAATGTGGCTCTCACCCAAGAAAGGTTTATTTGTAAGCATAATGCATTTGTACTGTGGATGGGCTAAGGATTTTTTTCCATTTTTATTTATTTTATATTTTTGTAACTTATATTTTACATAGTCCAGAAACCCTGCTGCAGAGATCATACATGGAACTTTTTTGAACCACTTCAGGCCTCCAATAAGCAGGGCAGTATTTTCACACCAGGTGAAAATACTGGTGTGAAAATTTAGGTGTGAGATGATGAAATTCATCTCACACCTAAACACAATCAGAAACATCCATGTGAACAGTGGGATTCAAATCTACAGCCGTTGGTTGGAGAGCAGATGCACTAACCACTCGGTCTTGGAAAGGCTAAGAAAAACTGTAGAAGAAAAATTGGAGAAGAACAAATTGGGTTCAGGTCAAATAGAGGTTGTTAAGATCTGACCTGTGCTTTATGAAATATAATTAAGAAATCATGGGAATGTAATAGGGATCTGCACTTAAGTTTTGTTTATCTGGGAAAGGCATACAGCAAGGCACCTAGAGGAGCTTTTGAAAACCCTACATTTCTATGGGGTAAATGGAACATTATACAGAACAATATATAGTCTATATTTAAGTTGTAAGTTAGCAGTTAGAATTGAAGGAAATACAGAAAGATAGTTTGATGTCAAATCACATGTATGACAAGAATGTACATTATCTGCACTCTTATTCATCATGTATGCAGATCACATTATGAAAGAAAGTGGCATTAAACCTGATATTAGAATTGGAGATATCAAACTTATAGCTCTTTACTGTATGCAGATGATATACTCCTAAACACATTTAGTACATCTCTCTAGAATTTCTGACAATTGAATAACAGCTTTAACAAATATGCCATGAAAATCAGCAATAAATCATAATAAATTTAGTTTAATCCTTTATCCAAGTGTAAGCAAACAAAGTTTGCACCTGAAGTATCTTCAGGACTGTGGTAAAGGTGGACTAAGCTCTCATCACTTGACTTTGTATCTCTCATAATGCAAAGCACATCTTCTTGCAGACATGTATAATGCTATGCATTAAGGGAAGGGCCACTACCCAGACTGGTTTCAACCTTTATTGAGGTCTCGTCACTGGGAGCCAGATCCATAAGACCAATCCCTTAATGCATAGCATTATACATGTCTGCAAGGAGATATGCTTTGCATTATGGGAGATACTACGACAAGTGATGAGAACTTAGTCCACCTTTACCATGAGTTGCCTCAGTCCTGAAGATACTTCAGGTGCAAACTTTGTTTGCTTACACTTGGATAAAGGATTAAACTAAATTTATTATAGTCTAACCAAGTGGAAAAAAAACTTCCAACAGTAATAAATCATCATCAACAAATTCCTAATATACACTCTCAAGGGGTGTACAGGATATGATAGTACTACATGAAAAATTTACATCATTACTAACTTCCTATCTACAATTTTCCTCCAAATCCATCTGTTATCTGTCAAGACTTCAATATTATCAGATCTTATATTTCTGTCTTCTAAGGCACTTTTTACTGTATCAGTCCACCTATAACATCTCCAGTGTGTTTCCCTCTGGGTCTTTTTCCTGCCTACCTAGCAGAGAACACTTGTTTTGCTAATCTTTCCTCTCCCATTCTGTTTAAGTGACCATACCACCTGAGATTAGCTCTGCTAATGCATTCATGGATGCTGACAGTGTCAAATTCTTTCCTAATATCCTCGTTATTAATATAATATTGCCATTGATGTCATCTATTTATGTCCCTAATCTTTCTCAGGACTCGTATCTGGTGTTTTACTTCTAACCCAGCTCTTCGATCCATAAGTTAAAATTGGTTTGAACACTGTCTTGTATACAGTTTATTTTGTGTTTGGCTAATTTCTCTCTTATTCCATATAAATTTATTCAGTTGACTTCCTACCATACCATCTTTGTTGATTCTGATGTATATTTCCATATTTAATTTACCATCTTCACTAAAAATCATGCCCAAGTAGCTGAAATGTTTCACTTGTTCTATAGGTTCTCCATTCACAGTGCAGTTGATAGTTTCAATGTTTCTGCCTGTTTTCATTGACTTTGTCTTTTTAATGATGACTTTCATACCATATGTATTACAACAGTTATTCAATTTTGTCAGGGAATCTAATAGACTTGTAGCAGATTTATTTAGAAGTATAGCATCATCTGCATAAAGCAAAGAGCTGAGATTAACATCTCCAATTTTGATATCAGGTTTAATACTACTTTCATTCATAATGTGATCCATATAGATAATGAATAACAGTGGGGGATAATGTACATCCTTGTCTGATCCCAGATTTAATTCACATTAAACCACCTTCCTGTACTTCCTTCAATTCTAACTGTGACTTACAACTCAAATAAAGACTAAGTATTGTTTGATATAATGCTCCACTGACACCAAACAACTGTAGCATTTTGAATAGCATCTCTCTTGGTACCTTGTCATATGCCTTTTCTAGATCTACAAAACTTAAATACAGATCTTTGTTATATTCCCATGATTTCTCAACTATCTGTCGTAAAGTGAAAATCTGATCCTGACAGCTTCTATTTGGCTGGAATCCAGCTTGTTCTTCACGAAGCTTCTCGGGTAATCCTTCTCAACCGTTTCTCAAGTATACTTGCATATATCTTACCAGGAACACTCACTAATGAAAGAACTCTGTAATTCTCACATTCAGTTTTATTTCCCTTTTTATATATGGGTACTATGAGAGCTCTACTCCAATCATCTGGAATTCGTCCCTCTGTCCAGGCTTTCTGAACTATGCAGTGCAGCCACTGTAAGACTTTTATACCTCCATACTTGAGAATTTCGGGTCAAATATCATCTATTCCTGCTGCCTTTCCAACTTTCAGGCTTTTGATGGTTTTTCTACTTCAAGTATGGACATGTATTCCTGATCAAGTATGGACATGTATTCCTGATATGCCTGGTCAGTGTTTTTTACCACTGTGCTGTCATCACTACTTGTTTCGTTTAGCAATTTTTCGAAGTAATTACTCCATACTTCAAGGAAATCAGCAATAAAAAGAGCTAAAATTGTGAAAAAAGGCAGGACCATACGAAACTTCATCTATGTTCTGAGTGGAGAACTTATAAAACAAGAAAAATCTTTCAGCTATTTAGGCACAGTTTTTGTGAAGATGGCAAATTAAATTCAGATATAGACAATAGAAAAAGCAAAGAGCTGGTATGGTGGAGAGCTAATGAGAAAAGCTATAGATAAAGATCTATATTAATCAAAGTTTAGAGACCACAGATATGAGTGTTCTGAGAAAATTAGATGCCTAAATAGATGGCAACAGTAGCAGAATCATATTAAAAATTAAGATATTATGAAGGAAGAACTTGACAATGTTGATATTCAAGAATGTGTTATCTAGGTTAATTTAAGGTAGTATGTGCACTTAAACAGAATGAAGAGGAAAGGTGAAAATTAGGTTTCCATTTTTTTATTTTATTTTATTTATTTTTTTTATCTGTCTTCTGCTAGTTCTGTTTCTTTTGATGAGGCCAATCTTGAACTCTGTTGAGTTGAGATTAGTTCCAGTAGCTGACTTTTTGCTGTTCACCTGGTTCCCTGATGAAAACAATGAGGGGGGGGGGGGGTTGATGGATAATATTCCAGGCAGCATGAAATTCTGTTATATTGTACCATTTATTTATTCATATGTTTCCCCTGTCCCTCCTCCATCCCTTAGAACTGGTTGAGCCCTTCTAATGAGGGATTAAGTATATTCATGACTGTAGATCCAATTGCACAGGCCAGTTTGCCTGTTCTGAGGGACGAAAAACTTGAGTTTCCAGGTGAATTAACCCTCTACCTCTGTATGAAACCAGCTAACTTACCTTTAGTCGAAAGAGACCAGATAAAGGTCCTCACATCATGGACGGGAATCGAACCCATGTCTTTCTGACTAAAGGGCTTCATCTATACCGACTGAGCTATGGAGGCTCTATGATGTTCCATCATGTTATAATTGTAGTTTATAGTTATAGTTTGTCAGTAAAAAAGACAGTTTGGTTGGCTAAATCCAAAACCACATCCTCATTTTTTCAATATCCAGGTAGACACTTACTAACAGTATGTGCATCACAAGAAGGTAAAGATTGCACATTAGGTTAGAAGCTCTGCTTGGTCATCTGCATTGCTTAAAAGGCTATATGGAGGTCTGCACCCAGTCATCCTACTTTGCCATTAGCACATGATGGGTGTGCCATGTGCTGCAGTAAGGCAGTATTATTAAAAAATCATTACATTTATATAAAAAAAACTCCATTCTATTTATACATCTGTTCAGTTCTTTGTTTCTGAGATGTAAATGCTGTGTAAATTTGGAAGACACAGACATGGTTTTATGTCTGTAACAATTTCTAACTTGACCTCATATTCTCAGGTTGAAGATGTACACAAAATATTTTGCATTACTGAGTACATCTAAGTTACCTGTGCACTTGAGAGCTTATCCTATAACCCTTGCACAAATTTCATTGTGTGAATGCATCCACTTGTTTGTGCTGCATAAGCTCTGTGTAGGTAATCACTGTACTGTCTCTTAATATATGTCCAGTGTTAATGCACCTCCTTTCAGACATGTATAATACTGTGCATTAAGAGAAGGGCCACTGCCTAGAATTGTTTTGACCCTTACAAGGTCAGTGGAAGCCAGACCCACAGGAGATACCAAGGTTTGAATTAATGCAGAACTTGTATATGTTCCATATACAAGTAGTGCAAGGATGTATCACATTATTATTAAAATTCTGTGAATCAGAAAGATGGTTGTAGAAATTTTTTCACTTGGTTATAAAATAAATTTGCCAAGAAATTACATTCTTGTTTAACCACCTAACCAGCCATTATGGATAAAATACGCATCCTCATATGCTTCGTATCCATCATATATTTCAATGTAATATCAATGGTATTACAATTTTAATATGCACTTTGCATCCATGATAGATAACCTTAATAATAAATTTAATTTAATCCTTTATCCAAGTGTGTGCAAACAAAGTTTGCGCCTGAAAGTATCTTCAGGACTGGGGTAAAGTGGTACAACACCAGGTGACTCCTTGCAAAGGTGGAGCAAGATACCAACACTCCTATCTCAGTATTTCCATAATGCAAAACACATCTCCTTGCAGATATGTATAATGTTATGCATTAAGGAAAGGGCCACTACCAGACTAGTTTCAACCTTTATTGAGGTCTCCTCAGTGGGAGCCAGGCCCAAGTGGAGATACCAAGGCAGAAGCATTAGCAAAATCATCTCGTCCCATAGGAGCTGCCAAACGGTGTGTCACCTTTTTCTTAAATTACTCTGGATTTAGAGAAAGATGTTGAAAGTTTATTTTTCACTTGGTCAGACTATAATAAATTTAGTTTAATCCTTTATCCAAGTGTGTGCAAACAAAGTTTGTGCCTGAAAGTTAGCTTGCTCCACCTTTGCAAGGAGTCTCCCGGTGTTGTACCACTTTACCCCAGTCCTGAAGATACTTTCAGGCACAAACTTTGTTTGCACACACTTGGATAAAGGATTAAACTAAATTTATTATAGTCTGACCAAGTGAAAAATAAACTTTCGATAGATAACCTTGATCAGTAGCATGGTTAATCCTTTATCTAAAGGATTATCTAAATGTAAGCAAACTTTGTTTGCTTACACTTAGATAAGGATAATTTAGAGTTGCATATAAGTATCTTCACAACTATACTTTTTTGCTCTTTGTATATGGGAAATATTTGACTTGTGCATTAATTCAAATTCGGTGTCTGTTTTGGATCTGGCTCTCACTGATCACATTTAAGGTTTGCTTCCTGAGGAGTGGAGCCACTTCTGATTTTCTTATTCTGGAGGGATTCCAGTCAGGAGTGATGAGTTTAGTAGCGATCCTTTAAGGTCACTCAGTGAGATTTAGCATGATCTTGTAGATCATGCAGAGTTTTTGGAGAGATTCCCCCACCCCACAGTTTAACAGTGCTGCAATAAAGGTCAAACTCATCAGGGTAGTGGCCTTCCTCATAATGCATAGCATCATATATGCCTTAAAGGACATCCGCTTTGCATTATGGGATACTAAAGCAGTTGATATGAACTCATTAGCCACTATGTATAAGTAGCCTAGTCGTGAAGATACTGCACATACACAAACTTTATTTGCTTATACTTGGAAGTGTATTCTTTGAAGATTATTTATACTGATTTACACTCACGCTATGAATGCCTCAATATTTGTAATAGTTCACAACTATTTCAAATAAATACCTGTTCAAATTATTTCTTCATAAATTTTCTGGGTGTGCAGTGCACACCTGTGCCAGATACTTGGCGACAGATCGAGTTAGTCTCACACCATCAGGTGTCAGTGGCATAGAGATTGTTGAGTCAGTCTGCCATGTGGCATTAGTTGTGTGCACTGGAACTCTTGTAACACTCAACATTCTTATCATGTGTTTCTGCCATTCTCCAATTTCGCCATGAACACAAAATTAGAACAAAGGGCAAATGTAATATTTTGTGTAAAACTGGGGAAATCTGCCACAGAGACTCCTGAATTACTTTATAAGCCATATGAAAACAAAGTCATAAGCCAAACTCATTGTTTTGAGTAGCACTCGTATTTTAAGAAGGATAGAACCACCTTGGAGGAATATGAGAAGCTGACTGTCTACCAGCATAACCCACGAAAATGTCTAAAAAATTCATCAGATCATCCATGCAGATCAATGCATCACCATCCAGAGAGACAAGAGATATGAACATGCATAATGTCGCTGCCAAGTTTGTTCCTTATTTCTCAACTTCTGACTATGTGAATGTCTGTCAAGATCTTTAATAAATTTAGTTTAATCCTTTATCCAAGTGTGAGCAAACAAAGTTTGTGCCTGAAAGTATCTTCAGGACTGGGGTAAGGTGGTACAACAACGGGCAACTCGTTGCAAAGGTGGAGCAAGCTAACATCACTCCTAACTCAGTATCTCCCATAATGCAAAACACATCTCCTTGCGGATATGTATAATGTTATGCATTAAGGAAAGGGCCACTACCCAGACTCGTTTCAACCTTTATTGAGGTCTCTTCAGTGGGAGCCAGGCCCAAGTGGAGATACCAAACAGAAGCATTAGCAAGGTCATCTCTTCCTATAGGAGTTGCCAAACAGTGTGCCACCTTTTTATTAAATTACTCTGGATTTAGAGAAAGATGTTGAAAGTTTATTTTTCACTTGGTTAGACTATAATAAATTTAGTTTAATCCTTTATCCAAGTGTGAGCAAACAAAGTATGCGCCTGAAAGTACCTTCAGGACTGGGGGTACGGTGGTACAACACCGGGCAACTTGCTGCAAAGGTGGAGCAAGCTAACATCACTCCTATCTCAGTATCTCCCATAATGCAAAACACATCTCCTTGCGAATATGTATAATGTTATGCATTAAGGGAAGGGCCACTACCCAGACTAGTTTCAACCTTTATTGAGGTCTCCTCAGTGGGAGCCAGGCCCAAGTGGAGATACCAAACAGAAGCATTAGCAAGGTCATCTCTACCTATACCTAAGGTGTTGTACCACCTTACCCCAGTCCTGAAGATACTTTCAGACACAAACTTTGTTTGCTCACACTTGGATAAAGGATTAAACTAAATTTATTATAGTTTAACCAAGTGAAAAATAAACTTTCGATGTCAAGATATTTGTCAAATGCCATCGATGACCCAACCTTCATCATAGGGTACAAGACTATGGTTTATGGCTATGATCCAGAGACAAAACAGCAATTGTCACAGTGGAAGAGTCCCCCCAGAAAATGTGGCAAGTCAGGAGTGCAATAAAGAACATGTTGATCATCTATTTCAACATTAAGATTGTGCACCAAGAATTTGTCCCACTTGGTTAGACAATCAATGCAGGATTCTACTGCAATGTTTTAAGGCGTTGAGAGAAGATGTTAATGGCAAAAGACCAGAACTGTGGTGAAGCCGCAACTGGAACCCCCACCACAACAATGCTCCCTCCCACAGCACCTTAAAAGTGGGGGAGTTTTTGGCAACCAACAGCATGGCAGTCATACCACATGCTCCTTACTCGCCAGATTTAGCCCTTTGTAAATTCTTTTTGTTTCCAAATATGAAATTGAAACTGAAGGGGCAGTAGTTTGACACCATTAAGGAGATTCAAGATGAATCGCAATTGATGCGCTTCAACAAAATACCTTCCTGGAAGCATTTGGAACATGGCAAAACAGTGGGATCGCTGCATGGAGGGGTTTGATTCCAAATTTAAATTAGATTAGTTGTAAAGAATTCATTAACCTACTCCAGTTTCTTTTTGATAGCACCTTGTATATATAAATTCCATTAATCAACTTCTGTATCATTTCACCTTCCCTTTGCCTGTTTGCCAGTCTATAATTTGCATTCACTTAATCTTTCCTCATACTCAGCATGCAATATTAGTGATATCCTGATTATCTCTGTTTGCCCTTTCTATTGTTTCCCAAACAACTCAGAACCTAGGGACATATTTGAAGCACTGTAGTCCATGCATTTGGATCAGGGCATTGTAAAGTGATGCAGCTTTTTAGCCTTACATTTCATCTTTGTCAGTATGGATGTCATATTGTCTGCTGTGTTGTTTTTACTGCGTTTGCAGTATGGCTCCTGAACTTTGACTCATTGTCTGCAGTCAATTTGAGATCTTGAGTATTACTTGATTCTTGTGCAAATCTCTATTAATTGGAAGGGGAATCAATCGTTCGATGTTGTTGGCACACTCTCCCTCAATGAGTCTTTGGACTCCCTGGAGGTGTCACATAATAATAATAATATGATTACCATCAGAATTTGCATAACTTTGCATTCTGACAGAAGAAAATCCATTATCACTATTCTCTTCAACAACTTTTGTAGAGTATGAATATCAGAAAATGTTCTGCATCACCCTATCCAACATAGCATTGATTAGATACTCCCACCCAGAAAAACTGGATTTTTCACCTTGCAACACAGGCACACTGTCCAGAAGAACACATCATTTACTGTGTGTGTGTGTGTGTTCTGTTTCAGACAAATTACACCTGCTGCATAGCCTTAGTTGCTTTGACCATAATTCTAACTAATTCATCTTACTCCTCATCCTTCAAGCCTTTTCCAAAATCATCATCATCATAGAAACTGAACAGCAGTAATCAAATTTGTCTTGCCCATCCTCTTGTAACTCAATCACTTTCAGTCTCTCAAGTTCTCCATACACTACTACTACTGATAACTATTGACTATCCTCTTATCCTTAATACTAGTTTATTATTATTATTACATTCTCCATTGAGTCAGCAGACTCATCATGGCAGGTTCATTCAACTGACAACATTTATCATACCAAATCTTAAAATCCTTAACACACCTTGCATTAACAATACATCTGGTAATGCATTTCATTCACAGACAATTCTCTATATAAAAAATCTACTCCTCATATCCCTCTTCACCACACTCTTACATAACTACCAGGGATGGTTTTCCCCCTCTCACCTTCTACTCTTTTTATAATCCCATCTGGATTAATCCAATAAAATCTTCTAACTGAAATGTCTCTATCATATCACCTCTTTGCCTCCTATCCACCAGACTCTGCAACCCACATTTCTTCAATCTCTCTCTCTCTCTCCATTGCCAGAATTCCAAAGTGCTGATATTGTCGTTGTCACTCATCTATGAACCCTCTCTAATGCTTCCACATCACAGTGAAAACCAGGTGATCAAATTTGAGCACAATAGTCAAAGCCTGTGCGTCTGACTAGTCCTTTATACAGTGGCACAGCCACTTCCTTATTTGTATATGTTAGAGTACTTCTTATCACAGCACTGCGATGTGCAGTCTTTGCAACACTTGCAATATGTGCTCTAAACTTCAGTTTGCTGTCAACCATCACTTCCAAATCTCATCCACCTCCTGTAGTGCTGTACCATCAATATAGTACACAGCCTTATATTTCTGCACTCCAAAATGCAACAATTGCACTTATTAATATTAAAACTACAACCCCACTCCTTTGTTCAAATCAAAAGTCTATTGAAATCTTCCTGAAGGGAATTAACATCAGCAGTGCTACTTTATATTCTCCCCAACTTTACATCATCAACAAACAACTGAAGATCACCAGTCAGTCCACATGATATATCATTTAAAAACAAGTTAAACAGCAGGGGGCCCAAGAACAGAACCCTCGAGCATGCCACTGGTTACTCTCCTTTTTTGAGACACTACTCCATCATACATAACCTGCTGGTATCGTTCAGAGAGCCAATCTCTGATTCACCAAATATACTATCTATTTCCGAACTCTGCAGCTTGTACACCAACTTATCATGTGGTAATCTATCAAATGCTTTTGCAAAGTGCAAAAATATCTGTATATGAACTCTCCTTTATCTAAGGGAGAGTTCATATATCATAAAATGCAAGTAAATTGCTATAACGAGACCTACCCTTTACAAATCCATGCTGGCCATCATAATATATAGAAATTAATGCTTTGTCCATTAACCCAATCCTGTATTCTATTCCTAACCAAACGCTCCAACACCTTGACCACAACTGCAGTTATACAGACTGATTTATAATTGGAAACTTCTGTCCTAGAACCATGCTTGTGGAATGGTACTATTTTGCATTTTGCCTTCTTTTCACTCCTTAGGAATCCTACCCCCCCTGCAAGATGCATTAAATAACTAGGTCAAGGGCATTAGCTAACTGCTGTGCACATTCCTTAAAAATACATGATGATATGTCCCATTCCCACAGCCTTATTAACATCTAACCCAATCAACACCTGATACACCTCTGATTCTTTCGGTTCCAATTCAAATACTTGCTTCCCTTCTATATATTGCATGGCATCATTTACACCAGTATGATATACATTGATAAACTGCTCGTTCAATAATTGCACTATATCCCTTGCAACAGCCATCCTGCTGCCATGACTATCCACCAGTGTCAACCTGCCATAATTATTCTTTCTCTTACTTGCCATATAGCAGAAAGATTCCCTTGAGTTAATTTGCTTGACCAGCCAATCTTCTGTCTTCAGGGATCTGATCACCACCAGCTGTCTTGTACCCCTTCCATAGCATTTTCTTTTCCAACACAAGTTGCTTGATTTCGCCTTCATCCATTTCACTCTTACTCTGTTTACTCACTTAACCTTTGGTATGTAGTTATACATTGCTTGTCTCAGAAGATACCGCCTTGTGATTTTCCATGCACTGTCAACATCTTTTCTGCTCAGCTCATCTACCCAATGTATTAATGCTAATTGACAATAGAGCTTCCCATCCACCTATATCTGTTTTGGCAGTAACCTTTTCTTGTTTCACCAATTCCCAAACAAGTACCTCATGATTGCTGTCACCAACTGGTGGCAGTTTTTAATACCTCATTAACAACTACATCCTGTGAGGTTATCACTAAATCCAAAACATAAAAGCCTCTAGTTGCTTCAGTAACATGCTGCTTGAGATATTTATCTCGCAGAAATTCAACAAGCTCACTCTCCTTGTTCCCATACACTATCGCCTCCTTCCATTGTATATTCCTGTAATTAAAGTCTCCCATCAGGATCATCTTCTTTTTGCATTCCCAACCAATTTGCTTAAACATTTGACAATCGGTATTTTCTACATTCCCAGCAACCTATCAGATATACTAGCATGAAGATTTCAACTTCACACGACACAGATTCAAAATCTTTGCATGTATTATCAACTTCCACACTTTGTAGACACAATTCCCTCTGCAACCATTAATAGCACTTTCCCTCTTTTCATCTTCCTATCCTTCCAGAATATTATATATCCTTCCATTTCTATTTCCGACATCACATCTTCCTCAGACAGCCATCTAACTTATTCCAATTATCATGTAATAAGTCAGCGCATCAAACTCAGCTCTCTTGTTTCAAATACTCCTTACATTTGTATACAAACATAATAATTCCTGTGTCTTTGAGGCCATTCTATTACCACCAGCATTCTCTGTTCTAGTTGATATACCACACTTCTTTCTTCAGACCACTCCCATTCTCCTAATCCTTACTCTGATTTCCATTCCTACCTGTCTCATCCTCATCTTTATACATTCCATCACCTTGTGCTGCTGCAACCACATCTTCAACCTTGCATCACAATAACCCTCCATGCTGCATTCTTATCAAATGCTTTGCAAAGGCTAGTTAAATCACAATATATCCATTCCCATGTGCATTGCATTGTTTGCTTTTCATTTTAATTACCACTCCATCTATCTTTCTGTTTTTCAAGACTCAAATTGACCTATCATTTTGAGTGTGAATCATCATAAAAAAATAAATGCATGCTATAACTTTTGCATGCCATATATAGTATACTTTATTAATTTGACACATTGTCAAATTTTTATTAAAGTACAAATTTATGTTTGTCAAAGAACTATCAGGTGACATACCATTCATAGTATCAAGATGTTATACTTCTGTGCTTCCATGGCAAGAATTTTGTTTGCATCTGCCAGGTGTTAAAAGTAGTTGTATGTTTTTGTTGTTGCTTGAAAGATATTGTCAATAAATAATATTGTTTCTTTTATATACTTATTTATTAAGTAAATTGCATTGTTTGTCTGTTAATGTTAGAAATCATGCACCTGATTTCTAGTCTTTATATCAGGAAATTTTATTGGAATAATTTGATGTTAACTTTTGATAGGGCTGTTAATTTTGGTTTATACTGAAGTTGATTGAATTTCCATTTGTCATCTAGCTTCTAGAGAGATATTTGTCTATGAAATGATTTAGAGAATCAGTGGATATATGATATAGTGTAATATAAATATCTGTTTATGTCCTTATATTTTAAAACAGTATGTTTCTACAAACATTTGTTTATATACAAAACATCTGCAACAGCTTTCATTCATTGTAGTGTCTTAAACAACAATAGGGCAGCCTTCTTGCTGAGTCATTACTGGAGGTAATTCTTCATGAATGAGGCCCAAGTCATGAAGCATCTTGTTAAGCCTTTTCATCAATAGATCACCCACAGTTGGTAATCGTGAATAGATAATGACAGTTTCTGAAATGCAAAAGAAATTTATTAAAATGCAGTATTAATTATTGTGGTGGAAAAATTTTAAGAAATTAAGATATGTGAAGTAACTATAAAATAATGTGATCTGACCAAGGCCTTATACCACAGAGCTGCCACTTCCCTGTCTGCTTGTGAGTTTCCTGTTAACTATTAAAGCGATTCCTCTGTTTTCCCATTTTGATAAAAATAAGATCAGATAATAAAAAGTAAAGGAATGGAAAATTATGCTAAAATGTTAATGACTTGTATATGTTCAAGTGAAATATTGCAATAGAATAATTACTATTTCATGTTCAGAAGTGTGAAATAAATCTAAGATCAGCTCAGATTTTAGCAACCTTTGGATACAGTAAGAATTATTGTTTGAGATACAACAATACAGTAAAGTTATACTTATTATTACAGCTAGACTTTCCATAGTCAAAATACTCATTGCATGAGGACTGTACCAAACTGCTACAGTTTCTATTATATCAGACTTTAAATTCATTCATCATCTAAGTCCTGGTCACTTGCTCAGGCAGTGCATCCACTCACTTATCACTCTTTGTGCAAAATATCTACTCCTCATTACCTTCTTACCATACATACAACTTATACAACTTCTGAGTGTGGCCATTTGTTCATATTCCCACACCTTTCTTTTTCACTCTTTGAAAGATTCAGCAATGTGTATCTGTTATTTGGTAAACTGCTCAAAAGTTGGTCTTTGGTATCTTACTTTTCTTTCTACTCAGTAAACACAAGATTACATCCTCTCCTCATATCTGATATTACCTTCATTACCATTCTCTGAACTCTCTCCAGCAATTCCTCATTTCTTCAAAATATTGTGCAGATTTTACCTAAATCTGAATAGTAATCCAGATGTGGTCTGACACATGGTTCTTCCATTTCTAAAGTGGGAACATGAATGGAGGTTTGGGGTGGAGTGCATATTGATGACATGAAACACTTTTTTAAAAAATAATTTTTTTTGTTCAGTTTAGAGTTCATTTGTCCTACAGAATTATAGAATTCATACTCATAATAGTTTCAGCAGTTTTAGAAAGGAAATTACAATATGTTCTTATAAACACTTAAAATGTATTTTTAAAATTTAAGTTTATTGATAACATAAAAGAAGCCCATTCTTTGCAGCAATGCTTTATATTTGAAAAGTTTATTTAGCTGTATATTATTCAAAAAAAAAAAAAAACGCATGCTAATAGTTAACTTTCATTTCAAATCTGTTCATTTGGACTTATTCTGGAAGGTATATGTGTGTGTGTGTGGGGGGGGGAATTAATACCATTTTAAGGAAGTACCAAGTATAAAAGTTAGCTAAGCTCTGCAATGCGTATAATGCAATTATCACTTCCTTATCCATATTGCATTCACTAGCTGTGCAGTACATCATTTGAAAGTCAGTTCTCATCAACATGCATCCTAAGCTTGTCCCTTCCACTTTTCTGAAGTACCCCAGAATTGTAGCCCTCATCTCTCCTTCTCTGAACTCCAAAGTACAAGGCACGGTGGATCAAATGAGTGGGGATCATAGTGCACCGATCCAAATGTCATTCTCACCCATTCTGTATTTTTTTTTTAATATATAGTCCACCCACAGTTATTATTATATGACACCTCCAGGGAGTCCAAGACTCATCGAGGGAGGGCACCTACTATACAACTCTCTGTCTCCACCACTCAACCTCATCCACCAACTGCATCATCTACACCAATGCCATCTACTATCCACCACCATCACTAGTATTTTTTACAGACAATCACAAAAATCCATGTCGACGGCAGGATTCGAACCCACAGCCTTTTGGCTGGAGAGCAGATATGCTAACCACTCAGCCAACCAGGCTGGCAAGTTGATAGAACCTTAGCTGGCACAGTGCCAAGGAGAGTCAATTCTTGTTGAAGGGTAGAAAGGAATAAGACAGTGTACGAATTCATCACCATCATGCGAAATCATTGCTTTATACATAAAATTTTTCAACTGTTATACAAGCAAAATAGTTGCCACTTTAAAAACTAGAATATTCATGTTTATTCATTGTAATAATAAACAAACTCATCCCACAAGCCGGATTGATTACCCTATTATCAGAATGGATTCTCCTTCTGCCATGTGCAGAAGCAGAAGTGTCGAGGGGTCTTGCATCTATGGGTGAACTATATATATTTTATTTTATTTTATTTATTTATTTATTTTTACTGCTCCTAAAAGGCTCTTACTATCAGTAATTGGTTTCTTTCTGGCATCTAAATTTATTTATCTTAAGAAAAAGAATATTTCTCCCTCAAAATCTTAAATCTCATTTATTACATTCGCTTATCTTAGTCTCAAAAATAAACTGTAGTATTCAGAAAAATAGCATTGTTTAATTAATAAAAAATTTAAATTATACAAGTATAATTATTTCCATAAAAAGTAATTTAAAAATTTTCAAATTTAACAAACAAAGGAAAAATCCTTTGTTAATTAATTAAAGATTACAAAATATTGGTTCTCCACTACAATCATATATACATGCACTCAGTTCAAATCTTCAAAGCTTTAATTTGATCAAGCATCCATTTTCAAAGAGGAATTTTTTTTTTTTTAAAACTTGAAAACAAATAGGATAAACATGCCTTACTTACATCAGCAGGCTTCAATATAAAACTTTTATTATAGGTTTACCTTTCGGGAAACATCTATAATGAATCAACCTTGACATAGAGCTCTTATTTTACAGTTTGCTTGAACATTTCTAATTCCCAAGAATTCTATTTCTCCTTTACTTCCAAATATATTTTACTACAGAGAATCTTCATTATGCATATATCACATGAAAAATCACTGTAGAGTAGAATGTATACATTTCTCCATGTGTTAATGCTTAAGTGCTGGGAGGAATTCATGTTACAAGTAAAACAGCGCTAAGAAATTATTTAATGCTATTTAATTCTTCCAATAGTTCATTTCAGTCACTGAGGCATCGTCAGAGATTACAATATGAGACTTGTAAGACACACACATAAAGGCAACACAAAACTAAGTGAAATATGCAGACAAAAGACTAGAGGCCTAACTAAGTGGGGATGCCCTCTGTGGGCACCTGTTGGCAGCCTAGGATGTAGACTGAGATCTTGAAGTATTAGTGTTTCCCATATTTTGGGAAGTTTTATGCAGTCATATTTATTTAGATTAAGATGATTTTTGAGAGCTGCTGCAGATTCCAAAAATAGTCTTTTTGTTCTAAATTACTGCAATGGAGCATGGTGATCTTTTTCTAATTAATTCTATGAACTGTATCTAAAGCATGGTCTGCAAGGTCTGATTGACCATAGTCATGACTGCAGATGCATTTTTTGTGTTCCTGTGTTCCTCCAAGTAGATGTTGGCTGATCCTCCTGTCTGTTCATAGCAGACCAACTTGCAGGAACAGGGCACTTTATATACTCCAGCACAGAGAGAGGAGGTAGATGATCTTCAGTAGAAAGGCTTCAATATAAAACTTCAATATAAACTTAGCAAGCTTCTAGTAGGGCTCGAAAATATGCAAAGATTGTATTTCTTTAAGATTCTGGCTCTTTTTTCTGAATTGCCTCGGACATATGGAATGGTGATAGCATTACTAAAATCTTTTGAAGAGAAGGTTGAAGATTGAGGAAGGTGTGGTTATTTTCTTGATACTCTGGGAACTGTAAGTATTAGATAAGATGTGTGTTGTATATATGATTAAGTTCTGCTGTATGAGAGACCTCACTAGAACAAAGGTTATAGGCTCTATTGGTTAGTGTTTTAATGATACCATATTGCTGAGAGAGTGAGGAGACGAGAAAGTTTGAATGTATGTGCCTGTGTGGGTGAGCTTCCTGTATACCAAAAAGAACAGGTCACCATTGGGTAGGTATGGGGGGGAGGGGATCTATAAAGTTCCGATAAACATCTAGAACAAAAAATGATATTAAAACAACTGATATATAACCACAAGAAAGAACATATGAGGATATAAGCATATAATAACATAAGTACCTTCATAACTCTACTACTACTAGTATGTTCTTTCTTGTGCTATATCAGTTGCTTTAATATCATTTTTGTTCTAGGTGTTCATCAGAACTTTACAGAGGCCCCCCCCCCCCTCATAGGTGTGTTACCAAGATGTCTAGAAAGGCTAAACTATTATTAGTTTCTTTTTCCATTGTAAACTGGATTCTAGAGTGAAGACTATTAATGTGAGAGAGGAAAGAATCTGATGTGTCTGGGCCATGAGGCCAATTGAAGAATCATCATCACCAACATAACTTAACCAGATAGAAGGTTTGCGAGGGACAGAATTGAGAACTTGTTTTTCAAAAAATTCCATAAAAAATTGGCAAAAGGGGGAGAACCCATAGAGATACCCTATATCTGTTTGAGTTTTGTGCTTCCAAGAGAAATATCCAGAATGGATAACAATAGAAAAGAGATCAGTAAACTCGAGAGGAAAAACTTTTTTCGTAAGTGATAAGGTGTCATTTAAGGGAATATTGGTGAACAGTGAGGTGATATCAAAGCTAACTAAGATATCAGTATTATTTAATGTAAAATAATACACGTTAAATAATTTTCATTTAGCATTATTATTATATAGCAACAGAGGAAGAGAATTAATTTGCTTAATTATATCTCAGTTTCTCTCCAATTTTTTTTTTTTTTTTAAATATAAGATTACTTAAAATAAGTCACATGCTTTATTAAGAGAGACCTCCAGGAAGTTAGGGACTTATCAAGGTAGGCCACATACTACCTGTACCAGCTGTCATACTTGTTCTTGAATTTATTCATACTGTTTACACGCAACATCCAATGGCAATCCATTCCAATCACACACACCATTCTATGAGAGAAAACTCTCACTCTCACCCCATTCGTAACAGCATTCTCAACTTCAAAGGGTAGGGCTGTTGCCAGATTAGATCGTGTCCTGAGGCAAACAATTAAATATCCCCCCCCCCCTGATGGATTATAAGACGAAAATATAAGAAAATCTCCAATTGCTATTTTGTTTTTATTACAAGAGAAACATTAATGCAAAACGATTACATAATAATGTTAATTAAATATTTGTTCTACGAGGATATCGTACAATAAAACTGTTTATAAGTTCTTCTAAATTTAAATTGTATGCTATATCCACCTGTATTGATATAGTTGCTAGACCAACCAATCTTTCTTGGGTCATTGCTGTTCGCAAATAATTTTTAATCAGTTTAAGCTTCAAAAAACTTCTTTCCACACTTGCTACGCTAACAATTCATGTTAGCATAGCGTGTGGCAGCAACTGCAATATGGCTGATGAGTGTCCTTATTAAGCCATGCTGCAGTCTGTCTCTATGCTACACCCTGTTGACGGTACTGTTCAAGGGGATGCCCTATCATCCTTTTTCCATCCAACATAAAATGAAAAATTTCATCTGTCGGTATCCTGTATGACCGTTTAATAATTTTGTAAAATTCAATCATATCACCCCTCTCTTTCTTGTTTGCTAGTGTGTCTGCAGTCTGCAAATTCCCCTCCTTGTGAGGCACCTGTTTGTAATGGAGGTGACCTAACAGTGATGGTACTGGCTCTTTTGATTCTTATTCTTCATCTATTAATTGTTTAATAGAGACATGCATGTTAGACCTACTATATATTTTTTAATAATGGCTTCGCAAATGTAAGAAAAAACTAAAATAATCTATTACTACTATATATTTTGCTCAGTATATCATTAGCTTCTTTCAAGGAGAAGACAGAAAAATGGGTGACAACATTTAAATTCTGAATATGAATACAGAAATGAATCATACGGCATGTGCGATATCACGTATCTTGGTCACAGCTGTCCAGTAAGAGGAAACACTTAGAGTTCAGAGACGTGGGAATAGATGTATAATTAATTAATTTAAAAATAATAAATAAAAATATAAAAAATAATTCTAAACATCAATTTACAGCAATCACTTTCCAAAACTTAAAAATAGGCATACAGTCTGTCCAATTAAGATTAGGACATCGTATTGTTCTTGAATTAGTACAGTATGATGATGCTTTGGATATTTTTCCTGATGAAGAGAAAATAATGAATTCTGCTCATCCTCGATTCTCTAAAAAGAAAAAAAATCCAAGGCTAATGAAAGCAAAACTACTTAACATAGGAAGCCAGATGATATCACCAAAAAAGAAATAATGAAAACATTCCTACAAGTCAATTGTCACGGATTGCATCTAAACATCAATGACATTAAGGCCCTCTTTCAAAGTATAAACCAATATGCTTCTTATTGTATAAAACATACCTAAAGCTGAGAGACTATCCAATATTACAAAATACTTTCATTTGTAAGAACAGAGGATGGAGGGATCTCTATTCTCATGGACAACCATACCCACTTCCAGCAAGTCTCACTCAATACAAACATAGAAGCAGTTGTTATCTAACTCTCATTTAGAATTCTGTTAACAGTATCTACATCTACGTTCCTTCTGCTGCAGAGCTCTCTCAAGATGACCTTGATGCTGTCATACTGCAGTTACCATCCCCACAATCTCTCCTTCCTAAACATAGGAAGCAATAACTCCTTTTTCCCACTCTTCAAGTGGGAAACTAACGAAAATTTATTTGGGATTACTTTCCTGTAATATCTACTTTTCTACATGGGCAACCGTGCACAGAAAATTGAGCAAGCTAACTGGCTTGCCTTCTCATCATTAGCAGAATTTGATTCTACAACAGTCAGCTCTTCTTCCATCAGTGATGTAGTGAATCATGTGACGGTGCATTATACAAATAGCCACAAATACAATTCCTAAAACATCTGAACAGTTCCATGTTTCCCTAAACCATAGTGGAATGACGATTGCACAGCAGCCAGAGAAGCTCAGTGTTCAATCCTTTCCAGTACTTGTCTCGTAACTGACGTACGTGAAGGAGGAAAGTGAGTTTGAAGTCAAATACTAGCCTCCAAGAACTTGACTTTCGAGATACCTGGCAAAATGCAATTATAATTGCCTTTCCTAATCCAGGAAATGATCCTGAAAATGTGCAACTATTGTGTTCAAGGATAGAGAGCCAGTGGGTGGCATATCTGCCCTTCACTTTTCAGGGTTTGTCTTCTGGTGTAACTGGGATCAGGTATTGTCCTAGTCAGATTTCTAGGTCAGATTGAAGACCAAATCTGTGGCAAATTCACATAATTGTTTTCTGCTATGAGAATCTGGACCCATTTGCAAGTGCCCATTTTGAGGTGGTCAATGGCTTGCTGCAGCTGTCTTTCTCTGACCGTCATATTACACAAATGATAGAAGATGGTAAAGTCATCCATATGTAAGGCGTTACTTACTGATGGAGGAAGTTGTTCTGTTATCGAGTTGACCTTAATTGCAAAAAGTGACACTTGAAACAGAACCGTGTGAGACTCCCTTCTCTTGGTTATAGGGTCAGGAAAGGGCAGTTCCCACTCGGACTTGGAAGATTCAGTCAGATAAGAAGTTTTTGATAAAAAGAGAGAGTTTGCTCTAAAACCAAAATTGTGTAAGTCTTTCTGTCAATCTTTCCAAATCTCCAAGCAGCAGTATATGCCATATTAAAGGAAACTGATACTAGATGCTTGTGTTTTAGGAAGCTATCCTTAATGGATGCCTCCAGTTGGACTAGATGATCATAAGTTTGTGTTCTGGAGAAAAAAAAAGTCTCTCTAGAAACCACAAAAGACAGGAGGTAACCATTTTTTTCAGAATCTTGCACAAACTACTGATCAGAGCAATAGGATAGTAGTTATTTAGGAATTTTGGATCATTCCCTGGATTAGGGAAGGCAATTATAATTGCCTTTTGCCAAGTATCTAGAAATGTTCTCTCTCAAAAAATTCTGTTGTAAAAGTGCAACAGCTGATTCATGGATGATGGTGACAAATGTCTTATCATCTTGTAACAGATATTGTCAGGTCCAATAGCAGTCAGATGGCACTTAAGCAAAGCAGCTTTCATTTTTTGTTTTGTGAATGACCTATTGTGTTCAGTGCCATTTGAAGAAAAGTAGATTTGCTGTTTTTCTGCTTTGCTTTTATTGGGCAAGGGGGAGGGAATAGTAAGAATAGTTTTGCAGAGTGTGTCAGCAATTGCTGTTGGATCAGCAACTGCAACCATTGTGTTCAAGGATAGAGAGCCAGTGCGTGGCATATCTGCCCTTCACTTTCCAGATTTTGTCCCAGACTTCTTTAGTATCGGTTGTTCTTATGATGGATGTATATTGGATCAAGGATTCCTTTTGGTTGTATCTGGCTCGAGCTCAGGCACATTTGAAAACAGTCAGGTTTGTTGTAGTGGGCATCTTTGAAAAATACCCCCAAGCTTTCTTGTGCACAGAATGTTCAATCCTTTTCAGTGTGGATTGCATCACTACCAAAGGTGCATAATATATTCAGACTCACAAAGTTCTCTTGAGGCAGTAAGAAGTCTAGCACTTCAGAAACATCAAGTGCTCTCCCTAATCCAACCTCCTCTTCCAGTTATGGAATCTACACTTTGATGTACTTTCTGTTTGATTCCAAGCCATGCTGGGATTAAGAGAAACAAGGCTGCAGATACAGCAGCTAAGTCAACTCATTCCTCAAACATCCACCATCTGCACCATACTCAGATTAACATACAAAAACTTCTGTCCCAGTGACAACTGTCTTGGAATAGAGAGACTACTAATAAGCTATACCAACTTAAGTCTGAAATTAAATTATAGTAATCTAGCTTGCACAGGGTTCAAACAGAGGAAATTGTTCTTGCTCAGCTCTGCATAGGTCGTAGTCATATTATGTGTTCCTTCCTTCCTATCGAGGGGGTGATGACGTCTACATGGGAGTTTTGTGATACCGGACTGTCCACAACTCATATTTTAATCGACTGCCCTTATTTCACTAACAAGTGCAGTCATTATTTTAGCTACTTTTATAACATCTGAGCCCATACACTCGGGCAGATTTTTTCAGACTCATCGACCATTACCCTGGTTTTTAAATTTTTACAGAGTATTAATCTGTGATATCTCATATTAATTATGTTACTTGTTAGTTTAACTTATTGTAAATATGCTTTTAAAAACCTTTTATGTATGTTGTATGAATTTTAATACTTTCTTTTATAGTTCTTTTTGCATCTTTTATACCCATCTTTTACATTTCTTTTTCTACTCAGATTTTATGATGATTTACTTGTTTATTACCTGGTATAATTTTAAAAAATGTTTCATTTATGATTATTATTATTTTGATTTTTATATATAGTTTTTAGACCTCTGTATGCCTTATTTATTACATATGTCCTGGTGCAGCATGGCCATAGATGTCCTTGCACCATTAAATCCAAAAAACAGTCTACAAATTATCAGTCTATCTTCATAATTAGTATTGCACATAATCAGTATTCCACAATCTTGATATCACTTCTAACATTCTCCTTTTCACTTTCTCTCTCTACAGTATCAGAATCACCACAGAAACTAGGAGACCACGTGCACAATAAGCCAAGTGGGGTCTTATCAAGGTTCTTATAAAGAGGCAAAATGACTTTCTTATTATTATTCCAAGATCCCCTTGGAGTCAAAAACTCATCTCAGAAGATCCTTTTGTCATACACACCGCTCATCATACTGTGCCTTAAATACATTCAAATTCTCTGCAGACATCACAAACTTAGGTATTGCATTCATATTTCATGCATTACTTTTCACTTCCTTGCTCACACTCTGTTTATACAGCTTCCAGGAATGACCTCTTCTTCTCCCACCATTTTATGAAAAACCTCTTCAACATTAATCCTATAAAACAACTCCTCACCAACTTGTATGTCTCTATGACATCACTCCTCTTCCTCATATCCACTAGACTTTGCAAATTGCATCTTCTCAACCTTTTTTCATACTTAACACTCCAGAGACAAGAAACTGCCTTAATCAATCACTTCTGGACCCTTTCCAAAATCTCTTTATCCTTTGGAAAACCAGGTGACCAAATCTGTGTACAATAGTCCATATGTGGCCTAATCAAGACCTTATGCAGGGAACCAGAATCTCCTTGCCTCTATAAGTCAATGTTTTCTGCATAATTACCCGAATTCGTTGTGTTGTCCTCACAATTTTGCAAAGTGTCCTCTAAATTTTAGATCCTTATCCACAATCTCTCCAAGATCTCTTATTTTCTCCATCTCCAACAATATATCCCCACCAAGAGTAAATACTACACCCCATTCCATCTATAGGGTGGCCATAAAATAACTTTCCCTCTTTGGAGGCATCTTTAGCTAAAACCAATAAACAGAATGAGATCAAATTTTATATTGAGACTTTTGAAGGTATGGGGAGATGATTTCCACAAAAAAAAAAAAAAAAGTACCAAAAGTCACTGATAGGGGAAATTTTGGTGCTGGCAGAAACTCGAAAACAAGTGGATAATTACATTAAAGGCAGATAAAATGGAATAATAACATTTCGACGGTATAAGCAACAGCCGCGTCACTCATTCCAGCTGGATATATGGCACGTTACAATGATGATAAGAATAATAATAATTAAACTAAAACAACAACTTGTGAGAGATTAATACACACAGAAATTAATGTAGGGATTGAACTCACAGGAAATAATGTTTTATTCATCAAAATCAGGGTCCCCTGGACCACATACACGATTTTCAATGTGCTGACTTTTCTTGTGTATAACAAATTGCATCCGGTCTGCAACATGCTCTACAGCTGAGCGTAAGGAGTTGGATTGGATATTCATAACAGCCTGTTTTATGTTCTCTTTCAAGACATGCAAGTTGGGAACGCCACTAACATACATAACAGATTTCAAATACCCCCACAGCCAAAAGTTACATGGAGTGATGTCCGGGGATCGAGGCGGCCATGCTGTCGGTAAGAACTGACTGCTCATTACTGAAATTTTGGCGTAAAAGCCGCTGTACTGAACGTTCAATGTGTGGCCGTGCTCTATCCTGCATGAAAATTATGGAGTCCAAACATTGTCTTTGCTGCAATGCAGGAATGACAAAATTATCTGCTTGTTTTTGGCTCGGCCAGCTCCAAAATTTACCCTATCGGTGACTTTGTACTAAATCTTTTTTTTCATGGAAATCATCTCCCCATGCCGTCAAAAGTCTCAATATAAAATTTGGTCTCATTCCGTTTATGGGTTTTAGCTGCAGATGCCTCCAAAGAGGGAAAGTTATTTTATGGCCACCCTGTATGTTTGCGAATTTTAAAACCTTACATTTTGCAACATTGAACTGGCATCCCCACCCCTGTGTCCATTACCTCAGTCTATTCAAGTCTTATTGTAAGGCCACAACATCTGCTCTACTTCTCATAGTTCCCAATTTTGCATCATCTGCAAACACTTGAATATCCCATTCAAACATACCTTAATATTATTAACATACATGTTAAACAGCAATGGCCCTAAAACATACCCCTGAGGCACACCACCAGTAACTTTCCTCTTAAGTTAAGGGATATTGTGTATGGGGATACACAGTTTGCTGATACCTATCAGATAGCTAATCTTCAATCTGTTGCACTAGCTAATATTCAACCCTGTTTGCTCTAGTTTGATTATCAACTTATGATGTGGTAATCTGTCAAAAGTCTTTACAATATCTAAGTATACCACTGCATATCCATTTTTCTCATCCAACACAGCTGTCTCCTTATTGTAATAAGTAGTGAGTAGATTACTAAAATACAAACTCTCTTTAACAAATCCATGCTGTCCATCAAAGATAATACCATTGTTGCCAACCCAGTTCTGGTGCCTGGTTTTCATTAGCATCTCCAGCACTTTAACCACATCAGTATCAATGTTTGACACCATGGATCTCTAGGTGTCAAGGTTTGTTTCGACATGGCAATTATCCTCTGAGCTGAACATGCACTCTTTGCCAAAAACTTCAACTTCCTATCTGAAACTCCAAAATCGCTAGTCTGATCAGTTTTTCTAGTATGTCCCACCAATATAATATGACATTGGATAACTCATCACACTAAAGTGCATGACTTTGCATATACTAACATCAAAGTGGTAACCATTTTCGCGTGTTCACGGTTCCAGCCTATTTAAATCATTCTTCAAGTTCTGCATATCAGCCACATTTGATTACCTTGCCCATCTTTGCATCATCGACAAATAGCTGTATGTCGCCTATCAAATCCTTCCCAATGTCATTAATGTAAAGATTGAATAACAATGGACCAAGGACTGATCCTTGTGGTACACCACTGTTTGCTTAAATCTTGCAGATTCACAGCTCCCCATATACCATTTTTTAAAATATGTCAGTCAGCCATCTCATCCTCTTATCCATGCCAATATTTTATAATCAAGTCTCATATTTTCCAGTTTATGCAACAGTCTTACGTGCTGTATTCTGTCAAAAGCCTGAGCAAAATCCAAAAAGTATCATGATGTATCCATTCCCCTTGTCTAATGTAACAGCAGTATTATTATTATAAGATATGAGCAAGTTGCTCAAACATGACCTTCCTTTAGTAAACCCATGCTGTTCATTGCAAAGTATAGATTCTCTGTCAACTCATTTCTTTATGTGAGCCTTAACAAACTTCAACAAAATCTTCACCACCACTCCAGAGATACTGATAGGTTGATAGTTGGATACATCAGTTTTTGCACCACCCTTGTGCAATGGTGTTCTTTATGTTCTTTCCACTGCTGCTGAATCTTTCCTGTTCTGAGACAGCCTGATCAAGTAATAGCCAATTCAGCTAAACACTCTTTTAGTATCTGTACTGATATTCAATCACTCCCTATTCATCATCACGAACCATGGGCATGCTGCCTGTTGGTGTCCGATGCCTTCTTACAGAAACTGCGACACTGTGCACTGGACAAAGAAAAGTGGAAGAAGATGTGAAGGAGGCATCCACACCAGTGCCTCCCTAGTTATGTCGTCTATCCATTCTCTGTAATGTCTACCTCTTCTGTTTATGCCATCCATAATACCAAACATGAATGTCTTTATCTTCCGATCCTCACTCATTCTGCAGATATGTCCAAATAATTGCAGTTGCCATTGTATAATTTTCTGCATTCAGTTCTCCTTTGGTTGTATCTTCCAATAGAGCTCTTCATTTGTGATTTTCTTTACCCATCCTATTCTTAGAATCTTCCTGTCACAAGTTCTTTCAAATGCCAAAATTCTTTTCTTGAATCCTTATTTCAGATTATGAGATTAATCTTTATTCTGAACCCACATTTCAGATCCATACAGTACATCGCTGAAGGCATGTTTCTAGTACTCATTCTAATTTCGTTTGCAGGCTGATCGCTTTACTTTTCCAGATGTTATCCATGACCTTCAGATTTGTTCTTTCCTTTACAATCCTGATCTTTATTTCTTTTTTACAGTCCAAGTCATGTCATTTTACTCCCCAAATATGTGAATTGTTCTACATTTTCTATATCAGTTCCATCCACTTGTATCTTTTGTTTCATGTTCTTCTCACCAAATACCATTGTCTTTGTTTTTTCCAAGTTCATAAGTCGAAATCTCTTCCCTTCCTCATTTAACAGTTTCAGTATTTTTTCTAGTTCTCTTTCGTTTTCTTTAGCAATAACAATGTTATCTGCAAATCTCAGATTGTTAATTCTCATCCTATGTACTGATATTCCTTTTGTATCTTCCTTCATTTTGTTCACTGCTCTTTCTAAATGTGCGATGAAAATGCGTGGTTGATATTGGGTTCCCCTGTCTAGTACCTTCCCTCGTTCTAAACCATTTTCCCAAATCCTCAACCTATTCTAACTGCTGCCATTACATTCTTATAAACATCTTTTAATATAGCTATTAGTTTTCTGTCAATTCCATAGGATTCTAGCACTGCTAATGTCACTTTCTGGTTGATGCTGTCAAATGCCTTCTGAAAATCAACAAAGCAAGCATATATGTTTTTGTTTTTCTCCTAACTTTTTCTGCTATTAACTGCATTGTCAAAATCTGTTGAATTGTACTCTATCTTTCCTAAATTCTTGTTTGCAAGGTATGCTTCCAATTGTGTTCTCAATCTTCCTGTCAATATCATCATCACCTTACCAAGATGACTTGACTTATTTCTTTTCTTGTATAATGTCACTAATATTGATTTCATCCACTCCTCTGGCATTTTCTCTTCCTTCCATACCATATTACATAGTTGGTGCATTTCTGTAAGCATACTTTTGCCACCATATTTAACAACATCATTTCTCCAGCGATGTTATCATTACCAGGATTCTTGTTGTGTTTTAGCCATCCTATTGCTTTTTTTGCCTCTCCTCTTAAAATGTCAATGTCATACTCATTACTTAGTGGTGATATCTGCCTCAATTCTTCAATCAGTTTCCCACCTCCATCTAAATCTAGTTTTTCTTCATATAGCTCACCACAGTATCTTGTCCACCATTGTACAATTTTATCTTTATTCATCAATACACTGCCTTTTTCATCTTTAATTGTGGTCTGTTTTGGTTATCACCTTCTATTAATGGTTCTAATCATTTTGTACGCCTTCCTAGTTTTGTGCTCTCCATAGTACTGCTCTATATTATTGCATTGAGCTTCTAACCATTTCATCTTATCCATTCTGACTGCTTTTTTCACTTCATTACACTTTCTTCTATATTGCTCCTCTGTTCTGATGTATCTTGTTATTCAGTTTGTGCAACAGATCTAGTACCTTCTTTTCATACACTTGAGTTTCTTCATCCACTGAAGAGGTAGCAGTGAGTGCAATGTTGCATACACCAGGTTGATAGCTTTTAGTAGAATGGCCAATTGATTAGTTGAACAATCTCTTCTGCATCTATCACCTGTATACCATCTGCATCCAGTAGAGTTATTCTTTTATATTCATTGTTTCTTTTACTTGCACATAATGATAGAATTCTCTTCGGTTGTGTTTAGCTTTCAGAGCCAGTTTCTTTTCAAACTCAGCTTTCCACACAATACTTGTGACCTTTCTGGCCTGCTCCTTATAATTTTCATAACTGACATAATATTTTTCTTACAAATCTCTTGCTTAATAAAGATTATACATCCATTTCACTCCTGTTTATTCTTTGACCTCTAGGGACACATTTTGATATTGCATTATTTAAATATTTTTTAAACTTCTCTCTTGTACTGTTTGATATCCTTGCCATCCAACAACTGATACCATGGTGCAGAACCTCAATTCGTCATAATTACTTGCTTTGTAGTTCAGCATATAACCTTTTCTGAATAGAACATTCATAAACTTAGCCACTTAAAATGAGTACTACATGATGGTTGTCAACCACCAGAGAAGAATATTTGCATCTTTAAAAAAAATCACCTCCAACATTATAATCAGATCTAACACTCTTTGACCATGAGTTCCTTCTGTCATATGCTGCTTGAGAAAGTTGTCTTGCAACAACTCAATAAATTGAGTTTCATTCTTCTCATGAGATTTTACTACTACCCAATCAATGTTCAGATAATTCAAGTCTCCCCATTATGATTACTTGTTTTACACCCATCTTTATTTGGTAATGCATTTTTTTATGACTAGTAACCAGTCTGTAACAACACCCCAATACAACATATGGGGTGTTGTTACAGACTGGTTGCTCTGGTGTGCACACCTGAACACACCAGAGCTCAGGTGTACTCAGCTGCACACCAGATGGCTTCAAACCCACTGCTATATGAAAAACTTATTTAGTATTGCAGTCTTAGATCTCAACTCTAATTGGATTCAAGTTATTCACTCCTGGCATTCATGTACAGATATAAGTTTCTTACATGCTTTTTTGTATACTCTTCTGTGTAGTCTGCATGACACAGTTGTACAACTTGCAGATCTGTGTTCTCATCTAGTGCCATACTCATGCAGATATTCTTGCACATGTTTGATAAGTTCAAACCAGACAAACAAAATTGTTCTTTCCTTATAACTGTTTTCATGATAATACCCATTCTCATCATCAACACAGCTATATAACATTATCACTCTTACACAGAGATTTGTCACCATTCATCCCATCATAATTTAGTTTCCCTGACTCTGTGTTTGGTCTCATTACCAATTAATAATTTCTCAAGACTCCTGATACAAAATCCATTCAAGTGCAGACCATCCCTTTTATTCAAATCTATTTTTCCCACAGAGTTACTCCACACATCTAAAAACTCACATGTAGTCCTCCTACACAGCCTATGTATCAAATCATTGCGATCATAGCTCTTTTTAATTCATTTCTATTGTATTTAGGTAATATACTTACGATTTTCATGTTCTCACTCTGCACTCTCGCTTTTTCCAATAACACTTCATATCCTATCTCATACTGAACTTATCGCTAGTTAAGTCATTTGTACCTACTAGAATTACAATCTCATTTGCGTTTCTTTTCTTTTTTTCAATTGTATGTGTTATATTTTTAATTTTTGCTCTGGGAAAACTTAAAGTTATAACCTGCTCATCAATAGCATGTTTTATGATAGTCACTGTATCAAAACGTCATTTCTGGTATGATTTTTACAATCAATATTACTTACCTGATTTTTGTTATGCACTAACTTACCAGATTCCATGCTTTGTTGTTTCTTAATTTGCTGCTTCATTTTCTTATCCTCCCTATGTTCCCTGTCTATCAGCCAAGCTCTCTTATCCATAAAATTCAGTGGTGCCATTTTCTTTATCCAACTTCCTCTCTCCTGCTTCCTAAAATATCTCTGTCCTCTCATTCCTCAATTTCTGGCTTTGACAAACTTATTTTATATCTTAACAACCACTTCTGTGATTTTGATCAATCTATAATTTTCTACTTCTGTCTTGGAGCCTCTTTTATGCAATAGAAGTATTTTACTTTCTTTCCACTTTCCTTGACCTTGCCAGAGCTGAGACTTAAACTGAACAGCCTATCTGAGGTTTTGCCAATTTCTTTGCACATTTTCGTAATGCATGGACCAATACCCATGCCTATATTTGCATTATGATATGATTCTGCAATATCATAAGCACCTCCAGTTCATCTATCTCTGTTTTCATACTGGCCCCTGCACTGCATTGGTTCAAGGCATCTTGAATGTAGATGTATCATAACAGAGCTCCCATTTAGGTTGCCAATTTATTTATTTATCGAATGTTTTTTAGATTAAGTGGTGTATCTTTAGTATATTGTAGTTTTGGAATTAATTTATTGTATTTAGTGCATTTAGTAATATAATTGTATAAATATTATTAGTTCAAGATGGTCTTAAAAATGGTACCAAAAATTATCAAAACAAATTGTTGTCAAAAGCACAAGTTAATGTAAATGCTGGTGAAGAGAACCTTTGTCTCTCTGAACAGAAGCATTGCAAAGTACATAAATGAGGGTACATTGAGGTTAAGTGAGGATAACTTAACATTTGAAATATCCCCATTAAAACATATTATTAGGCAATCAACCAGAGAATTAAAAAAGTCAAGAAACATTTAAAGAAACTTAGACAGGATAAGAAAAATTAGAACAAGAAGAGGCAAGAAAGCATTGAAGTTGGTGATAATAATAATAGCAACAAGGTGAGTCAATTTAGAATATAAGGCGGGGGAGGTAATATGGTATGGTGATTAGATCATGAAATTTTTCATGATCTAATCACCATACCATATTGCAGACAATCACTATTTCAAGCTTCCTAGGGACAAAAATGAAAGATATTATTATTATTTAGATTTATTATTACGTTGCACCTCCAGGGAGTTCAATGACTCATCGAGGGAGGTCACCTACTCCACAACTCTCCATCTCCACCAACTGCAACTACCTTCATCATCTAAACCAATGCCATCTACTGCCGATCACCATCACTAACTAGTATTTTCACAGAAAATCACAAACATCCATGCCCATGGTGGGATTCGAACCTGCAACCTTTTGGCTGGGGAGTGGATACGTTAACCATTTGGCCAACCAGGCCAGCCATATGACAAATGTAATAGAGAAACAGGAAAGTAAAGTAAAAGAGATGGTAGTGCTTGTTGGAACTAATGATTTAAGAAGCATCAAATTTAGTATAAATGAAGATATTGGAAGAAAAGTGAGAGGGTGAAAAATTGTTGGATTATTACCAAGACACATCAGGTACTGGGTTATGAAGGAAGGCTGTGATAGCAAATGATTCAATGTACAAGCTGTGTAGAAGAAATGGGTATGAGTTTTTGGATGTGGAGTGAGTTTGATGGTAGAAATGACTTGTATAAGAAGATGGCCTGCACTTGAATGGATTTGTCATCAGGAGCCTGGAGAAATTACTTAATGGGGTGTGAGACCTATTGCAGAGAGTCAGGGAAAGATCATCATGGGAGGAATAGTGAGAATGTATGTTAGTTAGCTATGGTATACGATTGTCATTGAGCATGGTTATGTATCTGATGAAAGGGCTGAAAAATACTTTTTGGGTTTGGACTTTTTGAGTGTATCTAGGGAAGGAAAAGAGAAAATTGCCCGACTAGGCCTATCGGATTATAAGATATAAGTATAAGAAAAAGCCAAATGATAACTTATAACTTATATCTATACACAAATGCCAAAACAAAAGAACAAACGTTAAGTTTGTTGCTTTGAATTTGTTGTTGCTTTGAATATATTGTGATCTAAGATCAGTGGCATAAGTGAAATCTGGCTATCAGAGTCAGATGTTGTAAATGGAATCCAGCATAAATGGTATTACATTTTTAGGAAGGTCAGAAAGGAGATGACGGAGCAGGTATTATTATTATTATCACCAGAGACTCATTGTGGGAGACCCACATTAGTTGTGAGAAAACCCATGTGTGGGTCTCACACAAAACCCATAATACCTCTCCTTAAACTCAGTTACTTTCACTCACAACTAATTCTGGCAATCTGTTCCACTCATTCATCACTCTCCATGCAAAAAATTTAGTGTGCCACTAAATTTTTTGCATGGAGAGTGATGAATGAGTTTACTAACCATACTCTTACATAGCTTCCATGGATGAACCCTAGTTCTCTCTTTATTTGTCACATAATGAAAAATTTCCTCTACATCAATTTTATAAAATCCCTTTAATATCTTATAAGTTTCTATCATGTCCCCTCTTTTCTGCCTATCAACTAAACTTTGCAACCCACACACCTTTAACCTATCCTAATAGGGAGCATTCCACTGACCTGTCACCAACTTGGTCACTCATCTCTGAATCCCTCTTCCACCTCCTGATCCTCAAGAATCATTTAAACAGGTGACCAAATCTGTGCACAGTTGTGAACATATGGCCAAATTATGGCCTTATAAAGAGGGATAATAACCTCCCCATCTGTACTTGTCAGTGTATGCTTCGATATCCAAGTAATCTGAGTTATTTTGCCAATTATCATCTCCAGATCCCTAGCCTCATAAATATCCTGCAATAATAATAATAGTTGTATGTGGTTTCTCCCCATTCCTTTGGGGTGGGCAGTTTGAGCCCTCCTAATGAGGGATTAAGTATATATATTTTTTAATGACTGTAGATCCGTGTGTGCTCATGGGGTTGGTTTGGCTGTTCTGAGGGATGAAAAACCAGAGTTTCTGAGTGGAAAAACCCTCTACCTCCATATGAGACATGGCTAACTCACTTTTAGTTGAAAGAGACCAGATAAAGGTTCTTCATGTCATAGACAGGAATTGAATCCAGTACCATAAATGCAATTCACAGTATGTAACCTTTTCAACTTACGAGGGTGGTCTGAAAAGTTTTCAGCCTAACAATGAAAAAACTAATTTATAATTTCAAAATTATTTTTATTTCTCGATATAATCTCATTTATTCCAGCGAAGTTCCAGCGCCATTATCCTGTCCCTGTAGTGGTTATCAGTAAGATCTGCAAAATACCCCTCTACAGCTGCTATCACTTCTTAATTCAAAGAAAAATGCTGACCAGCGAGGAAGAGTTTTAGTTTTGGGAAGAGATAAAAGTCAGAAGGAGCCAGATCTGGGAAATAGGGTGGATGTTCCAACAATTCATAGTGCAAATCCCTTAATTTTCTCATTGCCAAAACACCTTTGTGGGCAGGTGCATTGTCCTGATGAAAGATGATTTTTTTTTCTTCTGCAAACCTGGTCTTTTTTCACAATTTTTTTCACCTAGTCTGGTTAAAAGATCGGAATAATATTCCCTTTTCAAGATAACTAATAAACAAAATGCATCCCAAAATACCGATGCCATGACCTTTCCTGCTGATGGAACCAACTTTGTCTTCTTTGGCGCTGAACAACCAGCTTCTGTCCACTGTTTGGATTCTGGTGTGTGATGGTGAATCCAAGTCTCATCCATAGTAAGAAATTGATGCACAAAATTAGATTTATTCTTGTTAAAATGCTCCAAGCGCTGTTCAAAGATTTTCATGCAAGTGCTTTTTGGATCTGCTGTGAGCAAGCACGGCAATTCTTCATGCAAAATGTATCCTACACATTCTTTTGAAATGCCTATAGTCTTGGCAATTTCACGCCCTTTGACTCGTCGGTCATCCAGTACCATATCGTGCACTTGATCAATGATTTCTAGTGTTGTTACACTTTTTGGACGTCCTTCATGTGGATCATCTTCAAAACTGGTACAGCCACATTTAAAACTCAGCAGCCCATTTCTTAATTGTAGAAAATGAAGGAGAAGAGTGCCCATAAATTTTATGAACTTCTAATGAATTTCTTTTGGCGTTAAACCTTCTTTTACAAAGAATTTTATAACTGCACGATACTCAATTTTATCCATTTTGAGGGATACAGACAACACTTTTGCTTCAGACAGCTGTATAAAGCAAACTACTTGATAGAATGACTTGCAATTTTACATAGATGCTTATGACAGATGTACCAACTTAGAAAAAAAAATCTTGCGGATAGTATTGCCATCTATGGTTGAGGCCGAGAACTTTTCAGACCACCCCTCGTAAAGTGCATAACCTTACATTTTGCAACATTAAATGAATTATTATTATCCTTCACCCACAATGCCAATTTATTTAAATCATCCTGCAGGATATCTACCTCACCTTTATGAACTATTGCTCTCCCCAGTTTTGCATCATCAAAACAACTGATTATCCCCCCCCCCCAAAAAAAGAAAAAATCTTGCCCTATCATTCATATACAAATTAAATTAAAGAGTACTGGACATTGTACTTCACACTCATTCTCCAAAATGTACTCCACCACATACAACTTTTTGGTGTCTCTATCAAGCTTCTAGGAAATGGTTATACTCCAACTTTTGTAATACTTTGCAAATTCCAGCAGTATCACAGTGTAACCATTTCCCTTATTTAACTTTGCTGTCACTCTGTTATAAAATGTGAATAAATTACTAAGGCAAGATCTACAGTTAACAAATTGTTCTGTCCACTATAGAATATCATATCCCTATTCATCGGCTGTTGGATTTTACCTTTAATTTACTTTCCAGTATTTCAGGAATAATGGTTAAACACTATTCCTGAAATATTAATTGGTCTCTAATTAATATTTCTATTGGATATAACTTTGTGTAATAGATCTGTCTTTACCCTCTTTCCACTCCTTTGGAACCTCATGAGAGCTGAGATGTAGATTGAACAACTTCATCGGAGACAATGCCAGTTCTCTTGCACATTCATGTAGTACACAGGCTGACATACTATCCAGTACCACTGCTGTATTCTAATTGATATTTTTCAATATATTAAGCACCTCTGTTCATTATTATTATTATTCAGACCTCCATGGAGTTAAAAAAACTCATCGTGGGAGGTCCTTTCTAAGAAACATAAGTCTATCAAGACTCATCGAGGGAGGTCCCTACTAGGAAACACAAAGTCTATTATACCACTCCTTAAACGCATTGACCGTTCTTGCTCTCACCACTCCATCAGGCAATGCATTCCATGGTTTAACCACCCTCCATGCAAAGAAACCACTCCTCACCCTCTTTCTCACAGTTTCCTTTCGTAACTTCCAGGGATGGCCCCTTGTCATGACTCCTCGCTGTTCAACCAAGCAAAAAAGAACTCCCCAGTGTCAACCCTGTAACCACCTCTCAACAGTTTAAAAGTCTCAATCATATCACCTCTCCTTCTCCTATTTGCCAGACTCTGCAGTCTACACTCCTTCAGCCAATCCTCATAACTAACATTGTACAGTCCTGACACCATCTTTATCTGCCTTTGTACCCTTTCCACAGTTAATTTATCCCCTTCAAATCCTGGGGACCAGATCTGAGAAGAATAGTCTAAGTGTGGTCTAATCAGAGTCTTATACAATGGAATGATAACCATTTTATTTCTGCAGGTCAGTGTCCTTCCTCATTATTGCAGCAATCCTCTGTGTTACCTTCACTACCTTTCCAATATGTCCCCTAAATTTCAGGTTTCTATCAATCATCAACCCCAGATCTCTTGTCTCCCCTACTTCCTCCAGTTTAACTCCTCCCATAGAGTATGCAGCATCCCAAACCTCAAGACCTTACATTTTGCTGCATTAAATTGATACCCCATTCATTTGCCCATCTATCTAGCTTATTCAAATCCTCTTGCAGGGCTATCACATCTGCACTATTACTAATAACCCTTCCCAGCTTTGCATTATCTGCAAACAACTGAATATCCCCTTGCAATCCACAGACAATGTGATTGATATAAATGTTAAACAATATAGGTCCCAGTACTCAGCCCTGTGGAACCCCACTTGTAACCTTCTGCCTCTTTGATATTGCTCCACCATACACAACTCTCTGATACCTATCGGACAGTCAATCCTGAATCCAGTTGACCAATCACATCCAGACCCATGTGCTGCAACTTAAATATCAGCTTCTCATGTGGCACCCTGTCAAATTCCTTTGCTAAGTCTAGGAAAATGGCAGTATATGCCTTTCCCCTCATCTAATGCTCTTGTAACTTTATCATAAAAGGCTAGCATATTGCTAAAACAAGAGCGCCCCTTCACAAATCCATGTTGACTCTCACAGATAACATTACCCTCATCTGCCCAATGCTGTATACGGTCCCTCGCTACTTTCTCCAAGATCTTACTAACTACTGATGAAACACAAGCTGGCCTATAATTAGACACTTCCAGTCTGCTACCGCCCTTACAATGGCACTATCTTACCTTCCTTCTATTCCATGGACACCTTTCCCACAGCCAAACTTTCATTGAAAAGCCAGGTCAAAGACACTGTCAGTTCCTTAGACCATTCTCTCAAAACTCATGGTGAAATACCATCCAGTCCCAAAGCTTTACTGACATCCAGAGTACTCAGTATCTGAAACACACTCTCCTCCTGTACCTCTAAACCTCGAACCTGCCTTGTCCCTCTAGTATTCAAATTGACTCCTCCAGGATGAAATACTCCAATAAAGTGTTCATTGAACAATTCCACTATGTCCTCTGCATCAGTCCCAATTTTATTCCACAATGTCATTCTTCCACATAGCTAAAAAATTCCCTAGGATTTTCCTTGGATCTAAGGGCCAATCTTTTCTCATATTCCAGTTTTGCTTTCCTTACCATACTAGTCACTCTCTTAGCCTGTGTCTTATATTCTTCATGCATCTTCTCTTCACCTGTCTCCTTGTATCTCTTCCATGGCCTGTTTTTTGCATGCAGTTCTTGTTTAATATTGTTTGTCATCCACTTTACTCCAAATTGTGTCCTCTTCACTCATGGAATACAGCTTACCATTGCTGTTGATCTATCTCAATTTTGACATGAGTCTCTGTCACATAGCAACTACAAAATCTCCACCTGGATGATACTACACCTTTGCAAAGTGTTCACTCAGTAACTCAACTATCTCTTTTGCCTCTGTCACCTTCTTGCCATTAGCATTGATTAAAGTTATCTTTTCACAGTCATTTTTCTCTTCCTACAAAACAAACAAAAAAAAATTCTTTTGGATTTGCTTTGGCCTGCTTAGCTAATTTTCTCTCATAATCTGATTTGGGTTTTCTTACCATACTAATCACCCTTCTTGCTTGTACTTTGTAAGAGTGGTTTATAGAGGAGTTGAGTCCAGGAGAAGGCAAAAAACTTGCTTACCACAAGTGGCTTGCATCAAGAACCCAAGCTTCATACTCAGCCTATGTGGAAGCATGAAATAAATGTAAAACAATTATCAGCAAATCCAACTTCATAAAAGCCACTAGCAGAAAACTCATCTCTTTTCCAAATGGTAGCCGTGCCTTCTGGGCCCCTCACAAAAACCAACAGATGTAACTTCTGCTCACCTGTGCTTCCACCTCTCTCCCATCCAGATGAGTCCACATTCAAAAATTATTGCCTGTAAATTTGAACTTATGAAAGGAAAAGGTTTGTGCATGCAGTTACTAGGCATGTGCACTTTTTTTTTTTTAACGTGTGCATGTGCACAGCTTAGAGAGAGAGAGAGAGAACGTTGATCTTAATCCTTGATTTTGTCTACAGTAACTAGCATACAGTCCAATGCATATGTTACCATGGCTTCAAGGAATATTTGGACTCAACTACTAATGTGAATTTGGGAATAACTGTTCTTAATCTGATCTTATTTAATAATTATTCCCGTACTCTTTTAATGGAAATGAAGCTCCTTTCAAGTTTATAGAAACTGAGCAGTGATGAGAAGCCATATTTACATGAAAAGATTGAAAGTAGCTGTTAAGAATAGTCTCCTTCAGATATCATGTTATCCTGCTTTGGAAATTATATGCATTAAAAAATTTAGTTTTAAGTTTATTTTTTCCCAAGTAAGTTTAATATTTAATAAATTTATTTTTTTTATAACATTCTCACCCATGAAAGGTTATAAACCTTTAGCACTATGGGTAGACAGCAGATTAGATCGTCAAGTCGTTTCAGCCTCCAAGATTAGCAAAGTGGTGGTTAAACACCAGGTGATGAAAGTCGTCTATCTAAAACATTCACAAATATTTATGCTAGAGCAAGATTTTTTGTTTTATTTTGTGATTTTTATTTCATTTTATGGTATTCAATTTTACAAAAGATAATGAGTTTTCCATACTTCAAGTGACTTATAGTAAATCCATATTGCAAATACTGAATATGGGATGTCATTTTTTGTAATTCAAACCTGTGGTTTTTTAGTCTGCTAATCTAGTTAGAAATAACAAAATACATAATTGTGTTCAGCATTAAGTAAACCAAGCAATATTTTTATCATATCGCTTGGTTATGTTATTATTATTACATGACACCTCCAGGGAGTTCAAGGACTCATTGAGGGAGGGCACCCTTCCTCAATGAGTCCTTCGTCTACAACTCTCTGTCTCCACCACTCACTCCACCAACTACAATGAACCACAACGACACCAATGACATCTACTGCCCACCACTAGTATTTTCACAAACATCCATGCCCATGTAGGATTTGAACCCGCAGCCTTTTGGTTGGAGAGTGGATACACTAACCACATTACATATCTTGTATTTTTAATATATTACTCCACAAAATGGAGTGATATATGAATGATATCTCTATTCAGAGGATGAATGGAGATATCATCTTGCAAAATGCATTAGTCAGTGAAATAGTCACTAATAATTCCATTCAAACCTGTGGTATTTCTAAGTGTTTTTATTCCTTTTATCCTTGATGATCTCAGTAAGAAATAAAATAGCCACTCACAAGATAAAGCTACATTAAAAATGCTTTAATCAAATTGCAAGTGAAGTCTCCCTAAAAGAGCATTTGCAACATCAAAATATTTAACAAACTGCAGTTAGATTGATTAGAAATTGCAAAATAATTTTATTCAGAATTGAATAAGTATTTGCAATTTATTTAATTTTGATGAACTGGCATTAATATCATACCATAGTAGTCAGGGGGCGGCTCGTGCATAGGCATTGCAGTACTGCAGCACCTCCAATTCTTGATAAATAAATATATTTATTAATTTATTTATATTTGCTTGTAATATTTAATTTTATCATCAACAATCCTATACAATTCTCTTATTTTGTATAAAAAATAATAAAAATCCATCTTGCAGCACGTAGGAGGGTGAAGGAAGCTAGCAGCACTGTGTTTACCACAGTGTCATATTGCTATGCGTGCAAGCATGTGCATGTCATGGTGCGATTCAAGCTATGAGCGTAATGTGGCACTGTCCGTTGTGCAGTTCCACTGTTCTTTATATGCAGTTTGCACCAGTAGTAGAGTGTTTGTAGTGCTTATCATGTTTATTCCGTCTCTTTAAATATTTGGACATTACAATTAAAGACATAACATTTGTTATATGATAACTAATATTTAAGGAATTGACAGCGTATACTAGAGATATAAATTAAATAAACTTTAATATATACTTTCCGATATTTTGGCAAACGTCACGTTGCCATCTTCTTGGGAACTTACTACAAAGACACGTGCACACAAGTACTAATAACAGCAAATGAGACTGAAGCTAGGAAGCTAATTTTTCCTAAAGTCCTGATGGTGCCCCCTGGCGGGCTATATTGGTAGTTCTTGGCCTTTGGGCTGAAGTTCTTCTGATAAAAGTTTCCCAAATTTGGGGCAGTCTCATGCATCCAAATTTGTTGAGGTTTGGCATGTTCCTAAGGGCCGAGGCTGATTCCATGAATAGTCTTTCATACTTGAACTTGCTGCGGTGTATTACTGTGGCTTTCTTCCATCTTATTCTGTGGCGAGTATCCAGAGCGTGGTCTGCAAGCCCAGAGTGGCTGTACTGGTGAAATCGGATGTAATCCTTGTGTTCTGAGATTCTGATATTTGCTGTCCTGCCTGTTTGGCCAAAGTAGGACAATTTACAGCTGCAAGGGACTCTAGGGGAAGTGGTTGGTCTTTAGTGGAGCGGATAAGGGATGCCAGTTTTCTATGTGGTCTGTAACAAGTGGACAAGTCGTGTTTTTTTAAGATTTTATTGATTTTTTCCGAGGTGCCTCGGATGTAGGGAATGGTGATGGATTTAGAGTAATCTTTTTTGTGAGGGGGAGGGGGTGGTGGGTTGTGGATAACTGGGTTAAGTATTTTTTGGAGGGGGTAGCCATTGGCTGAGAAAGTGTCACGGATGTGATTTAGTTCAGTGGTTAGGGCTTGATCATTTGAACAGATTATTTTTGCCCTGTTGAATAATGTCTTAATAACACCATATTGTTGTGAGGGGGGGGGTGATGGGATTGTTGGTGAATGTATCTGCCTATATGGGTGGGTTTTCTATAAACTGAGAAAACCAAGGTTCCATCAGGTTGGCGGGTGACTAGTGTGTCTAGGAAAGGGAGGTTATTGTTTACCTCTTTTTTCAGGGTGAACTTGATTCTAGGGTGTTGGTTGTTTAAGTGTGTTAGGAAGGAGATGAGTGAATCCGGGCCATGTGGCCAAATAGCGAAAACATCATCAACATAGCGAAGCCATATGGTAGGTTTTTGTGGGGCTGAGTTTAAGGCTTTCTCTTCAAACGTCTCCATGAAGAAGTTGGCCAAGGGTGGGGAAAGTGGTGAACCCATGGCTGTCCCCTCTATCTGTTTGTAGAATTTTTCCTGCCAAACGAAATAGCCTGAGTTCATTGTGAACTGAAATAGGGCTGAGATATCGGGAGGAAATTTTGCTTGGATTAGCTCTAAGGTTTCTTTGAGGGGGACATTCGTGAATAGGGAGGAGACATCAAAACTGACCATTATGTCATTATGTTGGAGTGTAAAGTTTTCTATACTGGCTTTGAAGTGGGCTGAGTTTTTTATGTGTGATGATGTATTGCCAGTATAGTGTGAGAGCGCCTTGGCTAAATGCTTGGCTAGTTTGTAGGTGGGGGAATCAATGCCATCCACTATGGGACGTAATGGCACATTTTCTTTGTGTATTTTTGGGAGCCCATATATGCAGGGGGGTCTAGAGTTATAGGGTTTTTGAGACATTATTCAACAGGGCAAAAATAATCTGTTCAAATGATCAAGCCCTAACCACTGAACTAAATCACATCCGTGACACTTTCTCAGCCAATGGCTATCCCCTCCAAAAAATACTTAACCCAGTTATCCACAACCCACCACCCTCTCCCCCTCACAAAAAAGATTACTCTAAATCCATCACCATTCCCTACATCCGAGGCACCTCGGAAAAATTCAATAAAATCTTAAAAAAACATGTCCACTTGTTACAGACCACATAGAAAACTGGCATCCCTTATCCGCTCCACTAAAGACCAACCACTTCCCCTAGACCTACCTGGTGTATACCAGGTCCCTTGCAGCTGTAAATTGTCCTACTTTGGCCAAATAGGCAGGACAGCAAATATCAGAATCTCAGAACACAAGGATTACATCCGATTTCACCAGTACAGCCACTCTGGGCTTGCAGACCACGCTCTGGATACTCGCCACAGAATAAGATGGAAGAAAGCCACAGTAATACACCGCAGCAAGTTCAAGTATGAAAGACTATTCATGGAATCAGCCTCGGCCCTTAGGAACATGCCAAACCTCAAAATTTGGATGCATGAGACTGCCCCAAATTTGGGAAACTTTTATCAGAAGAACTTCAGCCTAAAGGCCAAGAACTACCAATATAGCCCGCCAGGGGGCACCATCAGGACTTTAGGAAAACATTAGCTTCCTAGCTTCAGTCTCATTTGCTGTTATTAGTACTTGTGTGCACGTGTCTTTGTAGTAAGTTCCCAAGAAGATGGCAACGTGACGTTTGCCGAAATATCGGAAAGTATATATTAAAGTTTATTTAATTTATATCTCTAGTATACGCTGTCAATTCCTTAAATATTAGTTATCATGTTTAACCAGCGTATAAGCCTCTCAACAAGAACATTTGTTATAGTTTTTATTTTAGAACATTATTGGTGTTATGATAATGGATTTTATTTTTAAGGCATTTTGAATTATACCAAACTGTATAATTTTATCGATAATAAACAATATTTTTTCATGTTTAATTTTTTTTAAAATTTTTACCATAATTTTGATATTTTATCCAAACATGTATACACTGTACTTACAGTGTGTATGTATATTTCGAAAGTTGCAGCACCTACACGATTTCAAGCCATGAGCCACCACTGATAGTAGTATTAATAAGCAAAGTTCAGACAACAGTATAATGCAATCTGTAAGTAACTAAAATTTTATTGTTAAGTAAATTTTTTGACTTACCATTATGGATATCTGTGGACTCTGAACATGCCCACACAATAGCATAAGTTAAGTAGTCAGTATCAATAACAAAAAACTGAAACTTCTTCCCTGAAAAATGTTACTTTTCTGTATTCCACAACACACATAATCAAAGTTTTTAAATCTTGAAGAAAAATTATATAAGCATAGTACTGCATTTTTACAAATGTTCAGCATAGTTTATAGTTTTGGTGTAATAGCACATAATTTTGACCAGTTAATAGATGTGTAATATTAATAAGTATTTATTGCAGTTAATTTGCTTATTAATATTAATGTAATTAAAAGACATTATGAACTGAATATACACAACATATAACTGGAGTATTAATATCCCCCCCCTCCTAATAAAACACTTATATTTGGTACTTAAATTATTGTTGAACTGTGAAACAGAAAGTGGCATTTTGGTGGTACCTGTTCTCTATATTTTTTCAGTTGAAAGTGAGTTAGCCTATCTTGTATGGATAGGCTAACTCACCTTCAACTCATACTGTTTTGGCATTAATGGTGACAGTAGTCGTGTTATTGTGTTTAAGCTGCAGGATTCAGTAGTAGCGATTGTGAGTTGTGTTTAGTTGGAGAATTATGTAGTGGAGTGGAGGGCCCAGCCCACCGCCATTAAGTCCTTGGACTCCTCGAAGGTGTCCCATAATAATAAATTATCACTTCACATTCCATAATCCGATTTTTAAGAGCTTTGCACTTATTAAGAAAAAACTGGAACATTGCTATCGCAAGAGCAAACAAAGGAAATGCCACAATGATAGGAATTAAACAGATAACTGTCAGACTTCTGAGGGAATCATGAGAGACCACTGAACAAGTGAATGAGCTAAATCAGTTGCTAGACAAGGTTTATTCTTTGGATGCTGACAATATCAAAAGGTTAAATACTTCATGTCAGCGTCTAAGATATATGGACTTTCAAAAATACATAAAATAAGCATACTGTTTTGCCAGAAGTTGATTTATACTAGTTTGCTCTACTTTATAAGCTTTCGGAATTTTTATCTGATCTACTTGGCAATATGATAGACAAACCTCCATCATACTTATATATATATATAGCATACCTCAGATTTCACTTCTAAAGTAAAAGATCTCCACCTTCTGAGTTTGATGTCGTAATGTGATTCCTTATAGGATTGCCATAAAATGCTATCCTACACACAAGAAGTTGTTCAACACTGTAGTACTGTGGATGGGTAGAAAGTTACTCATTTATATAAAGATTTAAGATGCTATTACTAAATCCAGTATGTTGCTTCCCAGGTTCTTGCATTATGTGCTGCTTATGACGGTTATTGAGCAGTAACTTATAAGTTTTTTCTCTTGTCTAGTATGTTTTTCTCATAACTCCATTCTACATCCTCATAACTGAAATTTCCCATAATAATAGCTCTTTTTGTATTCATAAGATTTATTTCTTATGGTTCACAGTCCTCTTTAGAAGAGCCTGGCCTGTAACAGTAAATGTGTATTTTGTTCTGTTAACCTCTACCTCACAGCAAACAGCTTCAGGTGGTAGTGTGATTAACCAAGGCAGGTTAATCATGCTACCAATATGCAATCATTTGGGATTTCTACTCTGTTTGGATTTAATCCCTCTGCAGTCATGAGCTTCTCTACTCTATCCTTCCTGAATACACTGTACAGTACTCTAATAAATTTAGTTTAATCCTTTATCCAAGTGAGAGCAAACAAAGTTTGCGCCTGAAAATATCTTCAGGACTGAATATGGTGTTGTACTATCATACCCGGGTAAGTAGTACAACACCAGGCAACTCGTAGCAAAGGTGGAGCAAGATACCAACGATCCTATCCCAGTATCTCACATAATGCAAAACAATGTTATGCATTAAGGGATTGGCCACTACCCAGACTAGTTTCGACCTTTATTGAGGTCTCTTCAGTGGGAGCCAGGCCCAGAGTTGGAGATACCAGGCAGAAGCAATAGCAAGGTCATCTTTACCTATAGGAGTTGCCAAAAGGTTTGCCACCTTTTTTTAAAATTACTCTGGATTTCCCACTGAAGAGACCTCAATAGAGGTCAAAACTAGTCTGGGTAGTGGCCAATCCCTTAATGCATAACATTATACATATCTGCAAGGAGATGTGTTTTGCATTATGTGAGATACTGGGATAGGAGTGTTGGTAGCTTGCTCCACCTTTGCTACGAGTTGCCTGGTGTTGTCTTACTTACCCAGGTAAGATAGTACAACACCATATTCAGTCCTGAAGATATTTTCAGGCGCAAACTTTGTTTGCTCTCACTTGGATAAAGGATTAAACTAAATTTATTATAGTCTAACCAAGTGAAAAATAAACTTTCAACATCTTTCTCTAAATCCAGAGTAATTTAAAAAAAAAAAAAGGTGGCAAACCTTTTGGGAACTCCTATAGGTAAAGATGACCTTGCTATCGCTTCTGCCTGGTATCTCCAACTCTGGGCCTGGCTAACACTGAAGAGACCTCAATAAAGGTCGAAACTAGCCTGGGTAGTGGCCAATCCCTTAATGCATAACATTATACATATCCACAAGGAGATGGGTTTTGCATTATGTGAGATACTGTGATAGAAGTGTTGGTAGCTTGCTCCACCTTTGCTACGAGTTGCCTGGTGTTGTACTACTTACCCAGGTAAGATAATACAACACCATGTTCAGTCCTGAAGATATTTTCAGGTGCAAACTTTGTTTGCTCTCACTTGGATAAAGGATTAAACTAAATTTATTATAGTCTAACCAAGTGAAAAATAAACTTTCAACATGTACAGTACTCATTATACATATTCTTCCTGTAAGGGTATCCTGCAGAGGGGACAAATGGGGCACTTGCCCCTTCCTTGGGATCTACTTGTGAAAAAAAAAATTAATAAAAATTTATTGATGTAATTATTTGTCTCCAAGCTTTGCCCGTCCCCCCCCCCCGGAAAATTTTCTGTGGACACACATGGCATCCTGTTCTGTTAGCCAGATCTCACTAATATCAATAATTTTTGGTTAAATGTCATTTACCAATGTTAAAAATGCATCACCTTTGCTCACCAATAATGCTTCTAGCATTAGTGAACCTTCTTCCTCTTCGAAAGCCAAATTGTTCACATTGTATGATATTTAATCTGTCTGTCTGTTGAATCTTGAAGTCTGGAAGGGATAATTTTTTTGGCAATTTTTCCTAGATTTGATAGCAGGTGTGGATCTTTTCCTGGCTTGTGAATGTCAGAAATTTTCCATGAAGGAGGGAAATATTGTCTTCTTAGGATTGCATTCATGATATTGATAAGATGCACTATAGCTTTGCGCGGTAGCAATTTGATGACTGATTGTGATGCCATCCCGACCTGGAGCTTTTTAATTGTTGCATTACTTGATGTTAATTATTTCTGCTAGTGAAGTAGGAATAATCAGATTTGAATTTTTGTTAGGTTGTTTTAATGTGCATTTAATGTGATGCAGCTTGTGAAGTTGACTGATGTTTAAATTTTCGTTTGCTGGACTGCACTGTTTTTCCAGATTACTTTACTATAGATTCTGCTTTTTCCAGCATCAATGTGTGCTAAACCCTGATCAGATTGCATAGGGGGTACAGATATGTGTTTGTTTCTGAGATTTTTTTTAAATTTCCAGATAGAATGATCTTCAGGACTAAGAGATAATTTATTTTCCCACTGCTGGTTTCTGTGAATTTTGAGAGCTTCTCTAACTGAACTGTTCAATTTGTTGAGCAGTTTTTTATCTTGTGGAGGAGTTTTTTTATCACATGTGTTATGATATCTTTTCTTTGCTTTATTCATCTCTCTAATTTTGTTTGTAATATCTTCTGGAAGACTGTTTAGCTTGTAAATAGTTGAACTTTTGGTGACTGCTGCTAGTGCTTTGTTGATTTGATTAGTGAGGCTTTCTATTGCTTTGTCAATCTCTCCCTTTGATTTTATGTTGGATGCCGGGTAGTTGTTCTTGATTGCCTAATTTGAGTAAGATAGGTTGTGATCTGATGACTACTCGTTCAAAGTTAGTAATTGGTATTGATGTTTGACGTTCTGTAGGACAGCAATACCTAAAACATCCAAATTGCCAAGGGGACCGTGATGAGTAAGCTCAGTGGGACCAGCCACTGTAATGCAGTTTGACCCTGTGTGCTTACAGGGTGGGCCAAAATGTACCTACCAAGTTTAAATCCAATTTTCAACAACAAGGACTGAAAGAAACATTTGAAAAAGTTAGGAAAACATTTGAATGAAGCCCGAAAAAGTCTACAGGAGAGTCTCAGGTGTTAGGAATCGACCGCATCAGTCTCCAGTGAATTCTCAAGGGAGATCTTCATTTGTTTCTCCATAAAATCTAGACCCAACAGCCGCTCACAGAGGTGAACATGGCAGCAAGATTGGACTTTGCTAATGCAATGATCAGAAGAATTGAGAACCAAGAAATTGACCCTGATCTCATCTGGTTTTCAGATGCACACTTTTAGCTTGATGGGTTCGTGAACAGGTAGAACTGGCGAATATGGGGATCAGAAAATATCCGCATGTTTCGGCTACAAGTCTTCACCCAGAACATGACTGTGGTATGCCTTGTCAAAAGGTGGCACTTTTGGACCTGTTTTTCCGGGGACCATATCTGCACTGAGATATCAAAACTTGCTTGAAATCAAATTTCATTCCTTTCTTCAGGGTTTCTATGGCTCTGGCCACTTGTTTATGCAAGACGGTGCTCGACGCCATCGCACAGAATCCATTTTCCAGCTTCTGAATGAACATTTCCGTGGTAATGTCATTGCTTTGGATCCAAAGCAGTACCAGAAGCGGAAATTGACTGGTCACCTTACTCACCAGACCTTAATCCTTTGGATTTTTTATGGGGCCATCTCAGCGACAAAGAATCAGAACAATCCAAAGGCTTTCGAGGAGCTAAAGTCATCTATCTTGATCGAAATCTTGGCTATTTCAATAGACATCCTCCACAAAGTGATGTACAATTTTGTGATACGATTCTGGAAGATCGTCGAGGTTGAAAGTAAACATTAAACATGTAATATACTCGTAAATGGCATAAGATGTAGACCTTAATTCGTATGCCTCCTCGTTCAAGAATAATACAGCATTAAAATTGGTAGGTACATTTTCGACCATCCTGTACAGAGTATGTGACCGTTTTTGTTGGTGGTTTTGCTATTCCAGGCTGTGTGTTTAGAATTCAGATCTACAGCGATGATGATGGATTCCCTGATGCCTAGAACGGCATAAACAATAAAGCCAACAGTAACGTTTTGGTTGGTGAGTTGTAAGCAGCATAGATTTTGAGGTTACCAGTTGTGTTGGTATAGGCTTCAATGCCTGTAATCTCTAAATCTGTAGTTGGTTATTGAATTGTGTTTAATGTAGTTTTTAACAAAAATGGCAGTGTCACTGCTTCAAGTTTGTCATTTCTGTAGAGCAGATATAATTTTCGGATTGTCCGCAGAACGCGAGTTTTATTTATTAGTATAATATCTTAATTGTATCTTAGTGAAAATTCTTGTAGTTCAATAGTGTTGTTGGAGAGGCCGTTGGCATTCCAAGCACCAATTAGAAAGGAGTTTGGAAGAAATTTGTTTCTATTCATAGTTTTTTGAAGGAATCTTTCTGTAGAAGTTAGTGATAGGATTGATTTACTGAAATCATGAAGCATGGTAACGAGAGAGGCAGTAATAACAATTAGGTTAGGATGTGTTTGATCCTGGTATGTTGTTTTCATGAGCGTGCAGCTTCGGAGCACGTTTTGTTCATTTGATATGTATCTTCTTGATTTTTTAATTTCGTTTGAGTTTGAGGAAATTCTGCTCCATTTAATTGTCCGAGGTTAAGAGCAAGCTTGATTATTTCTTACTGCCAATTCGTTTTTTGTGTAGTAGCGATATTCTTTGTAATTTGCAGGATGAGGGCTGCTGCAGTTGGCACATTTTGTGGTATAGTCGTAGGCTTGCCACAGGTGTTAGTAGCGTGGTTCTCTCCATATTTCAAACTCCTGTAATCAGCTCTGCATAATTTTTGAGCATGGCCATATTTCTGACGTTCGTGGCACTGCAGCGGATCAACCTTCTCCATTTAGTTGTCTAAATCCATGTTCTCCTCTAGGCTTTTCATTGTAGGCACTTGTTTGTGATGGAGGGGATCTCCCAGCGATGGTACTTTCTTTTTTCTTCCTCTTTTTCTTTACTTTTTTTCCTGAGTCTTTTTTATTATAATTTTTCCAGACCACCAGCACTGGAATCCAACGCCCTGCCGCCATGTTTGCTGTGCGGTGCGACCCGTGAACATCTGGAAAGGGGATGTTCTGGTAGTCTTACACTACTTGATCCTCTAATTTGGACAGACTGGCAGTCCTGGATGGTCTGGCCAGGCTCAATTGACTAGTGGGCTTGCCTGTTACTGTGAACAGTATTATTGCAGCAAGTCTCTCACCCCGTGTGGGGGTTAAGATCCAAGGATTGCTGTTGTGCCAGTACAGCATCTGTGGTAGCCCTGGTGTTTCTCAAGCACAGTCATTGCTTGCCGGTTAGTGGGCGTAATGTGTGGCTCTGTGGTGGGTGAAGAGCTCTGGCACAACAAAACACTTGGAGCATGAACTCATCATCTTCACATGTTTTAGGGGCCAGAACAAAGTCCTAATCAAATACGGATACCATAGATAAAGCATTTTACGACCAGTGTTTTAATCATGCAATATGCAATAGGTAAAAAGCCAGTAGGGAAAATGTCACCCTTCTTTAATTAAAAGGGTTTAGAAAGACTGGCAAGACTTCCCAAACCTGTTAAGAAATTATGTTCTGGTAATATCCTTGTGGAAAGATTGTGTTAGCAACATTCTCAGAAACTACTGGGAACAACATCAGTGGGTAGAATACCAATCAGTAATGCATCATAAATCCCTTAATTCCTATAGAGTAGTGATCAGAATGGGATCTCCTTGATGTTCCTGATGAGATATGTTCAGAACTTAAAGATCACGGAATGACAGGTGTGTGGAGCATCCTGATATGTAGGGCTGGTCACCTAATTCCAACCAGGAATCAGGTGATCTTCCTTACTTTTGATACATCTAAGCCTCCAGCAGCTGTAAAAGCAGGGTATCTCAATGTCTTGTTAGAGTATACATCGATAATCCACTAAGATGCTTTAAATATCAGAAATATGGGCCTTCCTAAACTGCCTGGTATGGTTCTACCACCTATGCTCGATGTGGTAATAAAGAGCATGATAAATCTCGTTCTGCAAAAAACAGCTAAATGCGTCACTCAGGGAGTTCATCCAGCTTACTCTCATGCATGTCAGAAGTGGAAAGGTGAAAGAGACAAAATGAAAGCCGAACAAAAAATATCAGGATGCAAAAACAAAGTTAGCCACTACCACAAGTTTTCTGAGATTCTATTTTTCTGAAAAGGTAACAATCAAGAAAATGCCAACAGCAACTCGAATTCGTATGTCTATTAAATCATCTGATAATTTCACTATACCTGCACTTTATGATCCAGAGTGCTTCTCTGTTGAGCACTTCAATCACATGCCTTACTGTCTTACTCCAGAGACAACTCCAAAAATCGTTATATTCGATAAGAACCCACTGATCATCCATCTTCCTCTTGATTCGAAGAAAAACGCTGACCAGCGAGGAAGATTTTTAGTTGTGGAAAGAGAAAAGTCAGAGGGAGTCAAATCTGGGGAATAGGGTGAATGTTCCTACAATTCATAGTGCAGATCTCTTAATTTTTCCATTGCCAAAACACCTTTGTGGGTAGATGCATTGTCCTGATGAAAGATGATTTTTTTTTTCTGTAAGCTGGGTCTTTTCCCACTGGTGAAAAAAAAAAAATGATGGCAATGATATCTCTTAAAGAGAAACCATCAGACATTCCCACAAAACAAATGGATACTTCAGTATCCACTGAAAGTAAATTACACTTGCCAACTGACCTTGACATATCAGACATTGAATATTTTACCACAGAATGAGATGGACATTGGCTATACACGAGGGTGCTCTGAAAGGTTCTTGGCCTAACAATGAAAAAACGAATTTATAATTTCAAAATTATTTTTATTTATCAACATAACCTCCTCCCTTAAGACTAATACATTTATTCGAGTGCCATTATCCCGTCCCTGTAGTGGTTCTCAGTAAGATCTGCAAAATACTCCTCTACAGCCTGCAGTCATCTCTTGATTCGAAGAAAAACGCTGACCAGCGAGGAAGATTTTTAGTTGTGAAAAGAGACAGAAATCAGAGGGAGTCAAATCTGAGGAATAGGCTGGATGTACCAACAATTCATAGTGCATAACCCTTAATTTTTCCATTGCCAAAACACCTTTGTGGGCAGATGCATTGTCCTGGTGAAAGATGATTTTTTCCCTCTAATCCGGGTATTTTCTCACGAATTTTTTCGTCTAGTCTGGTTAAAAGATCGGAATAATATTCCCCGGTTATTGTTTTACCCTTTTCAAGAAAATTAATTTAAAAAATGCCTTTAGCATCCCAAAACACCGACTTTGGCGCAGAACAACCGGCATCTGTCCACTGTTTTGACTGCTGTTTGGATTCTGGTGTGTAATGGTGAATCCAAATCTGATCCATAGTAATACATCGATGCACAAGATCAGTTTTTTTTCTTGTTAAAACGCTCCAAGCACTGTTCAGAGATTTTCATGTGAGTGCGTTTTTGATTTGCTGTGAGCAAGTGCGGCACTCATTTTGCGCAAAGCTTTTTCATTTGCAATTTGTCATGCAAAATATATCCTACACGTTCTTTTGATTTGAAATGCCTATAGTCTCAGCAATTTCACGCACTTTGACTCGCCGGTCGTCCAATTCTTATTGTGCACTTGATCAATGATTTCTGGACACTTTTTGCGTGTCCTTCACGTGGATCATCTTCAAGGCTGGTACGGCCACATTTAAACTCGGTAGCCCATTTCTTAATTGTCGAAAACGAATGAGAAGATTGCCCATAAACTTTTATAAACTTAGAATGAATTTCATTTTGCATTAAACTTCTTTTACAAAGAATTTCATAACCGCACGCTACTCAATTTTATCCATTTCAAGGGATAAAGACAGCACTTTTGCTTAGATAGCTGTATAAAACAAACTACACTACACGATAGAATTGCAAGTCATTCTATCGTGTAGTGTAGTTTCACAGGGATGCTTATGACAGATATACCAACTTAGAAAAAGAAAATCTTGGCAATAATATTGCCAGCTATGGTCGAGGCAGAAAACGTATCAGACCACCCTCGTATCTCATTCAAATCAGAATGATTTCAATTCTGATTTGAATAGGCTGGAATTGTGGGCATGGGAAAATGGATGTCAGTAAATGTAAAGTCATGCACTTTGGGTGATTAGTTATCCATTTCATATATTATATTGGCGGGATTATGCCAGAAGAAACGGATCACGCTAGGGATCTTGGAGTGTTAGTAGAAAGCAAGCTGAAGTTCGGGGCCAGCCATGTATCAAAGATTGCAAGTACAACTCAAAAGATAATTACAATGCTGTAAGGAACTTTCACATGCAAAGATAAGGATGTCATTTTGCCTCTTTACGGTAGTAAAGTGAATAGAACAATCCTTGCTCCTTCGAAATCAACAAGTAATCTTGATACTATGGAGGATTTATTGTTATTCAAAAATAATGGTAAATCATCAAATGCATTTCTTTATCCAAACGGTATAGAAAGCACTCTTTCAGCCTTCACTCTTAAAAATTAGTTGATAGCCAGCCTCCATCTTTCATTATAACAGATGGTTGGGTGCATTTCTAGCTAGAATGATAAAATGAAAAGAGCTATAGGAAAACAGCAGAAAACTGTTGTCATTTCACATTCCTAATTCCTGTGGCATACACTGTTTTCTAAGATCAAATTTTCTCAGTTGCATGATTAAAACCCAGAGGGGAAAAATGACATAAAATTTATTACAAAAAATATTTTAGTTTTAATCAGAAATTAGATGAATGAAAAATCAAACACTGAAGAAAAAAAGTATGTCACCATTCTTTGATTGGGAGATATGTATCGGATCACCAAACTCAGTATTTTGTAGTTCCTCCTTTAGCCCGAATGATGGCTTTCATCCTTCATGGCATGGACTCAATAAGCTTTTGACAGTTGGTTGGCAAAATCTCACTCCAGCTTTCCATGATTGCTTCACATAATTCGATGACATGGGCATTTTGATGTCGATTTTTCACTTTAAAATATTCCAAACATTTTTGATCAGATTTTTCCTGCACCAGTGATCAAGTAATTGGAACATCACTACAAAAGTTCCTATAATTGGGAAATAGAGTCTAGTGCCATAAAGATGTCTTTCATCACATTGGCAACGCAGAGTTTTCAGAGGATTTTTTTTTTATTTTTCCTCCTTCCTAAAAAAACTCGAAAACATTGATTTTAGTGCAACTCCGAAAAATCACCCTCTGAACTTAAGTAATAAACCTGTTAGAATTTTGGAACATGAAATGATGACAGTTATGCTCTTTATGAATTAGCCTTAACTTTTGGAACCTGTTTTGCAGTCAGTATCTATTCTTCCTCATCACAGCAAATTGAATACATTTCTAATTGATGTGAATAAATGAAAGAGGACAAGGAAATAGCAGATAACTGTTGTCATGTCATGTTCGTAATTCTTGTGTATGTTTTGGATTATCTAGGACTGCGTATTTTTGGTTTCTCAGAAAAACCAACTATTGAACACATACTATTTCAGACAATAACATATCGATTACAGTTATGGAATATGATATGGATACAGTTGACTGTCACATTCTCTTTTCCAAGACTGCCTGCTTATCGATTTCGGAAAATTAAGAACTGAGATGTTTCCCCCCAAGAACTTGAGATTTGTTTCGGATATTCTAAAATGTTAAACAATTTTAAGAATTCTACTTTAATAGTCCAATGTTTGAGTTGTTTACTGTGTGTGTCACTTTTCATTTAGCATACTATTTAGAAATTCCCCTTTGTTGTGCCTTATGAGGAAGAGTAACACTAATGGTCAATCAGCTTCCAAAAGCTGAAGCTAATTCCTAAAGAGAATGACTGTCACCATGTGTTTGTAATGTTCTAATATAAAATATTTCTTTCTCGAGCATTCTTCTTTTCATATGTATTTTAACATTACCATTATGTTCATTGTCTCCATAACTTTCGAAAAGTATGCTTGCACTGTCTTATGGTAATGAAATCTACATTAGAGGGTCTTCCTTCTAGAATAGATTCAATTGATTACTGACTAAAGGACTTTTCCTGCTAGAATAAAGCAGGTTTTAAACCCTTACTAAAATGTAGAATTATTATATTAATTTCAGTGATATATTAGTCATGATTAAAACCATTAGATGAGGCAACTTCCTGCAATATTTTCATGTTTCTTTTGTCCATACTGGCTACAAATTGCCGTTTCCATTTATCACTACTGGTGATATTTACTTCCTTTGGGAGATTTATTTATCTATTATTTCATAAATTTTGAAGGATTTACACATTCTGATACTGTCTACATTTTCTTTTATTTTTTTATTTGTAGGCCTGGAGAAATAGTGTTTGCATCCATAGCGTTAGGATGTCCAAAGAAAGACTGTTCTAAGTCTTTCTTTGGGCATCCCATTATACTCTCCTCAGTGCTTTTCTTCGACTGGTTCCCAAGTTAGTCAATCTCCGGCATGTGGTAGTGGTTTTTTCTCCTGGAAACTCGTTTTTCATCTCATGAACCTCAAGAAAATCGACCATAGAACTCCTCTCATTCAATCAATAATATATAGTATTAGGGTTAGGGACCGCGATATGGCGGCAATTGTCTGTCGTGCTCCCCGGGATGCCAATTAAAATCACTAATAGTCATCAGCTTCAGCTAGCTATTTTGTAATTGGCTAAGAGTGGAGGATAGCCGTTCACTAATTGGACTCGCCTACTCTCATTGCGAAATGAAAGATGTTAGTCGATTTTTTGTTTTCGATTGTCGCTTTGATAGATCTATTTCTAATTTTGTTATAAAATATTCCGACTATTTTTTATTGCTTTTCTTTTTGTAAAAGCTCTTTTGATTGTTCCATTTTAACTATTTCTGTTTATTTAGCGCTTTCATTTTTATTATTTTTTTAATCTCTCTATACCATTAATACAGATCTCCTTTCCATATCTGTTTGCATTTTCTTTCCTAAATTTCTGTTGCTGCTTTTGTTAAAATTCGTTTTAGATTTTCCAATTCTTCCTCCTTTGTGTCATGTGATTTGTCTGTTGCGTCTATTTTTTCATTTACATGTTTTTGACAAATAGTGATTTTGTAATAAAGTAATTTTGTAACTGTGTTAGCATGTCTGTGTCACTTTACTTTCTAGCTACCTTGATTCAAACAGAATTTTCTTGCCATTATCATGTAATGAATTCACTGACCTCTCATCATATAATGATCAGAGGTCAATTCAAAGCTTTGATATGCCCTAATGTTCAATATTAATTTCAAGAATTTTAAAAGAATCTGAGAATGTGTGGATATGAATCAAATACTACATGTATATGGAGGGCAGCATTGTTCTGTGAAAGGTAGGTCATGCCTAAGCAACCTACTCACTTTTTATAATCAAGTAGCAGCTGAGTGATGCTGCTGAACTTTGAAAAGGTTCTTGACAGCATACGGCATGGAATTCTGTTGCAGAATTTTGTGCAGCAAATACGGATGGATATGAAGTTGTGATGTGGATAAGAGGGTGGTTCATGAAGAGATATCAGACAGTGGTTTATTCAGGAGTAGAGTCCAATAAAAGGTCTGCAACTAGTAGCATACAGAATGACTCTGTACTTGGGCCACTGATATTTAATTTGCACATTAATGATATAGGAAATTATTTGAGGGAAAATATTCACTTGTTTGTTGATGATGCAAAATTAGGTAGAATAATAATCAATAAAGACTATGATGAAATCTTTAAGTGATTTAAATAGAGTGTCAGTGCGGACAAAGGAGAATGGTTGTTTTAATGTGACAAAATATAAGGTTATGCATTTGGCGGTGAAAAGGTTACCAACTGGTATACATTGATGGAACAGTACTTCAGGGAATTATGAAGCTAAGGACTTAAGGGAAGGGATGTTAGTGGATAGGGAGTTTAATTTCAGAGAGCATATTGCAAAAGTGGCTAAAATAGATCACCGGATTAATGAAGAACTCTGACAAGCAGCGATGAAAAAAGGCTGTTATACTTGTTTATAAGGCCTTGATTATTCCCCCACCCATCTTGACTACTGTACACAAATGTGATAGCCTGGATTTCCTTGGGATGGGGAACAAGTGGAGAGTTTCTAGAGATCAATGACCAAGATAGTGGTAGGTCTACGGAGTGCTACTTATGATGATAGGTTGAAGATTTGTAGGTTACAGAAACTAACTGGTAGGGAGAATATAGATGATATGACGGAGACATGCAAATTGCTTACAGGTTTTTAAAGGATTAATACAGAGGAAATTTTTCATTACAAGATTAGTGTGTGTGTGTGTGTGTGGAGGGGAACGAGGGGGTTATCCCTGGAAATTGAGAAAGAGTATGGTTAGCAAGAACATGAGGATGAAATTTTTTGCTTGGGGGAGTAGTGACCGAATAAAATAGGTTACCAGTCTGTTGTGAATGCCATATTGGCCAATGAATTTAAAGCTAAGTATAACAGACATAAATGTACGAATGCTAGTTGATGTTTGACATAACACTTAGGCCCTCCCTCGATGTCTACATATTCCTTGGAGTTGTCTGTGTATCTGTGTGGTAATAATGATATAATCGATAAGTAGTTTATATAATTGATTGACCATGTAAATTTAAATACATCCTCATTTTCATCCCTCAAAGGGAGTTCGCTATCACAAAATCGCAGTCTGTATGTATTTCAATTTCAAGCATACATGATCTCTTTGAATTTACCTATATTTGATTTAATCTTTATATTGCCTAATTCTTGCATTCAGATCGATCTCTCCCCTGGTAACAAGCAATGTCTATTGATGATTAATCAATTGCTTCCGCAGTTCTTGATAGAATTTTTTTTTCTTTCTCCTCTTTAGATGTACCACTACGTGCCAATTATTGTTATATGTGATATTTTAATATTTTCAGTATTCTAATAAACTTTTGTTCAATAATTACATTATGCGATTTTTTTTTCTTTATGGTTTATTTAACTTTCTTCTTTGTTCAACTCAATATAAATCTGTATATAGTTGTTTCTTTTGTGCCTTTCAGCTTCTGCTTTGTAACACCTACCTCGATATTCCTTGAAAATTATTACAAGGCATATCAAAATACTTCTTATATTTAATATCGCCATATTTTATATAAATCTAACCTACAAAAGGAGGTGAGCCTGTCGAGTTTTTTTTTTTTTTTTTTTTTATTCTCTGGAGACTAAATTTGGTAATTTTTCAAGCCAATTTGGGACTTTAATAAGCAAGTACTGATGTAGTAGACAAAAATCGGCCCCCTAAAGACTCATATATATTCAGTCCACAGTGGGTTTCCAAAACATAGCTCCATCAGTCGGCATCGACAATGTTTTTCAGGTTGAAAGACGAGTTCGAATCCTGTCCAAGAAGCGAAGATAGACAAAAATCGGCCCCCTAAAGACTCATATATATTCAGTCCACAGTGGGTTTCCAAAAAATAGCTCCCTCAGTCGGCATCGACATGAACAGCCAGGTTGAAAGACGGGTTCGAATCCTGTCCAGGACGAAGAACTGATAAGGCTCTTTTCATCTAATGATGCCTTTTCAAATAGGTCTTTTCATCTAAAAGATCTAAGGTCTTAAACTCGGCCTATAAAAGACCGAGTTTAAGACCTTAGATCTTAACAACCAGCCTACAGAACTATAATCCGTCTGACATTCCTTTTGCTGAGACTTTAAATTCATTAAAAATTCCCAGGGACAGGTTACTGATCTGTCGTTCGATGAGTTCGACAGTGAGTACCTACTTCTAACTTTTTGATGGGCATTTCTAACAGTATTTCCTCAGTTAGTAATATTAGAGTTATACCGCCCACATTCAGTCACCAATGACTCGTTTGTGGTTTAAATATGGTGGGCAACGAAAAGGTGGGGAAATCTGAGTAGGTGGTGCTATTTATTGAGTTTCACCACCATCCACATTCCAATTCATATTAGTGAAGACGATTTTATTGATTTTTTTGGATGGCTTCAAAATCGAGAGATTCATGCGAAATAATTCGAGGCTCTAGATTTGGAATATTAATAAATGAAAAACGTCATAAAGAAGTGGAACTGAATGAGGTTTCGCATATAGCGAAATCCATCCATTTTAAAGTAATGAATTAACAGTGGCTTTACACTATTGATTAATGAGAACAGCCGGATTCCGAAGAGAGTCAAAAAGTTGCTCAAAACAGAATGAATACTGATTAGACGGAGGGCAAAAAACTTTGAAGTAATAATATACAAGAAGTTGAACTCAGAGGATTGTGGTAATAGGAACATTAACAAATGAAGAGAAAAAGGATGTTGCTTCATTGGATAAATCTCAGAGTATGCAAATAAGGTCTGGATTGAGATGTGTCAACTATGATAGAGGGAATGGAATCTGTGGAGGTTAATAAACTGGAAAAGAAAGACTGATATAATGGATTGATTGAGAGAGGCTTAATTAGATAGATATTGGGGGGGGGAGAATAAAGTAAGAGGTGAAAGAACCAGGACGCTGTTATTTGGTATAAAATTGCATTAAGTAAGGGAATGATGGGAAAAATCTTTTGCGTGGAAAATGGAAATTGAGTTGAATCATTGAACTTGAGTGTATAAACAATGAAGAATTTTATGAAGTGGTATGATAAACAATTGCAATAATAATAAATAAAACTACAAGTGATAGAATATTTCAAAAAATTAAAAAATTTGTAAACATTTTGCTTACTTACAGATTTCATGGTCATTCAAAATGAAATTCATTTCTGATGGCTTGTCATCTTCTGCGAACTTAACTTCACATTTATGTTCTCTTGGAACACTTCTAAATAATATAAATAATTGTAAATATTGCGTTGTAATTTTTGTTACTCTCATATTTATGTAAAGTAGTTATAAACTTTAGAAAATAGTTATACACTCTAGAAACATTATTACACTCTAGAAACATGAACACAGCACTACAGTACTAGAAAGTGCGTTTTTTAGTATATGTTGTATAATTCGACATAATTATATGACATTATTGGTTATTAATGATGAGAGAGCCGTGGGAAGGCAGGTTTACCTTCAAAATATAAAAGACAGCGTTCATTTTCCCCCGATATGACTCCTGTGAATCATTTCCACATCTATTAATACTGCGACGTGCAACCTGCTTTATTTTCTTTTGTATTTTGCCATTGATGGGTAAACGTTGGGCTAGCAAGGGGTACATTTTAAATGAAGCACCATGTGCATAGAGAAAAATGAGAATAAAAGTGCCTTATATGGATTCATACTTAAAAAATATTCTTTCCCACAGAGAATCTTCCTAAATCAGTTGGTACCAATGATTCATTTAGGGTTAGAACGACCTAGGAAGAACTGAAGGTAAAGTTAGTCGATCTTACATAGGCGACTTTTCTTCCCGTAAAACAAGCAAACCAACCATAAATGTACATGCAGTTAACATACCATAATACACTGGTCTCATAGCATTGGCTGCTTCGGTAATTGTAAATAACAACAATCCACTAGCACATCTGATACTCTGAGAGACTAAAAATTCTGTTGAAAATAAAATTTGGTATTATATTTTACTACAAGATACTGTAGTGAGTTATATGAAGAAAAACTAGATTCAGATAGCGTTGGGAAACTGACTGAAGAATTGAAGCAGATATCAACACCAGGTAATGAGCATGATATAGACATTTTAAGAGGAGAGGTAGAAAAAGCAATAGGACGGCTAAAACACAACAAGAGTCCTGGTAACGATAACATTACTGGAGAAATGATTAAATATGGTGGTGAAAGTATGGTTACAGAAATGCACCAACTATGTAATACGGTATGGAAAGAAGGGAAAATGCCAGAGGAGTGGGTGAAATCAATATTAGTAACATTATACAAGAAAGGAAATAAGCAAGAATGTAAAAATTATAGAACAATTGCCTTGATAAGTCACCTTGATAAAGTGATGATGTCATATTGAAAGAAAGATTGAGAACACAATTGGAAGCATACCTTGCAGACGAGCAAGCAGGATTTAGGAAGGATAGAACTACAATTCAACAGATTTTGACAATGAAGTTAATAGCAGAGAAAGCTAAGAGAAAAAACAAAAACATATATACTTGCTTTGTTGATTTTCAGAAAGCATTTGACAGTATTGACCAGAAAGTGACATTAGCAGTTCTGGAATCCTATGGAATTGATAAAAAACTAATAGCTATATTAAAAGATTTTTATCAGAATGCAGTTGCAGCAGTTAGAACAGGTGATGATTTGGGGAAATGGTTTAAAACAAGCAGAGGTACTAGATAAGGAGACCCAATATCACCAAGCATTTTCATCGCACATTTAGAAAGAGCAATGGATAAAATGAAAGAAGGTGCCAAAGGAATTTGCAGATGACATTGGTATTATTGAAGAAGACGAAAGAGAACTACAAAAAACACTGAAACTGTTAAATGAGGAAGGGAAGAGATTTGGACTTGTTATGAACTTTGAAAAAACAAAGACAATGATATTTGGTGAGAAGAACATGAAACAAAAGATACAAGTGGATGGAACTGATATACAAAATGTAGAACAATCCACATATTTGGGAAGTAAACTGACATATGACTTGGACTGTAAAAAAGAAATAAAGATCAGGATTGCAAAGGGAAGAACAAATCTGAAGGTCATGGATAACATCTGGAAAAGTAAAGTGATCAGTCTGCAAACAAAACTAAAAGTATTGGAAACATGCATCTTCAGCGGTGCACTGTACGGATCTGAAACTTGGGTAATAAATAAGGAATCAAGAAAAAGAATTTTGGCATTTGAAAGAACTTGTTACAGGAAGATCCTAAAAATAGGATGGGTACAGAAAATCACCAATGAAGAGCTCTATCAGAAGATACAACCAAAACAGAATCTAATGCAGAAGATTATAAAACGGAAGTTGCAATTATTTGGACACATCTGTAGAATGAGTGAGGACCGGAAGATAAAGACATTTATGTTTGGTATTTTGGATGGTTTAAACAGAAGAGGTAGACCATACAGAGAATGGATAGACGATATAAAAGACTGGTGTGGAATGGGTGTACAAAAACTGCGACACTGTGCACTGGACAAAGAAAGGTGGAAGAAGATAGTGAAACAGGCATTAGACATCAACCGGTAGTGAGTCCATGGTTCGTGATGATGATGATTATATTTTATCGTTCGAAACATTACTGATTACGTTGTATTATCATAACGTACATGCAATTTCAGTCAATATCAAATGCATACTTACTAAGGAGGCGCATCAAAAGGAATTAGGGATGGAACATTGCGTCAAGAGTCCTCGGTTCCCTATATTCCTTATAAGTTATGTGGAGGTCTCTCCCCCATTTATCTACATTAACCCATAATGGTTCCCTGCTGTAATGGCATAGTGGCCGAACGGCTAATTTCAAATTTTAATCTAAATACTGGATTTTGTGAATGCAGCACGAAGATATCATGACATCAAACGCATACAAACAGAAATAGCAATAAATATCATAACTTCTTTCCATTGTCCAAACGGAGTAAGCATCACTCTTTTAGTACTGTCTTTTGAAATCAGTTGGCAACCTTTTACCATCTCTCACCATCGCTAAGGTTCAGTGCATTCCCTGATGTGCTGGATAACAAGAGCTCTTCTAACTAGTATTTATTTATTTATTTCAATGTGACACAAACCTATAATGTAAACCTATAATACATTCGTACCGTGGGTGGGAAAAGGATTATTTTTATATATATATCATAACCTTATATATATATATATATACACGAAGGGGATCTGGAAAGTTCTGATAAACTACTAGAACAAAATGATATTAGAACAACTGATATAGCTATAAAGAGGACCATACTAGTAGCAGAGTTATGAAGGACTTATGTTCTTATATTATTATATCATCGTATGTTCTTTCTTTTGTGATTATATCAGTTGCTTTAATATCATTATTGTGCTAGGTGTTTATCAGAACTTTCTAGACACCCTCGTGTATATATATATATATATATATATATATATATATATATATATATATATATATATATTAGGATAACCAAGTAATTTTATAAACTTGGTTATTTTAACTCCTAATCCCAAGTATGCAAACAATTAAGTTTGCGCCTGAAACAAAGTTCAAGTCTAAAGATGTTACAACACCAGGGCAACTCATTGTAAAGGTGGGTAAAGCTCTGATCACTATTCTTAGTATTTTCCCATAATGTAAAGCACATCTCACTAGAAGATGTATAATGCAATGCATTATGGGTGGGGTCACTACCCAGATCGGTTTCAACCTTTCTTGAGGTCTCCTCAGTGAATAGCTAGACCCTAAATACCAAGGTTTTAGTAATACGGAGCCTTATCATCTTTACCTATAGAAGTTGCTGCAAGGTGTTTTTATTTTTAATAAAAATCTCTGGAGGAGATATAGATGTAATAAATTTTTTAACTTGGGGATATTGTATATTAGGATAACCAAGTAATTTTATAAACTTGGTTATTTTAACTCCTAATCCCAAGTATGCAAACTTAATTGTTTGCATACTTGGGATTTTTGTATCCCCTCCCAACTACTAACCGCGCTCAAACTTACTTAACTGAGCTATTAGTAGCAGAGGCTCTACCAATCGACCAACCTTTATATATTGTACTCTTCCTGTGTATTATTATTACGTGACACCTCCAAGCACTCCCCTACACGCATCTAACTGTCTCCATTACTACTTAATTATTCTACTATTACCACAACTACATCAACGCCATCTACTATCCATTACACTCCAAACAACAGTTGTTGTTTTTTTTTTGTTTTGTTTTGTTTAGAAAAAGAAACCTATTTTCCCTATGCCAACAATCGACTAACTTTAAATCGGATGAAAACAGGCCTAGAAAAAGCTTCTTTTTCTAGGCCTTCTTTCACCATATTTCCTTGAGACAAAAACGGGACGGGAGTTATGTAATAATATTCTGTATTCCGACATAACATAACATAAACATATTGAACTTACCATTATTCTTCAGTGACAGAATCCATACAAAAATTTAGGTAGACACAGAGGGGGGGGGGGGGGAAAGGACTGTATTTCACCACGATCGTGAAATTAATATTTCTCCGTTGTAATGATTTTACGCAGCAAATTTCGGTTTTTCGACACCTTGTCAAAACTTCTCACACCCCATGACACAATTTTGTCTTACAACTAACATAGCCCTCATTGTCTCAACACTTAATCTAGATTTCTCCTTTGACCACATGCTGTTCATAACAGAAAATATTCTCTCAACAGGTGCTATACTTCCTGAAGACAAAGAATAAACTCTACAATATTACAAAAGTCTTGAAACTAGGCGTTTTTCGCTCATTTCAGAAAAAATCTGTACCCATCTATCAGATACAGGAATATTTTCTTTATCCATGTATCGAATTGCCTCACAAGTATAGATATTATGAGGGTCCACTGACCGAATACACGAGTTTCTTCTGTTTCTGTGATGAGTTCCTCGTTCCGGCTCTCCTGTATTTCTTTTCATTCAGGTGTCTTCCTCAGTAACACCTACTTGAACTTCTCAGTGTTTCCTAAACTGCGCTTCTACTTGTTGACATAGTCTAGCTGGTTTCATAGAAATTCACAACAACCTCAAAAAACTTAGCCTCATTAATTTCTCCTGAATCTATTAACATTTTCAGTTGTTTTTTGACATCAGTAGTTACAAACACTTCACTTTTTTTGGACTCTAAATTGTTTACAAAATTTTCATCATGGCTACTTTGAAATATTCTGATTTAGTACGTGCTGAATAAAATTTTGGTTCATAAATTTTATTTATCAATGCCGACAAGCAGTCATTTGTGCGAAAACTTTGACTGTGACGCACAGTATGATAAGCAACAGGAACTTCACTTGCTGCAATTTTATCGCTTTCTCTATCACTATCTTTTCAGCATCCTTATGTTTTTGGCTACATAGATGTTGGTTAATATGTCACTTATGCCTCCATGAGCAACGGAAAAATAGACATTACAGTGTTGGCATACCACCTTTGTTCCATCACTACACAGCTTGTCCAGTTTAATAAATTTGAATTCTTTCTGGAGATTGTCATTAAAACTGCAGTTTCGCCACTTTGACATTGCAAGGACAGACTTAAAGCTTTAAAAAATAAGGAATAAAACTTTTTAAAATAAGACTTAAACTTACGCTACAGCAGAACAGACGCCCGCGTCTGAGACGCACAAGTGTTGAAAACACGTGTTTTTTTATTTTCTCTGAATAAATCACTACAGTTATTAATATTTAGTAACGAACAATGCAACTCCATGGTTATGCAAATTACTGGTACCCATGATATTGATATACGATTATAGGTTATGAATAATAATTTATGATTGACCAATATTCAAGTATATTTATAATTTTTATTAAAAACGGGACAAAACTGACATTTTATTAAAACGACGAGACGTCCAAGAAATATGAAAAAAAAAAAAAACGTTACTGTCTCGTTCACAACGGTACGTATGGACCGCCTAGTCTACAATCTGTCCAGATTGACTTTCGTGACCGGAATTTTAGGATAAGATATGTTTCGTGCCTAAATAATATTTTATATGTACATTGTGTGTTCTCTTAGCCGGCTTGTTTGGCTGCTGGATGAAAATCTTTTATCCACGTATGAGCTCGGCTAACTTACTCACCTTCACTAAAAAGTTCTGATAAAGGCTCTTCGCGTCCTAATGAGATTCGAACCCAAGTCTTTCCAATCAGAGAGCTTCGTTGAAATCGACTGAGGTATGGAGGCTCTGTTTGTTTGATACCAAATGCGATATATTCAACTTTGCGCACTTTACCTTATCGTGCAGCGACATTTTTGGAAGCAAATTCAATGCAAATATTATGTTTATATTGAAGAACAGTATTTGTAGTTCACATTCGTCGAATGTGAAAGGAATCAATCCTCTGTTTCGCAAACCGAATGCCACATATCGTTCCAATGGATGTCACACATTTGTAGATTTTATTATTTTCTATATTTATTTTTGCCGAACTTAATTTAATAACCACTTAAATAAAATATAATAATATATTTATTATTTGTATTCTGTCACTGCTCGCATGACTACTGGGGAATAGAGGGAATAACGATCGGCATAAATCACATCACATAAAATAACCCTATATAAAATAATTTCCTTGGGGGGGAAAAATTATTATGGCTAAGTTAAAATGGTTTCGAAGAATGTGGTTGAACATTTCTAAAAAAAAAAATCAGCTAACACCTTTCATTCCCTTATAGGGAGTAGGTGAGGCCTTTATACCCTATCTAGCTTTTAGAGACTGAGTAGGCAGTTCAATCTCCACCGATAGCCAATCAGAGATAGCTGGCCCATGTCTATCACTAATTATAGGTATCCCCCAGTAGTCATGCAAGCAGTGACAGAAAACAAATAATAAATTTATTATTATATTTTATTTAAGTGGTTATTAAATTAAGTTTGGCAAAAATAAATATCAGCTAATGCCTTTTTTATTTTTTTTACATTTTTTATTCCCGTATATAGGGAATAGGCGAGGCCGTTTAGCCCTATCTAACTTTTGGAGACTGAGTGGGTAGTTCAATCTCCACTGGTACCCATTCAGAGATAGCTAGCCCAAGGCTATCACTAATTAAGCAGCATGCAGTGAAGAGAAATGGCTCAACAAGTGCCGCCATCTCGTGGTCCCTAATCCTAACACGCGTATTTAATGTCTGAAATAATGTGAGTTCTACGGGCTAAACGGCCTTGCCTACTCCCTATATACAGTATACGGGAATAAAAAAAAAAGGCGTTAGCTGGTTTTTTTGAGCTGAAAAATAAATATAGAAAATAATAAATCTAAAAATGTCTGACATCCATTGAAATGAATATGTGGCATTCGGTTTGCGAAACAGAGGATTGATTCCTTTCACATTCGACGAATGAGATACAAATACTGTTCTTCGGTATAAACTTAGTCGGAAAAAATGTGGGTACTACGGTCGATTTTCTTGAGTTTAAGGGACGAAAAACTCGACTTTACGGGAGGAAAAACCCGCTTGCCCGTGCCAGAGATCGACTAATTCAGTCGAAAATAGGGTTAGCAAAAGTTCCTCCAGTCGGCGACTAGACTTGAACCTAAGTCTCATTTCGAGCGACCAAGCACAGAGGACGCAAGCGCCACTTCCACTGAGTTATACAGGCCTGTTGAACATTTATATATGTGATAATTTTTGGTTATCATGGTAATGGTTTTACTTCTGCATATAACTTCTTATATGCAGAAGTCAGTGTCAGTTTGTTTATATTTGTTACGTGTGAATATTATAAGCATTGTGCTGAGATGTGAGTACTTTTAAATTAATTTGGTGAAATTTCTTAATTAGTTTCAACAATCTGAATTAGTTGCTTTGCTAAGCTTAAAAATATCAACGTTGTCGTATATGTCAAACTGATCAACATCGATTGTTTGCATAAATGAGTTTATTTTGGTGTGATAAAAATTACAGAGGAAATAATGGAATATGCTTGTCTGATTATATTAAGAGTATTTCAGTTATGATTTATAAATATGTGTTCGATATTGAATACTTACAACTGTTTTGGATAAATTTTGTACTGTGTAGTGAGATCGCCTTTAATCGGCTTAATGAAGTTCTAGTAGATGGATATTAACATGTGATGGATTGAGTTTAAAGCTCGCAAAATGGTGCCATTTGCATGTAGTCCTTTCTTTCACAGCTTATTTATGAAATATTCTTGTAAACATTCTACTGTTCTCCTCAGTGGCACGAAATACATCGATCTGAAAACGATTGTAGACTTCATGCACAGTGGAGAGGTAAAGATTTCACAGGACCAACTTTTTACACTCCTGAAAACAGCTAAGTATTTGAGGGTGAAAGATTTAAAAGACGTCATGAATGAAGAACGGGGTGTTTCGGATATTATAAAGGAGAAAGTAATGCAGCAAAATCAAACTTCAAGTTTTCAAGCTTTGCCTTCTACTGGATGCAAAAACAAAAGTTATCAACACCAGACTTGATGTCTATATCGGTGACAACAGAAAATGTGCCGATATATTCCGATAATCCTCTTCGCTGTCATATGTTTATTTCAGTTACATGCAGTTATCCGCCCCCTCCTACTGTTGGATTGTTAGATGCTCAGTCTCATCATAGTGCGGCAGAGCCTTATCAAGATAACCAGGCATTAGTTCCTTGTTCTATGACAACAAATGGTATAGCTTCTGATAGAATGCATCAAAGCACTCTGATATCATTTGGACAGCTTCCTATATCACCTGTTCGTTTTTCACGTGACGATAGTAGCTCTTCGGTAAATGATATCGGCGTATCTGGATCGCCTGCTATTCCTAGTTCAAGTAATGATTGGTTAGATTTACAGAAGCCTCAGTTAGAGGTGCTACTAAAAGGTGTTTGGAAGGAGTCTGATGCTTGTAAAGAGAAGCAAGAAGCCTCTGCACTCAATAACCAATCAGTTCTACTCTCAGTTCCACTGACTAGGCTGAAGCGGAGTGTTGCTTCAGTTATATATTCATTTAATACTGATAGTGCTAAATGTCATACTTTTGCTGCAGATCTACAATCCTGTGAAAATGACCTACCATTTATTTTTAGCCCTGCAATGTCTCAATTGCGACGACTCGAAAGAGAAATGGATGTAGTCAGAAAGGAAGGGAAATATATGAGAGCTGAATTGAAGACAATGAATAGAAACAGTAGGACTCATGGGTATAGTTTAGTTACTGCGACAAGAACAAGAATGAGTCAAAGAGAGAGAGAAAAAGAGAATCAGGTGATGTGAGAGCAAGGGAGAGAAAATGGAAGTGACAGTAAGTCGAGAGAATGAAAGAACATTAGAAAGAGAGAGAGATAATGTGAGGATGCCGTCTAAGTGCGGAAAAAAGGGAAAGAGTAACAAGGAGAAGGAATGAAAGTGCGAGAGTAATACGACAGAGTATGGGAAAAGAGAGAGTGAAAGAAGATGCTAGTGCGAGTAGTAATGAAGCCATGACAGGTATGATATATGACGATTCCATGATTCGCCATATATTATAACATGTTCGAAGAGTGCTTTCCTGGCGGAACAATGGAGAGGGCGACTTTAGCATTGAAGAAAGAACAGAATGTGGAGGAGATGATAGCAATGGTTAGTACTAATGACTTGAGGGACAGCGTTAATTGGGTGGCAAAGAATCTGAGAGCAGTGTTAGAGACTGCGCAGCAGAAAAGTGTGAGGGATAGGATAGTGAGTGCACTTCCTCGCTTTGACAATGCAGAGTTAAGTAGAAGAGCAGTGATAATGAACGATATGATTCCAAGAATGAGGAAAAGAGGTTTAGAATATATATTTGGAGTGCATTTAATGGTAGAAAAACGATATGTGCAAATGATGAGTTTCATCTGAATAGGGAGGGACACAAGCTTTTGGAGAGGTTGCTGATCTCTGAGCAAGTGGAAGTGTTTGGACAGGGAAACTAGAATTGGTAGGGTTGGAAGCAGGACGTAGAGCCTCATGTGGGGAAGATGATTAAAGAGATAAGGGGCCAAGAGTAATGATATCTGACGCTTATAGAGAGCGAGGACGGAAAAGTTCCTCTTTCTATATACTAATGTCAGGAACATAGGAATAAAGGGATTGAATTAATAGTACTGATTAATGCAATCTCTCCTAAATCAGATATTAGTGAAACATGGTTAACAGAGGATGATGTCTTGACAGGAACAGAGGTAGAAGGATATACTATTTTCCGGCAAGATAGGAGGGAGAAACGGGGATAGAGGAGTGTTGCTTATGGTAGCTGATGAGATGCACCCTCTAAGAATAGAGAACCAGCATGGATATAATGCGCATGACTTTAAGGATGAATGGTGTGAATTAGAGACTGGCAGGATCAGATATATAGTTGGATGTTGCTATAGGCCAAGGAACAGAGAGGAATGCACATGAAATGTTCAGACAATTTGGCTTGGTGAGTGGAAAGCAGGTGATTGTTATGGGTGATTTCAATTATGGAAATATAAATTGGACAAAGGAAGTAACCTTTGGTATTAAGAAAACTCAATTTTTGGAATTCTTGAGGAACAAATGTCTTAAACAGCATGTTGGGGGGGGGGGGAATGCGGTAATCACGAATCTTGAAGCGTCAAAGGATTTGATGGTGACTGAAATATCATATTTGCCACCTCTTGGTGAAAGTGACCATGTGGTATTGATCTGGGGAGTGCACAGGCATGCGAAAGTCTTAAAGAATTATAAGGCAGGTGATTTTAATAGTCATAGAAATCAACTTGGGGCAGTGCTATGGATGGAGGATAAAGAGGTTAATGGTGCATGGAAGTTAAGAACCATTTATTAACAGTAATAGCAAAGTGTATACCACGCGTGAAAAAAAAATTTTAAAAACTTGGAGTAAAATGGATGACCACTGAGATTAAAAAAGAATTGCAGATTAAAAAGCGTTTATAGAAAAAGTATAGAATGAGAGGTGGTGGTGAACAGTTGCATGAAGAATACAATGTCTTTGTAAGAAATGTGACTAGTATAGTCAGGAAGGAATAATTAGAATATGGGAGGAGGCTAGCACTTCATTCAAGGAACAACTCTAAGGAAATTTTTCGTTATGTGGCTAGCAAAGGAAGGAATAACTGTGGACGGATGGTCTTGCTAAATGAAGAAGGCGGCCTAATTGATCCAGGTAAATGATATTGTAGAGCTATTACTTAATTAGAGTATTTCATTCTGGGGATGTGAGTCTTATGCCAAAGAGGATGGAGAGGGTTGACAGATTAGAAGTAAGTGAAGTATATATTTACGATAAATTACAATAATAAGTACTCTGGATATCAACAAGGCTCTGCGAGTGGATGAAATTTCGCCGCGAGTCTAAAGGCAGTGCGCTAAAGAACTAAGTGCTCCCTTGATTTGGCTATTTAATGAAAGCCTTGCAACTAGAAACGTCTCTGGGGACCGGAAGAAGGGTAAGATAGTGCCATTAAATAAGGGTGGTGGTAGAATGGAAGCATCAAAATATAGACCAGTTTGTGGTGGTTCTGGTTGTTAAGGTTTTAGAAAAATTGGCAAGAGCTCATATACAAAACTGGGCAGATGAAAATAATATTAACCTATGAAGATCAGCATGGATTTGTTAAAGGGCGTTCTTGTTTCAGTAATCTTGTTAACTTTTATAATAAAGTAACAACAGTCGCTGGTGAGAAATATTCATACACTGTATGAATTTTTTTGCAGATTTTGCAAAGGCATTTGATAGGGTACTACATGATAAACTGATATTTAAGCTTCAACGTATGGATTTGAATATTAAGTTGGTGGAGTGGATTGGCAATTGGTTATCTGATAGATATTGAAGGGTTGTGTATGGAGGAGCAATATCCGGGGAAAAGGAAAGTTACTAGTGGAGTTCCACAGGGCTCTGTGCTGGGTCCACTACTTTTTCAACCTTTATATCAATGACACTGTCACTGAAATTCAAAGAGATATTCAATTGTATGTGGATGACGTGAGGCTGGGAAAGGTTATTGAAAGTGGTGTTGATGTAGTGGCACTTCAGGAGGATCTGAATAAGCTAGAAATGTGGGAAGAAAATTGGGATACTAGTTTTAACGTTGCTAAATGTAAGGATTTGAATTTTGATAACAGCAGATGGAATACTGCATAATCTCTCTCTCTCTCTCTCTCTCTCTCTCTCTCTCTCTCTCTCTCTCTCTCTCTCTCTCTCTCTCTCTCTCTCTCTCATCGATGAGTATGACTCGATGTAATAATAATAATAATAATAATAATAATAATAATAATAATAATAACAACCATCCGAATAAATTTATATTTTGTAGCCTTAATAAGTTAAAGTGAAAACGTTTACTTATTAATGCTACAAAATATGAATAAAGTTAATATGATGTTTTTCATTTCCTTCCCTTCTTTTTTTATAATTGTGATGTGAAGAATGGGAAGGTTCTAGAAATCACGAAAAAAAATGCGTGAAATCATTACAGCTTGGATTCTGTCGTAACAGCTGTGTATTCTTCATTGATTACATTGCGTATTTTGAAAAGAAAAAAAAAATCACGTAACTAGCTTATTGTTAGTAATTGTTCCAGGATGCCACCATTTCCTGAAATCGGTGACGAGATGTAGGAAAGAGATACCCATTTTCGCAAGAAATCTGAGAAATTGGGAATTTATTATAAATAAACTTGTCTGTATACTTTTTTTATAATTAAAGTGCAAATAAATATTTGAAATAAATGTTATGAGTAAAAGTTTGAAGTAAATTGCATTAATAAAAAGAACAATGACAACACAATTCTAATAAATAATAACAATAACCAAACGGTCCTACAAGTTCCCCACCTAAAATTTGCATTATGAGGACTTGTAATAAAAGCAACAAGCAATAATATAATGTATTTAAATATCAAATATCAACTGCTAGAGAAGGATCGGTTCTCAAATTAAAGTAATCAGCGGCGTCGCTTGCCCATTTTGGTTGAGTGTGCTGTCGTGTGGCTTATGCAACCCTGCGCTTCAAAATTCATATCAGTTTTACCGAATGAAAGCATTGTTATTAATGCATTCATTCGGTAAAACTGATATGAAAGTTTTCAGAGTGAATAGCGCATCAGCGTTGATCTTAATTGGTCCAATGCAAGTAATTGTAGGATAACTTTGAATACTTTAATTTATCAATTGATATAATTTCAAATATAATTTCAAAGGATAAAGGTTAAATGAGTAATATCTATGCTTCACGCCCATCGTTTATGTGAGAAGCACAAAGAAGGGTTTACGCTTCGTGGTGAGATTGTCATCCCAAAAATAATGTCGTTTCTAGTTAAGTTTTGAAACGATATAAAATATAAATCACTTGCTAATTTAATCAAGTATATATTCTCCATTTGAATCAATAATGCTCTTCCAACGTTGTCAAAGCTTCATAATGCCATTTCTATAGAATTCAGGAGGTTTGGAGGCAAAGAAGTCGCAGTGGCTCAATTTCAGTGCCTCTGATTATCGTATTGTTTTTCATTAATGAAATGTTGCAAACTTCGAAAAAGTGGTAATCTGAAGGTGCAAGGTCATTTCCCAGCCGAGTTCCTCAATCTTGGTAGAGATGATTCTTGCACTATGAGGGTGTACGTTATCATAGTGAAAAACAACACCCTTTCGATTGACCAGAGAATACCTCTTTCCTATCAGTTTTTCATTCAGTCGATCGAGTTGTTAACAGTATACTTTAGTTGTGATTGTTTGGTTTTGTGGCAAGAGTTAAAAGTGTATAATGCCAGCCATATCCCACCAAACGCTTAACAAAACCTTCTGAGGGTGAAAGTCTTGTTTTAGTTCAGTTTTAGTCTGTTCCCTTGAATGACCCCACTACCTTCCGCACTTGACATTCTTGTAAAGTATTCGCTTTTCGTCACCAGTGACTACAAGACTGAAACATGGAGATTGAATCTCTTGAGAATGAAGAGCAGTGCAGATGTTGACGCGCTGTCTTCGATTGTTGTTCGTCAGTTCGTGAAGAACCCACTTGCCGAGTTTACACGTATTCCATGTTCTTACAAATGGCAATGAATGGTCGCTAAAGATGAATTAAGATCTTTTGCTAAATCTTCAACAGTTGCATTACCATTTGTTGCAATAGTGGCTTCCAGCATATCATTATCGAGAGAGACAGGGCGCCCAGATTGACGGGAGTATTTCAAGCTGAAGTCCCCCTTGTCTAAATTTTTGGAACCATCGCTGACACTTTCGCACATTCAAAACATTATCGCCATACACTTCTTGCACATTTTCACAGTTCTAGAGTATTGTTGCCTTTTTGGAATTCATAAAGCACGATGTGTCTAATGTGCTCTTCAGTGACTTATTACGTTATTTAAGCAATAACTTATGTATGATGTTCTTGCAAGATAGAATTCCTTAGAATGAGGCCACCTCAGCATAGCCGTACCTGTAAAGCTTTAAAAATTTATGTTTAGACAAGCTGAGACACGTTTGAACAACTACAATATATAAAAAAAAACGACATTACTTTTGGATGATAGAGTAAGACACGAATAATTTGAATTTTGATACGATTTTAAATACAGTCATATAATACGCACCGAAATTGGAATAAAGGATTCAATTGGGAAATTATTATTTCTCCGGATTGAACCAAAGCCAAAGAAAGGCTGAAATAATTCGTTTTACTTATTTATACACAAGTTCCAACTTCCTTCGACTAAAATCATACAAGCCGCGAAAACTATGGCAGAAAACGGGGCATTTGGTAAATCGTCAACACTGTTTCCCATTATAAATATGGGCAAAAAGTTATAAATTATTTATAGAAAATTACTTGTCTATATCGGTGTCTTGAAAGCGCCAGTTCGCACTTCATGCACGCAAAACAGATGAAACTCAGAAAAAAAAAAAAAAAAGCAACTCATGACAAATGACAACGTTCATTTGGATTGGTTAACACAATAACCAATTACAGCCACTGATTTCTAGGTGATATGCTATTGTTTGCCCTTCATCGCCTTCTGGGCGGTTTAAGACCACTGGAGCGCTAAGAATTTGACCAGCTGTGCAATCTGAATGAGCCAAGTTAGCTGGCTATTGCAGACATGGAAGAGATCGGGGCCTCACGTTACTATCCTCTATCCTATAGTCGATCATGGAGAAACGGAAGCAAAAGAAAGAAAAAGGTTCCGTGACATGGTTGCCAACCTCCTTCTAGGGGATGACATTTCACTTGAAGAAGTGCCATCTGTACGTCTGTTCAACGGGCTGAAAGGTGTGTGTATTTTTGACTGCACACCCGGCTATAAACATGAATGTGATACAATGTTTACGAGTCGAAAAGTGTCCTCTTCATGAGGCTCTGGTATATTGTGTTTAATTGTAGGAATCATGCGAAGCCAGGAAACAATTTAACGGGGAGTTTTTAACGGGAATAAATGCAAAAATATATCGCTGATATTGCTATTCCGTGGATGCGCATCACACACGTAGCACACCTTGAATATTCGTCCCTAGAAGTAACCGACAATCTGAATTTACTTTTTTAAAATTAAACTTAATGAAATATATTTTATACAAATGCTTACAGATAATCCATGCCTTTCACTATTGCACTCAAATTTGATCCATCTTGATTAATCTGAACAGTAGAACAATTCATCATCTCAAAGAAAGGCTGAAAATTTTGTACTTCAAACCAAGTTCTGGTGAACTAGAAGAAAAAAAAAATGCTGGATTAGTATACCATAATCATGGAATGGAATGATTTCCTTTTCATCCTTACGGATGGTAGGGGCAGCTATGCTACCATACTAGGGAAGTGACTATGAGCAAGGTGGTTTCCCATTACTTTCCTATATCCTGTGTATTCACGGGTCCGGTTTACCTGTTTCCAGGATGAAAAACCCAGAATAAACTGGGGGGAAACCCTACTGTCCACGCCCAAGACCGGCTAACTTGGCTATGGCTGAGGAAGATCCTTCAGCTCCTCATGTCTCCAACGGGATTCGAGCCTAGGACACTCCTTACCCAGGCATATGGTTGCGAAGCGCACAGCCACTAGGGCCTAGGCTAACATAATGATACCAAGTCATCTATAACACTGCCACTTGAGTTGTCAAATGTTGTTTATAAATATTTACCCAGTTTAATTTTACTAAGTGGGATAGAAACCAACGTTTCAAGATGCTTAACCTCTAACAACGTCTGCCTTACATTGCCTATATCAGTTTTTGGCAATTTGACTCTTTGTAACGTTCAGATCTAAGTCCATCACAGGTCTTTTTGACGATTCCCCTTGTTGGCTCTTACTTATCTGTGTTTCCTTCTTTGAATGCCGTTTTCTTTGGCCAGACACAATATGACTATGCATGTTCGGTTTCCCTGCTTCCTGACAATTATTACCTGAAGCTCCCTGCTGTGTGCCCTCCACAGAATCATGGCACTTACTAGCAACTTCCAAAAAATCTTTAATTTTTAGCAACTCCACAGCCTTTAACAATGATGGAAGCATATCCCTTGAAATATTAATTTCTCCATGGTACATATTATTATTATTATTATTATTCCTGATACCTCCAAGGAGTCCGAAGACTCATCGTGGGAGGACACCTACTATACAACTGCCTCAACCACTACACCGAACCTCTACTACGAATCATCTCCATCAACGCCATCTACCGCCCGCCTTCACCACCACAACAACTAGTATTTTTTGTCTGTAAATTACGTGTGTTCTGAAGCGCCAATTTGTCTGTATGAGGGGATTAAAAACCCGAGTTTCTGGGAGAAAAACCCTGCTATATATTGAACCATTAACCTGAAGTCATTAAACTTCATATCACTAAATGCTACAACAGGATGATTACCTGAGTTCTCTAAAAATAAGCTGTATAGAAGAGAGCTGCTTGCAGATGAAACTACTTTGTGAGCCTTAAGGGTAATTTCCTAACAAGATAATGTTACATCCACACCAAACTTTAACTAGCAAGTTATTTATCAAAAGCAGTTAATATATTAGATTTGTGATTGTGTCCTTTCAAGCAAATTTTCGGTGATCTTGTTATCATATTGAGTTCTGAACTAGGATTAAAATAAAATACGCATATTAGGATTCTTTAACCGGAAAATTAGGATTCTTTAACGTACCATACCCCTAACTATCTAAAAAACTGCAGGAATCTCCAAAACGCTTCATTAAACACATCATTACACAGACACCATTAAACAATAAAAATACCTAACAAAATTTACATGCGTTGCTTCAAATAATCATCTCAGTATTATATAATAATCAATAGTTTTCAATTTAACACCCAGTACACATGCTGTGAGAATGGCAAGATTAGGCTTAACAATAACAATGCGATCACAATAGCAAGAGTAGGCTTAACAAAATCACTACCACAATAGTAAGATTAGGCTTAACGGCAACAATTCTATACTCATACAATCTTATATCAATTACAAACCAATTATACCAAATAACAATATCCCACACAAAAATATAAACACATACTTAAGCAACTAACTGAGAATCTGCAAATATTGCAGCCTATATTTCCTCTTAAAAAAATGGAGGAGTTAAAAACCAGGTGAATGTGTGCATACCAATATTGTCCCTTTCAGTTTCTGATTTCTTCAGTTAATTCCCACCTGACAATCAAAATCTTGGGTAGTGATGACAACAATCCTTTCATCAATTCAGGTGAATTTGTGCATACCAGTGTATTTTTCCATTCAATTTCTGATGCTACAGTTAATTCTCACCTGCCAATCAAAATCTTGGGTAGTGATGACATCAATCCTTTATTTTCTAGTTTTGATATGTCATCTGAGTCAACCATTTCTTCTGTAGTTACTAGGGATGTCGATCCAGATTACTTAACATCTTTATCATCTTGGGTGTCTATGGTATCACCTCTTGAATCTGATGTCAAGCTAGAAACGAAGGATTATGCAGTCCATTTCGCATCTTCTGATGTGTCATCTGTTTCGCCTGTTTTACTTGACTCGTATAAACATCGAAATTTTAGTGTAATATATGATGATACATCTGGTTTGTCTAATGTCTCAAGTTCAAGTGATCATCAAGACTTCACCGTTAAGTGCCATCAGTCTCATAGGAAACGTGCCTTTTTTATACAGTCATACCCCCAATGTAACTGATAGAATCAAGTGGAGTAAATTGTGTTGTGCAAGTTCTCCTGAGACAAAGGAACTGACATTTTTAAATGACTGTAATATACTTGGGGAAAGTTTACTTTACTGTCTCCACTTGGGGAAAGCGGTCATGTGGCCTTGAACTGGAAGATTGTAAGATGCGCTGATATTCTGTTAAGAAGGGGTATATGTGGAATTACAAGGTTGGTGATTATGACAAGCTGAGAAGTCAACTTTCAGCAGTGCTATGGCATGAGAAATTGAAGGGGAGAGATGTTGATGGTGCGTAGGAGATCAAAAAAATCAGCTAACACCTTTTATTCCCTTATAGGGAGTAGGCGAGGCCTTTATACCCTATCTAGCTTTTGGAGACTGAATGGGCAGTTCAATCTCCACCGATAGCCAATCAAAGACCTAAATGATTAGGTCTAGCAACTCACTGATGAAGCCTCAAAAAAGGCTGAAACCGGTCTGGGTAGTGACCTCCCCACCATAATGTAATAACAGCATACATTTCCTAGGAAATGTGTTTTTACATTATGGAAAATACCTAAGAATAGCGATCAGAATTTACCGACTTTGCTTTATAGTTTATTGTTATATTTATTGTTATTATTGATACTTTATAGTTTACTATATTCGGCAAGAAACTCTCTGATTCCAATCTTTGAGTTTCTTATTCGGTTTTAAAACTATGTGGGATTTAATATCCCCTTAATCAGCTTAATGGAGGAGTTAAAAACCAGGTTTTTAACTCCTCCATTTTTTCTCCTGCAAAATAAAGTAACCAGAGAATCCGTATTTACTCGCACACAATACGAGTTGTTTAAGTAGGCTTAACTTAATCGTCGTTGCCATCCCATTACTAAGCATGCACCGTTACATTGCTGTGCTGTTGTTATTGTTACTATGTCAATAGTTAAAAGTTGATATGATAGCATCGTATTCGTATACATGATGGCCCAGAAGTAATTGGACAGTTTCCAGAATAGAAAAATGCTAAATGAATTAATTCGAATGGGCAACACTATGAACAGTTTTTGTAAATAATCTCTTTTTTTGTTGTATGGTTGGATATTATGGTCTACACATTCATTGCATATATGCTAGATTCTGCTAATAGCAATGCATATATATATACTACTTGGAAAGAAGTCAACGGAAACCATAGTGTGCGGAACACAGAGTCATGGCGCTCACCTTAATAAAATGAAGAACCTCCTTTCGCTGCGATGACTGCAGCAGTATTACGGAACATACTTTTCACAATCGTACGATAGCGATCAATGGGAATTTTGGACCATTCTTCTGTAGGCATGTAATGCAGTTCTTGACCGTTGTGGGGCGAGCGTCCCTTCACCTCATGCTATGTTTTAGTTCATCCCACAGATGAACTGAAACATCGTTTTAGTGTTTCAGGTGCAGGCCAGTTAATTGTGGTGACGTCATGCCCACAAACCACACAGTTACAGTAGCAGCCTTATGACACGGTGCATTGTCTTGCTAGAGACAATGGTCAGTTTACAGTTTTCTGTATTCTGTCAAAGAGCAGAGAATTCTGTGAAACTGAACTTATAGGATATTTTGTATAATGGCCATCAGCTGATAAATATCATATATAATCTCTCTCAAGAAAGGTAAACATATCGCTATAGTACCGTTAATGGGCTAAGAATATTTCAACAAGTAGCGCAATTGGAAGAACGACGGTACGTTGCGCCCTTCAATTGGAAAAGGCCTAAGCCCGAGTCTCGTCATGACGGGAGGAATCTTTATATGGACTTTTTCAATCGAAGGTGAGTTAGCCAATCTCATACGGAGGTAGCAGGGTTTTCCCTTCGGGAAACTTGGGTTTTTCATCCCGCATACAGACAAATCAGCCCTTCACAACACACGCAATTTACAGACAAAAAATACTAGCTGTGGTGGTGGTGGTAGGCAGTAAATGGCGCTGATGTAGATGATTGGTAGAAGAGGTTCGGTGTAGTGGCAGAGACGGAGAGTTGTACAATAGATGTCCTCCCACGATGAGTCTTCGGACTCCTTGAAGGTGTCACGAATAATAATAATAATAATAATAATAAATATAATACTTGAGAACCTTACTTCTTGATCATATCTAACAACTAAATAAACAAATAAACAATATTATTATTATTATTATTGTTATTATTATTATTCGCATAGTTGCTAACGGGAAGAAAGGCTAAAGGTCACCGAGACAGCGAAGTTCAAGCAAAATGAGCTGTAACAACTGTAATAAGCCATTAAGCGATGAAGGGGACGGGCCGCATTGTTCCGGATGTAACAAAAAACAACACTTCCACTGTTCAGGGATCTCAGAAAACACGTGGAAAGCAAAAGGAGCCGTGAAACGTACCGAATGGCGATGTCAACAGTGCCGTGAGAAAATGAAGAACAAAGAACACAGACACCAAAGAAAAGTAACGACGCGCATCAAGGTAAGCCGCTTCCAGATCCTAAAATTACAGATAACTTTGATTCATTTAAACTCATGGTGGAAGACTTGTTAAATACACACATGGAACAAATTAACAAAAAAATTTGAGGACTATGAACATTACATACAGTTCAATAACGAGACCTCTGAAGAAATGTTAGGAACCGTGTGAGAAATAAAAACGAAATTAGCGGTAGCGATAGAAACGCAAGAAACACTCCAGCGCAAAAATCAAGAATTGCGGGAAAGAAGTAAACACACTCAAGTGTCAAATGGAGCACATGCTACAAAAAGAAAGAAAAAAAGAACTTCAAATTGAGGGAATAATAATGAAAGAAAATACAGAAGACTTAAGCAACATAATGCAACTGATCGGCAGCAAAATTGGAATTCAAATCGCAACTACAGATATCACCCCTATTAACCGAGGTCTACAAAAAAACAAAGAGAGACCGCCACCAATCATCGCTCGTTTTACCAACAGAAGTCTGAGAGACTCCATTATTACAGCAAGCAAGAAAACAAGGCCGACAACAACGATCCTAACTGATAAGAAATGCCCAACACCAAGCTATATAACAGAACGCTGGACTCCATACTTCAAAAATCTTTTATACCAAGCAAGGAAGACAAAAACAGAGAAAAACTACAAGTTCCTGTGGACAAAGAATTCCCAGATATTTATGAGAAAGAATGAAAACACTCGAGTATACATAATTACAAGTGAATCCGACTTACACAGCCTACCAATATAAAACACCACTTTTCACATCCTTAAGAATGAGATTAGAACTCATTTAAAAACTATATAATGGAGATCTCAAACATAGGCGAACATATCCTTTAGAACACACGCAATTTACAGACAAAAATACTAGCTGTGGTGGTGGTTGTGGGCAGTAGGTGGCGTTGATGTAGGTGATTGGTAGTAAAAGTTCGGTGTAGTAGTGGAGACGGAGTGTTGTATAGTAGGTGTCCTCCTGCGATGAGTCTTCGGACTCCTTGGTAGGTGTCACTAATAATAATAATAATAATAATATCCAGTCAGAAGATCTTTGACTCTTTGAAGAAATGGTCAGACAACATTTCCACCAATACCAACTTCACTATCATACACGCAGACATAAGTATAAAAATGCACTGGCTTACATTTATAACACAGCTCAGTTATACCATGATAAACATAGATGCGCTAATACTGACCGAAGTTGCAATAAACGACACAGAAATTTACGCATACAACATAAATAATTATCAAACCTACAACTTATGTAGACCAAACAAAAGAGGAGGTGGCATTTATCAAGGAAAAATACGCTGCCACTGAAAAACTAACTCACTTCGAACATGCGGAAACACTAATTTTGGAAATTACAAATAGCCACAATAATATCAAATACACAATAAACACAGTATACAGATCTCCAGATAATAATCCACTCAGTTTTCTTCACGAGTTAGAAACATGGCTAAGCGGCATCGAACCCCGTACAACACACAGGCTCATCCTAATAGGAGACATTAACATAAATACGCTTGACCACGCTTCTTCAACCACTAACACATATCTAGATATACTAAGTCATTACAACATAAACCCTACCATTAACTCCCCAACAAGAGAAGAAATACTCAATAACTCACCAACAAAATCATGCATTGATCATATCGACATACCGGCTCCCATCCATACATATACAGTACATCATCAGTAATTAACGTCAAAATTGCCGATCACTACTTTGTCTCAACTTCGTTTTATTACGTTTTCTTCCCCCCCCCCCCTCCCACCACCACAAAAGTCGACAAAACACGATCATATTAAAGAGCATTGACGATAACCAAGTAAAAAATGCAGACTGGAATTTCCTACTTAAAATAAATGATCCTGTAACATTATACGAGAATTTTCAACTAAAGTTCACAGAAATATACAAAAAAGCAACAAAACCTGCACAAACGAGGCGACAAACAGACAACAATCCATGGATAAATGGATTGTCTGTACATACTAAATACTGTTACTATAAAAGAAAATCTATGGAAAAAACTTAAAAAGTCACCCAGTAATACACACAAAAACACAAGAAATCAACTAACAACAAAAATTCGTAGGGCAAAAAGACGCTACTATTTCCAAAAATTCATGGAATATAAAGACAACATTAAGCAAACATGGCCTACACTCAACGAAATAGTAACTCGAAAAAAGAAAACTTCAGCACAAGATTTTATTGCAAAAAGCTTCGGTCAGGACACAAACCAAGAAGAATTAGCAGACTCATTCAACCATGCTTTCACAAACAACATCACACAACTCAAAAAAGACAAACTACCAACGATCAACAAAAAACTACCGACACAAAGTCAACAATAAACGATGTATTTTCCACCCGTAACAAAACAGGAACTGAAAGAAGCAATCCTACAACTAAAACCAAAAACCACTCCAGGAATAGACAAAATAAGATTCACAGACCTTATAACACACTTTTAAAAATAAATCCAATACTTTTGAAACTTGTGAACATAATATTCGACACAGGCATTATTAACTAAAAACTTCAGTAATTACGCCAATATACAAACAATGCAAAAAAACGATACTCAAAACTACAGACCAATAGCTACACTACCAGTCATCTCAAAAATTCTAGAAAAAATAATACACACCAGACTACAGAACTATTTACAGAAGTACAACATCATCTCACAAAACCAATACGGCTTTCAGAAAACAAAAAGCACCATTACTTTATTAGAAGACATCGCCGACACAATAAACAAAGCTCTCGACAAAAACAAGTATACCGTCCTTATACTGCTGGACCTAACCAAAGCATTTGATACACTTGAACATGACATACTACTCACCAAACTATACTCAATAGGTATAAGAGGAACACTGCATACATAGTTCAAGAACTACCTCTCAAACAGAACACAAGTAACAAAAATAGGGTACATGTCACAGTCGGAGTATACAAATAAAACACGGTGTACCTCAAGATGCCATATCATCACCCACTCTATTCAACATATACATTAACGATGTTCATAACATATCCATAAGAAGTCATATATTTCAATACGCAGATGACATTGCATTACTAGCAATCCACCCAGACATTAACACAGCTCTCTGCAAAGCACAACAAGACCTAAATGAAATCACAACATACTTCCACCAAAACGCAATTTAATCAACGGCACCAAAACACAGATGTTGACAATACACAACCCAAGAATCATACGCCCCGCATCACTATCGATACAGTGTCACACATACCGCTGCATTAACAATAAAAATACCTGCCAATGTTCCGAAATCAAACCAGTAACACATGCAAAATACCTCGGTCTCTATATAGATTCAGTAAGTTTATTGACTGCAAAATCAATTTCTTCCTTAGAATTAATATGAGGAACGGGATCAATGTAGTTTGGAAGCATTTTGGATAGTTTTCCCAGGGAATGAAGATGTTGTGAGGCGAAGGAGGAAGTCCCCTCTGATAACCCATTTGGAGCATAATAGGATTGTGGTCTGATGATAATTCATTCAATGATTCCAGGGTGTACTGCAGGTTGACATTCTGAAGGACAGCTATATCCAAGACGTCGGATGAGCCAGTCGGACTGTGGTGAGTTGGCACTGAGGGGCCAGCCACAGCTGCGCAGTTTGAGATTGTGTAGTTAAAGAGGATGCGGCCATTCCTATTTATAGACCTACTACTCCAGGCGTGATGTTTTGCGTTTAAATCTCCGTCGATAATAACCGGTAGTTTAACTCCGAGGATAGCATCCAGATCTGTGGTCAGCAGCATAGATTTTTATGTTTCCGACAGAGTTTGTGATGACATTGATACCTGTGACTTCGAGATTAGTGGTTGTAGGAATGGCTACAGCATGATGGTTGATGTGATTTTTGATGAGGATGGCTGTACCACCACCTCTATAATCCAGCTTATCATTCCTGTAAAGATGATATCCTTTAAATTTAGTATTGTCAGCAGGTCTCAGGTGAGTTTCATTAATTAATAATATATCCAGATTATATCTGGCATTGAATTCCTGCACTTCTAGTATTTTGTTTTTAAGGCCGTTGGCATTCATGCAATAATGGTTAGAGAATTTGGGGTGAATTTTTCCCTATGCATTGGAGAGTGCAGATAAAATGGACTGTGTTTGCTGCATGAAACCTTTTGTAGTGCTTAGTGATGGATTTGCGTTACTGAAATCCTGTAACATATTTACAAGAGAAGAGGTGATGAGGGCTGTTATATTTGAATGTGGATTTGGCATATTCTGATCATGGACCTCTTTTGGAGGTTAGACACGTCAATATATGTTCTTGTTTGGTGTTGAAGATTTATTTTCTTGGGGAGATCAGTCGATGGTGGGTGAACACCTGTCATCTTGTTCAAACCAATAGGAGCCTGATGAACTTGAGTTTCTGGGGGCTCTCCTTTCTGATAATGAGGTAGATTGACTGATTAACTCAGTTTGCCTGTTTTTTTGGGTTGCAAATGCACCCTCTGTAATTTGCAGGGTTGGGGGCCACCACAATTAGCGCACTTAGCCGGGATGCTTTTTTGGCTTGGAGCAGGTGTGTGTGGGATGGGTGTCACCACATTTTAAACATCTGTATTGAGCTTTGCACAACTTCTGGGCATGACCAAATTTTTGTCATCTATGGCACTGCCCATAAGAGGCCCTCTTCCTAAGTGGCTCCGGTGAGACCTTAAGCCCACAGATTTTCTGCAAGTTATAAATATTTTTATAGATATTGTGTATTTCCACCAATACCAGAGGCATAGAAGTCTTGCTTGATCTGTACATTCTACTGACCTTTATGGGAGGCAGATCTTGCATGTTGAGGTCAGCAGCTATTTCAGTGTCTTCTGATACTCCTCGGAGTACCACTTTTAAATTTTTCTCCGAGGTAAGTGTGAGGTATGGTATTGTATTGTATACCTCTTACATCTATCTCCTTGGTTAAACGTCTATAGTCAGTCACTGTAGCGGGTTGAATTTTGATGCCCTCCTCTGTGTTCTTGACAGTGGAGTAATTTATCTGCAGGTTGGCCATGGTGGTTCTTAAGGCTGTCCATCTCTGCTTTTCCCTAAGGATGACTCGAGGCACCTTTTCATTGGTGGAGTTAGAGGAATCTGTGTTGGGGGCATCTTCATCCATGCAATTTTCGTTTGCTTACTCCGAGGCGAGAGCTTTGCGCTTTTTTGCGAGCGTGCGTCTCTCCTTGATCTGAATGAGTAGAGTCCGAGATTACTAGATTTAATTTTCCTCCATTTGAGGAGCGTCTTCATTTTGATCTTCATCAGTCTCGGGTAAAGAGTAAAAAATTTAGGAAGCCGGGCCATTCAAGCTCGAACTTCTTAAGGAGTTTCTTTATGAAGCTGAATGCCAGCCCTTTATCTAGAGAGAGAGAGAGAGAGAGAGTCTATAATGATGTCGGGATCTATCATGTTTGATGGCCATTTGAGCTTAAACTTCCTTTGAAGTTTATTTACAAGAATAAGCGCTGGCTCTTCATCCAGAGAATCTGTGATGGCGTCCAAATCTAACACATTCATCATTAACGATCTGCGTATTAAAGCAAGTATATGGATCTGAAATAGATTTGCTAGCAATGGCGATTCTAGCGGCTGTTAGGCCTAACGAATCGCCCTCGTTGCAATTACAGTCCACTTACCTGTGCTGCTGTTCTTAAACACAGTATAATCCGCAATTTAATAACTTTAATCACGTCTCTACTAGTTAATCTAGCAGCTACACTACAAAACCAGAGTTTCTCATATTTGATTAACACGTTCTACCGAGAAGAAAATCCACAACCGTCATACGTTCACTCCTAACACAGATCGTCTCAGCTACGCTATCTTCCAACTGTAAATAAGCTAGCTTATAAAAAATATACCCGTCAGACGTCAATAGCAAACAACGAACTAACCGTGCTTATAATTAATGAAATCAACTTATGCAAGCAAATAAATAGTAATTCATTATAGCATTTTAAAATTTCTTAACATTTCTTAAAATTTCTTTCTTAATTTAGTAACAGCTTTTAACAAGCTGTTACTAAATTATTACCTCGACCGTTTTAATAGCTTTAATATGACGTCATTTCTACGTTCTCATTGCATAATTAATCCTATAAAACCTTAACAGTTAACTACAATGCATTGAAAAAAAAAATGTTTATACTTGCGAGTATTGAAATTTCTCCATTCCAGCTGGAGGATGAAGACATGTAAACCTACCAAAAGAAGAATTTGTAAACTGCAAATAACTGATAATCACCAAAACAGACAAAACTGCAACATATGGTCCTTTTCGACTAATTTTCAAAGAAGTGGTATCAGACATGACGAACAGTAAGTAATCCGAGTAAAATTTAAAATGTAAGCAGCAGCTCATGAGACGCATAACGTTATAGGTGCGAAGTTCACAGCATACGTTACTTTATGAAGAGAGAAAAGATCGGGTTTTCTCGACAGTACAGGAAAATATATTCATAAATTGAAAAAAAAATGTCGACATTTTCCATAATAATAAATATATAAAATCTGGGGAAAATCATTGAGTTTGAAAACTATAAATAAGTAAGTAAGAAAGAATTTTATTATTACTCAGATCAAAATGGATTGCTTCTGAAATTTCGTAAGCCACAGATTACTATCGACGTCAAAATATCTTATCTTTTTTTTTACTGTTATAATTTTAAAATGATACAATACAATAATTTAATTATTATTATTATTATTATTATTATTATTATTATTATTATTATTATTATTATTATATTAATATATAGAGAGGGCGCTGTGTAGGCATACGAACGGTTGCATGGTCGTATCGCTCGTCCCGTTTTTATAGTTTTCATGTGGTTCTAACTCCTGTTTTTAATTTAAAAGTGTCATAAAGAAACTCTACTTGTCACGCTGAAGACAGTGACATATAATTCATCGAAATCGGCCAAGTGGAATCCAAAATCTGAGTGTGCTAAAAAAATTGAAGCGTACATCGCAGTTGCTAACGAGTACAGAACAAAGGACGTCGCCATCTTTGCAGCTGTCCAGAGGAAGAAAGAAGAGTCATGAAGTGCAACAAGTGTCAGAAGGAATTGCCGTCCGACGGATGTTACATAACCTGCAGGAAATGCCATAGGAATCTTCACTTTACATGTTCCGGACTTTCTGAAACAACCTGGCAACGCAAATCCAATGCCAAACGAGAAGAATGGAAGTGCCTAAACTGTAGAGAGAACAAAGAAACGCCACCACCCACGACTCAACTGATTATGCTGGAGGCAGAATCGGACGATGAACTGAACAGACAACAAAACACCCGTGAGTCTTATAATTTGAGTTCCGTTAATTTATTACTAGAAAAAGGTTTAGAAAATATAAAAGCCAGCTTGGTAGATCTTGTCCAAGAACTGTTTGATAAACAGAATAGAGAAATAACAAAAAAAATTAGCGAATATGAAGAGTTTGTTAAATTTAATAATTCAAAAGTCGAAGAAGTCTTACAAACGGTAAAAGACATTAAAACCAGCATTAACGCATTAACTGAGAGGCAGCACAAATTGATAAAAGACACATCGGAACTCCGTCAAGAATTTAATTCCCTGAAACAACAATACGAAGTTTTAAACCAACAACAACATAAAGAAGACCTTGTCATAAACGGTCTTCTAGAAACCAAATGCACAGAAAATCTCAGAGACGTAGTTCTAAAGTTAGGCCATGCAATTGACATCCCCTTACAGCATAATGATATTCAGACCATAAATCGGTTTCCCAGGAAGAACAGAAAATAAGGTTTGCCACGACCGGCACCAGTCATAGTTCATCTGACAAGCAAGGCTACAAGAGACAATCTCATAAAAGCCAGCAGACTGAAAAAACCAGTAGTCAAGCATTTAAATGCATCGCAAGACAATACGCCAATCTTTCTATCTGAGTATTTAACACCTTTCAATCAGAATCTTTTGTACCAAGCAAGAAAGGAAAAAACAGAAAAAAGTATCAATTTTTATGGATCAAAGACGGCAAAATATTCTTGAGAAAGTCACAGACTTCAAAGTCTATACAAATAAAAAGCTCGGAAGATATAGACAGGTTGCCAGAGTGAAACAAAAGATTCTAACTTGGTTCAATAAGAAGATCTCAACACAACAAAAATGAATGTGAACCATCAGATAGATGTAATTACACCAGAATACATCAGTAATTGTACTTTCGAATCTCTTGATGCATGGAAACAAAACACAGTACAAGCGAGAAGTCTCTCAATCTTGCATATTAACATCAGAAGCATCCGAAAACATTGGTTATTATTACAGGCTTATCTGAGGAATTACAGTGATATTATTGATATATTGATTCTTACAGAAGTATCCATAACTAATGACGAAGCGACTGCTTTCCAAATTCCAGGCTTCCAACAACATAGATCATGCCGCCAAACAAGAAGAGGGAGTGGAATACTAATATTTATGAAACAAAAATTAATAGCAAAAGAAATGGCCTATCAGTTTGAGCATGCTGAAACCCTCTGCCTCGAAATCATTAATACCACGAATACACAGCATCCCATAATACTAAATGCTATTTACAGGCCACCAAACCTAAACATGATAAAATTCTTACACGAACTCAATTGCTGGCTTTCAAGCCAATATGCTCAACCGAACATCTAGTGATAATTGGCGACATAAACATAAATATTGCAAATGAAAACCAGAACAACACTGTACAATACCTAGACACACTATCCATGTACAATCTAATACCAACAATAACATCATGTACTAGAGAAGAAATATTCGGAAATACTATCACTGCCTCCTGTCTAGACCATATAAACGTCCGAGCATCACCAAATAGTTACACTGCATCAGTCATAAAGTGCAAAGTAGCAGACCATTACTTCACCGCTCTAAACCTGCACACCAAGACAATACCCATGCAATGTCCCACAGAAGAAAAACGACAGAAAACAATAATAGACGAAGAAATAGTCAACCACGAAATAAGAAAAACAGACTGGGAACACCTGGCATCAGATTCAGCAGATATCTTATACAACAACATTAAACTCACACTGGAGGAAATATATAAGAAAGCTACAAAGAAAGTCCGAATTCGATCAAAAACAACACAAAATCCTTGGATAACACAAAACTTAATCCTAGAAATACACAGAAAGGACGCTTTGTGGAAAGAATTAAAGCGATATCCAAATAACACAACCTTAAAAACTGAATATAAGATAACAAGGAATCGCCTTACAACACAAATCAGAAATGCAAAAAGAAGCTACTACAGAGACAAACTAACCTCCGCACAGAACAACATGAAACAAGCCTGGCATCCGATTAATGAGATGCTAGATTCTGTTCCCAACACCACTGCCTCCGAAACCATAAAACACAGCTTCATGAAAGACGCAAAACCTATCCAACAACTAGCAAATGACTTTAACCAATACTTTGAAGACTCCATCCAAGAACTTCACAGAAATATTCCCCCAATCACAAAACAAGACCCTCCACTTGGACCGCGATCAAAACAGACATTATGGTTCCCAACCATAAAAGAAGCAGAACTTCTCTCAGCAATACATCAAATCAAACCAAACAAAGGCCCAGGAATAGATGGTATCAGACCTAAAGATATAAAGCAACATGCAACTAGTTTAAGTCCTATCCTACTAAAACTAATAAATAAAATATTTAAAACAGGAGAGATACCAAGTATGCTAAAGACCGCCATAATTACACCCATATACAAACAAGGAAAAAGAAATTTAATCAGCAATTACAACCCATAGCACATTACCAATTATCAATCAAATTATGGAGCGGATCATACTGAAGAAACTCACAGCATACACTGAGATCTTTAATATTATCCCCAAAACACAATATGGTTTTCAGAAAAATAAGGGAACAACATCTCTCTTGGAAGACTTTACAGACGTAATTAATACCGCCTTAGACAAAAACAAAATAGCCATGGTAGTCTTTATAGATCTAACCAAAGCATTCGATACACTTACACATCAAACCTTGTTAGAAAAGCTGAGGCATGTTGGAATAGACGGGCCTCTTCACAGGTGGTTTACAAACTACCTCCAAAATAGAAAGCATATCACACGTATCGGATCAAACCGAAGCAGAGAGCTACCAGTAATCTGTGGAGTGCCACAGGGAGCTGTACTCTCCCCAACTCTATTCAACATTTACACGCACGATATTAATCAGTTACCACTCAAAGGTAAGATATTCCAGTACGCAGACGATACAGCAATAATATCCATCCATAATAACGCAAGTATAGCCCAAACAAATATGCAACATGATATAAATCTGATCATAGACTGGCTCACGAAAAACTCCATACACCTAAACTCAGAAAAGACAAAATTAATGATATTCAAAAATCCACTGACTCGACCAGTTGATAACAAATATATAACCATCCAACATCCACTTTCCAACACAAAAAACACACAGAGCAGCAAAACCACTACAATCACTCAGGTTGAAACAATACGATATCTTGGAATTTACCTCGATGCAGATATGAACTGGAATAGCCATATAAAACATCTACACAACAAACTCCGAACAATAAGTGGCAAACTCTACAGATTAAAAGACATAGTTCCCATACGCCTAAAAACACTAATATACAAAGCACTATGCCAAAATATACTAAGATACGCTATAACAACGTATGCTTTCTGTGCACCGTACAAGTTAAATAGATTAATGTCGCTACAGTACAAAATGATAAAACTGATCTTTTGGGAACAAAGAGAAAATCACGACCTTATAAACATTGCAATGGCAGAACAAAAAATACTGACAGCAAAACATTTATGTCACTATGCAGCCTTGCTAAAACATTATTTCGATGCCAACTACAGGTCACTTAGAAATACATACCGTATAACAAGACCTCAGACTATTAATTATATCACATATAAATACAATAATCACTACGGAAAGGCCACGCGAAACTTCTACATCCCAGACATGATAAACAAATTACCTTTTGAATACAGAAACCTTACAAACTACAATAGCCTAAAAAGAGCTCTAAGGACATACTACGAACAAGAAACACGCACCCAAAATACCATACAAACTTAATGAAACACAATATATTCGCTCAGGCTTCCAGTTCAGCGACGCATCAGTACATTCCAATTTATTGTGTGTGGGGGTGGGGGTGGGGTGTGTGAGCGCGCGCGCGCGTGTGTGTGTGTGTGTGTGTGTGCGTATGCGTATGCGTGTGAGTGCGCGCGCGCGCGCGCGAATTTCTCAATCATAGATTCCGTAGCATCCTAACACAGCAAAAAAAAAAAAAAAAACAATACATAATAACCAACTGGTGTCATCCTCAGATAAGCTTACATTTAAGCTTCAAGGATGAAAGGAAAAAAAATCAGTTCTCATCCAAGATGTATCATATGTAACGAAATGCATGTAATGTACGTATCACAAGAAAACCAATGTATGTATTATATGTAAACCAATGTACGTAATGTAAATATCACATGTAAACAAATGTAAGTAATGTATCATATGTAAACAAATGAATGTAATATATATAATAATTGTAACAAATGTATGTAATGTATATAATGACTGTAACAAATGTATGCAATGTAAAAAAAAAATTATTTTAAAAGTAAATCATGAGTTTACACCGTATGTTTGTGAAAATAATAATAATCAGCTAACGCCTTTAAAGGCGTTAGCTGATTATTATTATTATTATTATTATTATTATTATTATTATTATTATTATTATTATTATTATTATTATTATTATGTATATTCTATATTCAAAAATTCTGTATAATCTTTATTGTAAATATTAGAAGAACATGTGATGTAAATACATAATACAGAGGCAAAAAGTATTTTTAAAAATTTTAATTGAAATCCAATGTAGAAAATGTAGCACTTAGTGCTGAATTCTGTAACACTATAAGTTGTAATGTCACTCAAGATGCTTATTGTACGTGTAAATATTTTAACAGATCAATAAAAAAAAATAATAAAATAAAAATTATTATTATTATTATTATTATTATAAAAAGAGTTGCCAAATTTATTTATTTATATTTTATTATTATTATTGACTGTAGAACGTGCTCACCTTCTCCCTTGGGGCATAAAAGGCGTTAGCTGATTTTATTTATTTATTTATTTATTTATTATTATTATTATTATTATTATTATTATTATTATTATTATTATTATTATTATTATTATTATTATTATTATTATTATATGACGTCCATAGACTCGCTCAGGAAGGTCCAGCGTAATTTCACCGAATACTAACTATCATTCAGACACAGTGGCGTAGCTAGAACTTTTGCCGCCCCTCTCAATATACACCAAAAATATTACAAAAAGTCAACACGACGTAGGGAAAGAAATTAAAACACTATGTTTATTTTAGTTGTAAGTATAGTTGTTGAAAACTAATTATTCATTAAGTAATGAAATTACTAAGTTAACATAAACAGAAGAATCGTCGAAAATAAAATTGTGTCTCACTTCAAAAGTGTCGCCGGGGGGCGGACTTTCCCCTCCGCACCCCCTAGCTTCACCACTGTTCAGAAAAGAAATTCCTGTTTCACATTGTTTTGAACTGACTCACGGATAAAGCACTCTTAACTGAGTATTGCAGAAAGCCTGTGTAGCTCAGTGGAAGTGGAACTTCCATCCTTTGCGCTAGGTTGCCCAAAGACAGACTTAAGTTCAAGTCTAGTCGCCGACTGGAGGAACGTTTTCTTAGCCTATCATCGACCGGTTCCCAAATTAATCGATTTCTGGCACGAGCAAACTCGTTTTTCTCCCAAAACTCAGGTTTTTCGTCCGTAAACTCAAGAAAATTGACCGTAGAACGATTCTAGAACCTACACTATTTCAGACAAGAATCAGCTCTGGGTTAGTCCAGAGGAAATGGAAAGAGAGGAAAATAGTTCCATTGCATAAAGGAAGCTCCAAGACTGATGTTGCAAGTTACCGAACGATCAGCATATCAGGAGTTGTTGAAGAAGTTGGAGAAGTTGTTAAAGAGCAAAATACAGAAATGGAATACTGAATGGGGGAAGCATGGTTTTGTGAAGGGTAGGTCATGCCTCAGTAACTTGCTCACGTTTTACAATACAGTGACAGCTGAGTTGGATAAAGATAATGGATTTACAGTCATAGTGCTGGACTTTGCAAAGGTCTTTGGCAGGATACCACATGATTCAAATCAGTAAACTGCGGCACATGGGGATGGATATAGGTTGGGTAGATAGATAGGAGAGTGGTTGATGGAGATATCAGAGAGTAGTTTATTCAGAAGTAGAGTACAAAAGAAGCCCTGACTAGTGACATACAGGGGTCTGTTCTAGGACCACTACCAGTACATTAACGAAGGTATGAAGCGCCTGTGTCAACTGTCGAACTTGCGACCCCCTGACCCAAAAATGACAAAACATTTTGAAAAATTTAAATGTAGCAAGTTAAATTTTACTTAATGCAATACGTTAAATATTTACTATGAACCCCATCAAAATGAGTTGCAGTGTGTTGCAGAATTTATGTGTCTAAAGCTGCGTATTGCTGAAATTTAAAAATACAATATAAAATAGCGGACTTTTATATCTATTTATTTATTTTTATTTTTTACATTTTTTACGTTTTGCGTCCCAAACCTAGTCGCGCCCGTGGTGGGAGCCTCTTTCACCACGCCTTCGTTACAGCACTGACCACTACTGTTTAATTTTACATTAACTATATAGGAAAGGATCTAAGAGGAACTGTTTAGTTATTTGCCAATAATGCAAAGTTGGGTAGAGCAATAGTGAATGCAGAAGATGTCAAAATTGTGCAGGATGATTTGGATAGATTGACAGACTGGGCAAAGGAGAATGGATGTCAGTTTAATGTGGCAAAGTGTAAGGTTATGCATTTTGGGGTGAAAAGATTACCAGGTGTTTACCACATTGATGGAATTGTATTCCAAGAAATTGATAAAGCTAGGGATTGGGGTGTGTTAGCAGATAGGTGGTTAAAATTTAGAAGACATGCGAAAGTGTCTAAAGCATCTCATTGGATCGCTTGGTTACTGAAGAATATTTTCTTGGTGATGAGGAGATGGAGAGGATCCAGATGCAAGTGACTAAGATGGTAGCAGGTCTCTGGAATGAACCTTACAAGAACAGGTTGAAGATTTGGGGGGGGGTTACAGAAACTGGTTGATAGGCGGAAAAGGGATGATATGTTAGGGACATACAAATTACTGAGAGGTTTTTAATAGATTAATTGAGAGGAAATTTTTTCAGAACAGGTCTGGAAGTTGTGGTGGTAGGAGAACTAGAGACTTTCCATTGAAACTCAGTAAGAGTGTATTTAGGAATGGTGTTAGAACTAGGTTTCTTGCTTGGAGAGTAGTGAATGAGTGAAACAGGTTGCCAGTGTTTGTTGTGGATGTCATGACTGTGAATGAGTTCAATGCAATGCATGATAGATAATGCACAAATGTTGGATAGTTCTTGACATGATCTTTAGGGTCTCCCTCAGTGAGTCTAAGGACTCCTTGGAGTAGTCAATAATAATAATAACAATAATAATAATAATAATAATAATAATAATAATAATAATAATAATAATAATAATAATAATAATAATAATATCCTGTTTGGGTTAGGTACCAAGAGATGGCAGCACTTATTTGCTAGTCTCTTCATCAGTTACTACTTATAATTAGTGATAAACTTGGGCCAGCTATATCTGATTGGCTACTGGTGAAGATTAAACTGCTCACTCAGCCACCAAAAGCTGGATAGAGTTAAAATAGGCCTCGCCTACTCCCTATTAGCGAATAAAAGTGTTAAATGATTTTTATTTACTGCCTCTGGTAATCCATTCCACTCATTAATCTAGTCTTCCCAGACGTGTTAACTATATTCATCCTCAGTTTTTTGGGATAGCCTCTAGTTCTCCCCACACTAGTCATGTACTGAAAAATTTCTTCTGTAAATCCTATACAACCCTTTAAGTAGCCTATTCTATTTTGGCTACTTTTCCAATATGACCACTGAACATTGACTCACAGCTACCAACACCCTGAAATCCCTAGGCTCATTAAATTCATTCAGTCCAGTTTCATCAATATAGTATACAGCTGGATATGTTTTTCATCCTGAAATACATAACTTTACACTTAGCCATATTAACTGATAGTCATTCTACTTTGTTATTCTGTCAAACTATTTAAACATATCTTCTGGTCATTACTCTTGGACTCTACTCCCGATAAACTATTGTCTGATGTCTATGCATGAACTACCGTTTTATCTACATCACCAGCTTCATATCCAAGCCCATTTGCTTCACTTTATATGAGTTCCATGTGGTATTCTATTAAATACTATTGCAAAGTTAGGCAATATCATTGTGTAGCCATTCCCATTGTCCAACTCAGCTGTTACATTATTATAAAGAGTGAGTAAATTGCTGAGACACGACCTATCCTTCACAAAAACATACTTCGCCAATACCTTAACCACCGATGCTCATCAGTCGATAATTTGCTATCTCCCACTTCATCTCGTATAGAAACGGAAATGTTTTCTTTTCTCTCCATCCCCTTATGCTCTTACCAGAGCTGAGACAAACTCAACAATCTAGTCAAAAGCACAGCCTAATTCCCTAGCATATCTTGTAATAGGTATGGATATTCTGTCTAATCATATAACTCTATTCGCATCATGTCCTTTTATTTTCCTATGTACCTCAAATTCATCTACCTCTGTTTCCACATCAACTCTTGCCACTTCTGTTACTGCGATATCTCCAACTGGATGATACAACTTTACAAAGTGATCACTCGGTAATAAACTATTTCATTCATCTCTCTATTATCAGCATTCGCAAAATTATTCGATCATACTTGCCACATACTGAAAGAACTCTTTGGGATTATTCTTGGGACTAGCCATCCTTCAGGCCATGCTTTATGCTACTCATCAGCATGCTGATCACCTTTCTCTTTAAATTCCTTCCACAAACTTTTTGTTGTTGTTGCTTTGAAGCGCCTGCTTAATGATGCAACTCACCCAATTAATTCTCACTTGATTTATCCTTCTAACTCGATTTATGCAGTCTGCTACTACTATTTCCTTCAAATACCCATTTACCATTTCATATGCACTATGAATATCGAATCCCCTACAGTTTTTCATCCCTTGGAATCGCTCCAGTTTCCTTAGATGTCATAATTACAAGTTTTGTTAATCCACATACATTTCCTCTCCCTTTTAACAGAAAATTCCATATATTTAGCCGCCTCCCTGTCGAAACTGTATGATTCTCTCTCACCAGTTGGAGGGAAGTGTGTCATCTAGGATGCAGATGTAATTATTGCTTAGTAGCTTCATAAATTCCATTTCCTTCCACTGATGATCTTCCCTCCTTCCAATCTACAATGGTTTCCTTAAATTATGGAACAAAGAGAAAAATCACAATACTTATTTATCCTGATTTTTTTACGGAATTTTATGCCATTTGGTGAAAAGCGGCATGATATGAGATGTAAAAGAAACACTCATAAAAATTGTAAATAAATAATCTAATTAGTAACAAATGGGTACATGATGACAATCCAAAACAAGAGGTCAAAATGAGATCACAGCAATATAGTGCTCACATCGATGTTTCATAACATAATATGTATAACGATGTCCAGGAGCTCAGTTGGTAATAACAACCATTTCCCCTGCAAACTTATGTCCCCCTCAAGGTTTTGAGGAGGGGGGGGGGGTTGAGACCACTATCCAATATATTCAGAGCATTCCATATATGCTCATTAGGATTAAGGAGACCTAGCTGGCATAGTACAAGAGACTATGTACGATAGTCTCTTCCTGGAGATATTGATTCACAGACTTCGCTCGATGAGGATGGGCATTATCGTCTTGTAGGATAAAAGTTTTCCCTATCGCGTCCACATGCATCCGAACATAGGGATCCAGGACCTCGTTTTCTATAAATTGCAGCATTTATTGTTAGGAAGCACATACAGGTCGGTGAATCAAACCAATGAGATAACTTTCCCAAACCATTACACTACTTCCGCCATAAGTGTCTCTTTCACAAATATTAGAGGGATGATAACGTGTCTCTGGTTTTCTCCAGATCAGAGCAATCCTGATATCGCTTTGTAGAGTAAACTAGGGCTCGTTTGTAAAGAATACCAACCTCTATTGGTCTTGGATCCAGTTGAGTGGAGTCTGGCCCATTACAAACGTTCTCTCCTGTGGCGTGGCAATAGGAGAAATGCTGACTACTGGTCGCCTAACATACATACAGACCACCATCGTGAAGCCTTATGCTCACAGTAGGAGCAGATACCAATGTTCCTGTAGCCGACGCTACAGGAATCAGATCGTAGCTGCTCAGGGTAGCACTCCTGTGTTGTCACCCTCTACAGTTTTAGCCAGCAGGCTTCCTTCAATGTATCTCCTGGATGTTGTTTGTGACTGTTGGAATTGCTGAAATCATCAGTAAATGATGTATTGCAGCCATCCAAGAATCTGCCGTCATGAACTGTCTTGTTCTCATTCTACGCAGGAAATGGGAAAATCATTCCAAAACACTCGCTTTTATTATTTGGTTCATTTGCATATACCGCTGATAGCGCTATTCATTTATTTACGATAATTAGACTTAGTTTCACTTTTTGCAGAATGTACCCAACTTTCATATGTTTTTTTTTTTTCTTTTCATACCCAGATATCTCGATTTTTCCCCTTGTTCCTTAATTTATGGAAATCAGGGTGTTATGTTTCCATAGTTTAAGTCTCCTCATAATACTTATTCGTTCACTACTTATTTACCAATGCATACCATCCTCTATATCCTTTAGAGTTCTTAGCATATAGCAGCAGCCGAGTAAGTCCTGTCAGCTTTTTTCTTTGAGATGGGCTAAAATGCACTGTCCTCCACCTCCTAGATCTTTTGATTGACTGCAGTTCATCTGTTGTCATTAGTAGCAGCACCTCACTCCCCGTCTGTTCACCCAGTCCTTCCTAAAAAACCATACTGTACATCCTCAGATTCTATATCAATACCCATCTGTCAGCCACGTCTCTCAATTGCCAGTAACTTATGGCTAAGGAGAAGAACCAATGGAATCCCCTCCCTATTGTTCCAAATGATTTTTTGCATTAGTGTACATAAAGCGTAGCAACCTCTTGGGTCAACCTACCCTTACGCCTCTACCTCTTCAGCAGCTTGGTGGACCACTTAGGTCATGCTTTCATCAGTATAGTATCTCTCTCTCTCTCTCTCTCTCTCTCTCTCTCTCTCTCTCTCTCTCTCTCTCTCTCTCTTTTCTTCGTGTCTCGCTGCATCTAGTGGTTAACTAAATTCAGCATTTTCTGGTCATTCTCATATTCACTGGCCTTACTGGTGTTTGTACATACACATACAACCGTTCTTTCCTAATAGATTTAACTTTCCTGATTTTTCACTTCCAATCTTATTCCAGTCAGCTGCACTTTTTTTCAGATCCGTAACACTAAATCCATTCAAGTGCAACTCGTCAGCCTTATCTACGGCCTTTCATCCATCGAAAGCATTCCACTCATTCACAAACAGCACATCATTCTTCCTGCACTCATATCCAATCATGGCCCTCCTTCTCAATTCGCCACTGTTATACCTTGCAACAGACTCACTATCTTTACTCTCTCACTCTTCTCTTTTACTTCAAACATTTACACGTCTTCTCTAATATCATACTTTAACTTACAGAATCATTTTTATCTACCAATTCGATCAGCTGTTTCACTGTACCTTTCTGCATCCTAAGCGCCTCACTAACATCAACCTTTTCACCTAGGAAGCACGATTTTTTCATGATTTCATCAAACACACCTCTTATCATGGAACCTGTATATCTTTCCTTTCTCGTTCAATCGAGAATTTCTTTACCAATCTCTGAAGAACCAGCTCTCTGAAGAGGGTCTCCATGGTTTCGTTAATTCCTACACTAGCATCCCATACTCTCTCCTCTCCAATACTTTCTCCCATGTCTTCGATCTCATGTCTTCAATTCCCTAACCCTTTCTCTTACTCTCACACCTTCTTGGAAGTTTCTCATTTCCCTTCTCTCTCTCTCTCTCTCTCTCTCTCTCTCTCTCTCTCTCTCTCTCTCTCTCTCTGTGTGTGTGTGTGTGTGTGTAAGAGAGGAATAAAGGATAAACCGGGATACGCCACAAAACAGTGGGTAGACTGTCGTCATAGGACATCAACATGCAACAAAAGTTTGTAAATGGGTACTCTCGATACTGGATGGATGGCTGACCTACAAAGAATGTATATTTCTTCCAAAAACCATTTGGAAACAAGGTCTGATTATTGTCTTCCAATCCCCCCAAATGCCTTGGATTTAATCCAGGAGGCAAAGAAAATTGTAATTACAAAAATAAAGGTGCTATCTTAAAGTACAAATGCCAGAGGAAATATCTCCATTAGAAATCTGACAAGAAGACTCATATTCTCATGAAGTTCCTCCATATGATGATTTAAGTTCTATTTGGTGATATAGCATATCTAGCAGATCTTGTTGTAACAAGGACTTTTAACAATTAAGAACTAACTCATGCAACTCCTCAGAATTGTATGAGTTAGTATCTACATTTTATGATATAGTATATATATCATAGAATTATGCCATATAAGTATTACATTTTCTAAAGAAACATTTTATGTAAATACATGAAGCTTTACATAAAGTTCTATGTCCATTCCATTTTGCTCATGTAACTTTATTATTTGTAGCACTAAGCGAGCGTGTAGGGCCTCGTCGTTTCGAGGAGCCTCAAAAATTACATAGCAAAAAGATAATATGCCTCTAAAAATTCAGTGAACGTTTATATTTATTATTTATTTATTTTCTAATATATTTTTAGATAACTAATATTTATTTTCTATTTTATTTTTTATTGCTATTTTATAATTATAAATAAAGAAAAAACTTGTTGCTATTTAAGGATTTTATTGTCTTTTTAATATTAAAAGACACTTTTACTATTTACTAACCCATGGATTACATCATGGATTACATCCCTTGTCCTGTCTAAACCATCCGCAACATATACCCAAAAATTTCATTCAGAACATCCCAAAGCCATTAATTTCCTCCACACACAGACACACTTCCGGCCGATACGAATCACCTTATTTCCCTGAGGAGTTTTACATGACAGGAAAAAAAAAATTTAAGACATCCTGTTATGTGAAGTCATTCCCGATATCTATAAACAGTCCAACCCATGATATCAGTCGCAAAGTGCCGTCCACGTGGTCGGGCGCATTTAACAAAATTGGCCTTTAACAAAATTGCGCCTAGGACCTCAAAGGAACATAATCCGCTACCGTAGTCATCCAATCCCAGCTGTTCAATAAGATTCAAAATCAGAAGGATAATGTACCCCCAAGATGTGTTAACGTAGTCTTATATTTCCTGAATCATTTCTGAACTTCTTGGCTCGATGAATAGTGACGTTATCATACTGGAAAACTACATCTTGGTGTCCAGTGCTTGGGCAGATAACAGATCATGGGACACTGTAGAGCAGTGTTTCTCAACCTTTTTAAGCCCAAGGACAAGTAAAACGCTTAAAACAATTCTACGGACCACTAAGGGATGTGGGGATTACCAACATTTACATATACATATTACATTTACATACATTTACATATAAATATACAACATTTTACAAATACATAAACATTTACAAATACATATGGAAACATAATTAAGTTGGAAGTAAACGATTAAAAGGGTATCATCACTGAACAAAGTTTTAATATTTTAAACAAATAAAGGTATCAGTTTCGGATTTGCTGTGGGCAAATGAATGGGTATGTCAGTGACGTCCCGCTGACATCCCCATTCATCTATCCACATCAACTTTTATATTTTATATGTTATCCCACTTCATCTACCCACACTCATTAAGCTCACCCCATAACAACATTTTTAGCGCCGTTGATAGCATGGGCAAATGAATGGGGATTGTCAGAGCCGTCCCGCTGTGACCTTCATTCATTTGCCCACAATGACGTTTATCTTTAATCCCCATTCATCTATCCACAGCAACTTTTATATTTTATATGTCATCCCCATTCATTTACCCATACTCATGAAGCCCCACAACAACTTTTATCGTCACGCACTCTCTGATTTGACCTGCGACATGTCGAATGGAATATGTAAACTGTTCCATTCGCTAAGTGCGTTGTGAGACGAGGGAAAAATGTTGTTCTTATCTTACTCTATTCAGCATAATAATGAACACGAACTTGACATCCATGGATTCCATCATGGATTACATCCCTTGTCCTGTCTAAACCATCTGCAACATATACCCAAAAATTTCATTCAGAACATCCCAAAGCCATTAATTTCCTCCACACACAGACACACTTCCGGCCGATACGAATCACCTTATTTCCCTGAGGAGTTTTACATGACAGGAAAAAAAAAATTAAGACATCCTGTTATGTGAAGTCATTCCCGATATCTATTAACAGTCCAACCCATGATATCAGTCGCAAAGTGCCGTCCACGTGGTCGGGCGCATTTTCCCGCCAGCGACCGTGTGCCGTTTGAAATGAATTCCAAATATGGACTGTTATATTTCCTACTGTATTTTTTCTTTGAACTGTTTGTTTCTTCTACTTTAATAGTATCAGGTTTAAGTTTAAGGGAGATGGCAAATCCCGTATTATTGTACAGCCGAGTACGAAACTCGGGTCGAAATCCATCGAAATCCTAGAGTTTCATGCCGAAAAAACTCTTGGCGAGCCCAAGTGTAAGTAATCACTTGGGTAGTACAACACCAGGGCAACTCAGAGCAAAGGTGGAGCAAGCTCTGTCACTGTCCTTAATATTCTCTCATAATGTAAGCTCCCCTAGGAGATGTATTACTGTTTTACATTATGAGAAGAGGTCGCTACCCAGACCGGTTTCAACCCTTTTTGAGGTCTCATCAGTGAGTAGGTAGACCTGGAATATCAAGGTTTTAAGTGAACCGAACTTGCATATACCTCTACTAACAAATTGCTAAACTGGTGTACTTATATATTGTTATTACTACTATAACAAGCCAAAAGGCTATTTTATCTGCGACATAAGTTAAGTATAGAGGGAGATGGTAAATCCCGTATTATTGTACAGCCGGGTACGAAACTCGGACCTTGCTCTACCTTTGCTCCGAGTTTTCCTGGTGTTGTACTACCCAAGTGATTACTTACACTTGGCTCGCCGATAGTTTTTTTGGCATGAAACTCTAGGATTTTGATCCGAGTTTCGTACCTGGCTGTACAATAATACGGAATTTACCATCTCCCTTAAACTTAACTTATATCGCCGGTAAAATAGCCTTTTGGCTTGTTATAGTAGTAATAACAATATATAAGTACACCAGTTTAGCGATTCGTTAGTAGAGGTATATGTAAGTTCGGTTCACTTAAAACCTTGATATTCCAGGTCTACCTACTCACTGATGAGACCTCAAAGAGCGTTGAAACCGGTGGGGGCTATTATGAGTTCGCTCACTTAAGGTTTTTGCCTTAAGGGAGCAATTTGAGTCTCCAGGGAAAGTGTTTTCCGGCCCGGCCCGGTGAGGGGCTTTGTCGGTGAATGCTTTTCTTGGGAATATGAGCGGTTCTGCTCGGTGGTGGTGGTGGTGGTGGTGGGTGGAAGGTCATCATTAAGTGGAGCCAATGCTGAGATGGACGGTCTTTTGTCCACAATTGAGTGGCCTAGGGATCGTTCCGAATTTTTAGAGACGGCTTTACTTATTCGTAAGGGTTGAAACTGGTCTGGGTAGTAACTCTTCTCATAATGTAAAACAGTAATACATCTCCTAGGAGTTGCGTTGTACATTATGAGAGCATATTAAGGACAGTGACGGAACTCCACCTTTGCTCCGAGTTGCCCTGGTGTTGTACTACCCAAGTGATTACTTACACTTGGGCTCACCGATAGTTTTTTTGGCATGAAACTCTATTCGATCCGAGTTTCGTACCCGGCTGTACAATAATACGGGATTTACCACCTCCTTAAACTTAACTTATGTCGCCGGTAAAGTAGCCTTTATGGCTTGTTATAGTATCAGGTTTAGTTGCCGTTACCAACCATGTATCACAATTAGCGTTAGCATCATCCTTAAACTTAACTTATGTTGCCGGTAAAATAGCCTTTTGGCTTGTTATAGTATCAGGTTTACTTGCCGTTACAAACCATGTATCACAATTAGGGTTAGCATCATCTGTTTCATTTGCTTTTTTTTTTCGAAGTCCTAGTTTCTAAGCCACTTTTCCATTAGTGAAAAACGTTTCCGAAAAATATATAAATATATAAATACTGGGGTTAACTCACGACACACTTTGTCCAAGTATCAATTAGCACTTCTGAAGATATACTGAGCCTTCTTTGAAGGAGATTAACCTTCAATAATAAAAATCAATAAACAACAAGAAATTGGTTGAAATGTGGTCATGTGGATAACACATGTTCACTTCAAATCTGACAAAACAGCAAGGGAAGGCGGAAGCAATAAAACTATATTGTTGTTCACTTCACCCCTCTTTTATTATTCGTCATTCTGCCGCTACAAATTTAGTGGCAGAATGAGGAATAATAAAAGAGATGTGAAGTGAACAGCAATATAGATTTATTGCTTCCGCCTTTGAACATTCTGACGCTATTTGTTAGTTTTTTTAAAGTCTCCATTTGATTTCAATAATTTTTACTTACTTATTCAATTTTAATTTGTTTTGTTTGGATAATTAAAAAATATATATTTATTTAATTATTTTAAGTCGGCCTGTGGACCACAGGTTGAGAAACACTGCTGTAGAGTATACTCTTTACAGAAAATAGCTTCCTAGGTCAAGATAGACCTACTGCCACCATCTTGAATAGAGAAGAAATGTATGCTTAATCCAGAGGGATTATAGCAGTTTGCTAAGCATTCACAGTGACTGCATCAGAAACTTTTAAAATCCTAGATTAAAATTCCTGTTCCAGCTCATCTATGCAAATAACCTTAGGCAATTGGAGTGAGAAATGAAATCGTGCTCCTTTGTAAGTCGTTTTCTATTGTTGTTGTAGGTTTTTCTACCGGTTTACAGGTGAATAATATGTTATATATATATAACACACATCTGCTGACTGTACTGATGCTCAAGGTGTTCAATCTTACAACAGACATGCTATCCCCGATATTAAAAAAAAAATACTTAGGCATCCTGTGATACTAATGTACATTTTTTGGTCTAAGTCAAGTGAAAAAAAAAAATTCCTAATATGGACTACATCTCCCTAAGGGTGCTTTTTACACGCGTGTTTGTTATATGAAAATTATCTGGTGGTGAATAAATTCATTTGAATTTGCGAATAATCTTTTCTTCCATAATCACTGAATGAAAATTATTTATTATTATTATTTCATTTCCTTTGTCCTTCAAGAGGTTAACATTTTAGTACAACAATATCATCTCTTTTTACCAATAAATTTAGTTATGTAAAAGCAGAATAAGTAATTAACACCACTTTAAGTTTATTAATTCTTAGTAATGCCTTTCATAAAAGAATTTTCATCATATTTCTTTATAAAAGTTTAATCAGTTGTTTATTTTTAGTACTCAAGGCCAGTTATTGTGGGGACGCGTTTAGAAGTGATCGTAGAAAAAGTGATATGCTCAGAAACAAGAAGCTCGAACTGAAAAGAGAGAAACAGAAAGAGCATGGATTTTGAAGACGGACTTCGGCGATAGATTCACCTGTTTCGGAATTCCTTCACTTAGTCTTTGGAAAAATTTGGTATTTCGGAAGGAAGTTGTATATATCCTTATACTGTGACCTAGACATTATAGTTTACATAAAGCAGCAGATGTCTCGCTTCACGTACAGTGTGCAGTTGTCTAAGTTAAGAACCTATCGTGCTTAGGAAACGATAGTAGAGTATGCTGTTCAAGCAATGAATCATGTTCGTTCCGTAACCGTTTGTGTTATTTTCCGAAGAAAAATACCAACTAAAGAACAGAAATGCTACTTGGACATTTTTCGCTGTCTCATGAGAGGGGGAGAAACTTGCTCTCCTCCGATTATACTAATATAACGTTTATAATCTCTACGCCAGTGCATAACAGAACTTAAAATTGGAGAAGCAGTTTGTTACGTCATGAGAATGACGTTATCAAGATGCTGATGTATGAGTAGCAAATAATGTCCTTATTACTATGCAAATTAAGTAGATATTGAATCCAACATTATTCCAAAGCCGAATACTACAAGTGTTTCGTGCCGAATATAGCAACTATAAAAGTTTCGGCGGATCTAAGCGGAAGCAACCTTTCAGGACAGGGGCAACTCGTGGCAAAGGTGGAGTAAGTTCTGATCACTTTCCTTAGTATTCTAAATAATGCAAAACACATCTCCTTGCAGACATGTATGGGAAGGGGGTGACTACGCATTATGGGAAGGGATGATTACCCAGACCGGTTTCGACCTTTGTTGATGTCTCGTCAGTGGGAGCCAGACCCAGATGTAAAATACCCGGGTTGAAGTGATGCAGAAGTCATTCTTTCCCATACGAGTTGCCAAAAGGTGTCACATTTTAAAAGGTACCAAGAATTACTGAAATAAAGAGCCAAGAGGCTTCACTTCGGAGATGCAAAATTATACAAATTAAGTGGATATTGAATCCAACTTTTCTGGTCAAGAACAACTTCTCATCTGTTAAACTTCTAAACTGTATAAATTCCAAATCCGTCAACCTTTCAATATTGCTCACAGGTTTCAGTGCACCCAAAACGTCTCTAAGAGTGCTCAGTCCTCTATAAAAGAGGATAATCCGATTAATCGGTAATTGCTCTCCACAGATTTACACCAGTCACTCTCCAATAGACTTTCGCTGTTCAAGTCTCCTTTCCTATGGCTCTTCCATAGGTACGTTCAGGGAGAATATTATGCAGAACTGGCCACCATCATTCATTTCTCTTTCTTCCAAGACCGTAATAACAAAAGCAGTAGCAAGTCAACATCCGTTTGCTGCCCAACTCCAAACATACCAAACTAACTTTTCTTCCTCCTGTTGCATTGCATTTACCTCAGTTCTTTGCAATAACCTTCTTCAACCTCCTTCAGCTGTTCAAGAAATAAGTCGACAGATTCTTTATTCCTCTTATGCACACGAGACTAATCAGCTATATGGACCTTGTGACCTTTTGTGTGTGAATAGGATATGAATATACCAATATAAATATAATAAAGAAATAAAATATGGCCATGGTAAACAATTTATTAAGTTTCGCTGTAACAAACTTTACTGTATACCCGATTTGTTTCTTCTTCTTCTTCTTCTTCTTTCTAGACTGTTTTCTACATACATATATATTTTCTACATACATATATATATAAGTTTTTTTACCTTGGGAATAATGTATATTAGGGTTACCAAGTAATTTTATAAACTTGGTTATTTTACTCCTAATCCCAAGTAAGCAAACAGCTTACTTGGGATTAGGAGTAAAATAACCAAGTTTATAAAATTACTTGGTAACCCTAATATACGTGGGCTGTTCAATAAGTAATAAGACTAATTTAACTGTGGCGAAACCACTCATCACAATATTAATTTCTGTGGAATAAAGAAATGTTGCTGTCTGTATTAACAAAAGAGGTTGATAGATGACGTATACGAGCTGATGTGCCAGAGTGTCACGTGACTAAACGCAAGTGCTCATCGGCGCTCCTACGAGGCGCGACCGGTCTTCGAAATGGAAGCGTCCTTGGAACAGCGTTATGCGATTAAATTTTGTGTGCGTTTGCAAAAATCGGCATCGGACACTTTTAACATGATACGCGAAGCTTTCCACGATGAAGCAATGTCGAGGGCAAGTGTTTTTCGCTGGCATAAAACTTTTAAGGAAGGAAGGCAAAATGTGGAAGATCTTGAACGTGAGGGAAGACCTTCGACGTCCGTCACAGAGACAATGATCAACACAGCAGCGATTATCATCAAGCACGTCAAAAGGAAGCGTCCATTGCTGAAGAATGGCTTCTTATTGCACCACGATAATGCAAGGCCACATATTGCTGGTTGTGTAGTGGACGTTTTGCAGAAGAACAACACAGATATCCTACCACACACTCTATACAGTCCTGATCTCGCACCGTGCGATTTCTGGCTGTTTCCTCAGCTCAAGAAACCACTAAGAGGCCGCCATTTCGAAAGCAACAAAGCATGTATAAAAGCTGCGGAGGCGGTTTTGAAAGAACTCTCAAAAAACGGACTCTCACATGTGTTTAAGAAGTGGACGCAACGTTGGGACAAATGCATCGCGTCTCATGGTAGTTACTTCGAAAAAGACCATGTAAATGATGACGATTAAAGGTAATCTGTTTTCTGTATAAATATAGTCTTATTACTTGTTGAACAGCCTACGTAATATTAAGAATAGTGATCACAGCTTATTCTACCTTTACCATGAGTTGCCTTGGTCTTGCACTGAGTGCAGGGTCAGCTAGACTTGCAACACTTGCAGGCGCAAACTTGACTGACTTCTCTGTTTGCTTACTTGGGAAATGGAGTAAAAAATAAATAAAAATAAATAAATAAATAAATAAATGAAATAAAATAAAACAACAACCCAGGTTTATATTTAAAATAACTTGGTATCTTTAACATATATATATATATATATATATATATATATATATATATATATATAGAGAGAGAGAGAGAGAGAGAGAGAGAGAGAGAGAGAGAGATCAAAAAACGCTTTATTATTTCCATGTATTAGTATATATTATATATACTATGACCGCGCGGTTAGCCTAGTGGCTTTGCGCTTCGCAACCATATGCCTGGGGAAGGAGTGTCCCAGGTTCGATTCCCGTTGTAGACGTGAGGAATTTGAGGATCTTCCTCAGGCATAGCCAAGTTAGCCGGTCTTGGGCGCGGTCAGTAGGGTTTTTTCCGCCAGTTTACCTGGCGTTTTTCATCCTGCAAACAGGCAAACCGGCCCCGTGAACATACGCCTCTACAGTCAAAAATATATCCCCCCCCCCAGCGGCAGACCAGGCGACGGGTAGGCTGGGAGTAGTACTAACAAGAAGTCGCATCTAAAAGTAACACGCGGACCCTGCATAGGAAGCGGGAATAACGCGTAGAAGAAGAAGAAGAGTATATATTATATATACTAATAAAGCGCCTCGGTAGCGCAAGTGGAAGACCGACGGTACATTGTGTCCTTCGATTGGAATAGGCCTAAGTTCGATTCTCGTCGCAACGGGAGGAATCTTTATCTGGACAATTTCAATCGAAGGTGAGGTAGCCGATCTCATACGGAGTTAGCAGGTTTTTTTCTCCCGGAAGCTCGGGTTTTTCATCCCGCATACAGACAAATCGGCCCTTCAGAACACACGCAAGTTACAGACAAAAAAATACCTCACCCTCTGCTGTGCGTGATTGGTATCCTAACGATACATAATTGTTTGCAAAATATGAAAACAGACCACGAATTATAATGACATATTTTTATGAATCATGTTTTCAGGTGGAATTTCATAAAGCTTTAGGAAAAAAATCTCAAAATTTCTAACATTTTAAAGTTTCCTTTTGTATCATCATTATGTATAAATAGATGTTGTTTGAGATGCGATTTCCGAGATTGAAACATTTTTAAAACATGTATAGCCACTCGAAAATGCAACGAACGAACTTCTTGGTCCTTTTATTGATGCTAATTATGATTAGTGATAAGTATTACATGCAGTTCTGTTGGTAAATTGAATTCTTCTGAAAAGAAATTTCTGAAGATGTGAAACCTAATTTAATTTTGAGAACGGAATGTAAGAAAAATGATCCGCATTTATCACCTCTCTCCGTCAATCCTACAGTGCTACCTCATCGTGCTGAGAGTGTGAACAGGCAATATGAACGATGTATGCTGGTAATATTAACTTCCAAAAGGGCCACCCTTGGTATGAAGATCACACCAAACCAACACGCACGGCTAAAGCAGGAGTCATTAACAAGTTGGGCCACAACCAGCTTGTATGATGTGAAAATTAAATATTTGAAACGGAACACAGTAAAGGTTGGAAGTTGGAACATTCGTTCCTTAAATCAAAAACAAGACCTAACAGAACTATTACATATGGAAAATATAAAAATAGCATGCATATCAGAAACCGAACAAAACAACAACAAGAAAATGAGAAAGGAATGATTAAATTAACTAAATATCACAATTTTTCAGTAGAGTAGAAAAACAACAGAGAGCTAAAGAAGGTGTAGGAATAATAATACATGGGGATTTTCAAAATTAAATAAGAGAATTGGAATATGTATCTGAAAGGGTACTGAGAATAAAAATAAAACTCTAGATATAATCGGTACCCATAGCCAATAAGAAGGAAAATGTCAAAACAGAAATTGAAGAATTTTATGAAACGTTACATAGAACTGTTAAAAAACCTGTGTGTGTGTGTGTGTGTGTGTGTGTGTGTGTGTGTGTGTGTGTGTGTGTGTGTGTGTGTGTGTGTGTGTGTGTGTGTGTGTGTGTGTGTGTGTGTGTGTGTGTGTGTGTAAGAGTCAACACAAAATTACGAGGAGAGATAACAGATCACAGATGTCTATCACAGATTACATGATAACAAATAAAACAGTAAAACCAGATGAAATATTTGATATTATAGAGTTCTAAAATGCACAGACATTGGAAGTGATCGTGGACTATTGATGGGAAAAATTTGACTCCAACAGAATATAAAAAAAGTGAAAAAACGAAAAAGAAAAAAAAAGGAAATCAATTTAAGATGGAATTATTACAAGAAGACAGCATATAAATATTTTACCAAATCAGAGGAAAAGAATAGTATCAAGAAAATTATATAAGTATTGGGGAAGATATAGATTCTCATTAGGATAAAGTGAAAACCAACATTAAACAAACGGCATAAGAACCAATTAGGACAGTAACAAACTTGAACAAAACAAGATGAACTGCTTTGTATACCGAAGAAATAAAAGCACTATCAGAAACCATAAATAATAGAATTTAATAAATATTTCCAAGATAAGACTAATATAGCCCAATATGAAGAGTACAGAATAATAATAAATTGAAAAAATAACAAAATAAGACTTGAAAAGCAAAACTATTGGTAAGCTTCTCTAAACAACTGGAATGTGACTTTTATGGAGTACAGAAACAAATACACTTTTTTTATTTGATTTTTATGGCGCAAAAGACATCGAAGGTCATACTGCGCCAGGACACAGGTCACAACAGTACATAGAATAATTGCTTAGTCGTATAATCACAAGGATCCATGCCCTTGGAAGGATTCGAGCCCACAGCCTCTTGACTGGAGAGCGGATACGCTAAGCTGGCGAAACAACTATAGAGTGATCCGAAATCAAAGGAAAAAAATCTATGAATACATAAATATACTGGTGGGGTGGGCTCCTTCAAATCTACACAAAAATGCATGCTTTAGTTAGAACTAAAAAACGTCGTCGCCTACTTCCTAAGAATAAAAGGAGTTTACGGGTTTATTTTTCATTAATTTTATTTTATAAATATACCAGTCAAAGAAAGAGAACAGTGGGAGAAACTACTTTAGTAAAGTAGTTTACTAAGTTACATGAAGGCGAAAAAGAAATAAAAAAAATCTCAGAAGTACTACAAGCAGAAAACACAGATGAAATTGAAATAAATAATAATTTAAGAAAGCAGTCATCTCAAAATGGAAAAGCAGAAACTCGGATAAAATTAATGAAGTTCTCGGTAATTTAATAGATTTGAACACATAACTGGATGCTTTTGGAACGTCCCTAGGGATAATAACTAAAGACTTTGCTTAAAACTGAAGAGTAGGTTTTCAGTAATATTATAGTTTGAAAATTTTAATACAAATTTCTTAATGGCAATAAAATCAAAATAATATCTTCACTTAAACACTTCACGAACTGTCTTAGAATAAAATCTTAGCTCATTCATTACTTTTTAATTTATTTAAATCATTAATTTATTTTTTAAGTATTTCCAACTATGCAGAACCCAGTAGTTAAAGCATTATAAATTGTCTGGGTGTTAAGGGGGATAAAAATCCCTTATTGTTTTTCAGCCAGTAAGCGAAACTAAGATCGAAAACTACTATCTGAACGTTTCATGCCGACGAACTGTCGGCGGATCCAAGCGAAAGTGACCACTTGGTAGTGCCACACCAAGGCAACTCGTAGCAAAGGTGGAGCAAGCTCCCTCACTATTCTTGATATTTTCTCATAATGTAAAAACACACAGCTCCTAGGAGATGTAGTACTGTTTTACATTATGAGGAGAGGTCACTACCCAGACCGGTTTCAACCTTTTTTGAGGTCTCATCAGTGAGTAGCTAGACCTAGAATATCAGAGTTTAAGTGAAAAGAACTTACATACTTTTGCTATACGATTGCCAGAAAGGTGTAGTGACACACCTTTCTTGGTGTGACACTACACACACTTACGCTTGGATCCGCCGACAGATCGTCGGCATGAAACGTTCAGATCGTAGTTTCCGATCTTAGTTTCGCTTACGGGCTGAAAAACAATAAGGGATTTTTATCCCCCTTAACTTATCAATCTCGCCAGAAAAAAATAGCCGTTTGGCTTTTCATTTTGTCTGGGTGTTTGTAGTAATCAGAATCATTATTAATCATTTTTTGATCAAACATACCAATTTAAAAAAAAATTGATCCCAAAAACTGTCGAGAAATAAACATATTTTGTACTACTCTAAAAATAGGTACAAAAATTGTCAAAGAAGAATTAGAATGAAGACTAAATTTTAACGATGAACAACAAGAATTCTAAGGGAATATCATGTACCGCCTGTTATATTTGTTGTAAAGCAAATAATAAAAATAAAAAGCAATAGAATGTCACAAAGCAATATTTATGTTTCATTGACTTAGAGAAGGCTTTCAAGAGAATCAGATTACAGGGTGTCCGGAAAGTGCTAGCATCAAGTAAGATATATATTAGCCAGGCGCTATCAGCCAGGGGGAACTTTTGGCCTCAAGCACCGCATGTCGCGACTGAGCACGGTCCTGTGCGACTGTCCGCCACGTTCTGGTCTCCAGCCCGACAGCCTGCAGGTCTTCCTTCCTCCTGATCCGCCCATTTCGTTCTCAGTCTTCCTGGCAGCCTCCCTGATCGGGATCGGGCCTCCCACACTTGTCTCACAGTCCTTTCGGGACCCATACGGTACAAGTGTTCCAGCCACTGAAGACGCCGGGCTCGCAGCTCCATCAAGACGTCAGCCGAGTTGTATAAAGCGTGTATGGCACCATTGGACCCCCTCTGACACACTCCGTCTGCCTTGACCCCTCCATAGATACGTCGTAGCATCTTGTTCTCGAATATTCTCAGGTGGTTGACTTGTCTCACCATGAGAGTCCACGCTTCAGCACCGTAGAGGAGAACAGGCCTGATCAAAGTTTTGTACAGTCCCACCTTTGTAGTCCAAGACAGCAAGCGCGAGGCGAAAAGGGGACGCACCTGATAATAGGCCACGTTCGCAGCATTTACCCGACTCTGGACATCAGCCTCAACTTTATTATCTTCAGTCACGAAAGAACCCAAGTACCTAAATACCTTCACCCTCTCAAACTGTGTAGCTCCCTCTGGATCTTGAGCAGCATGGCAACTCATAAAAAGGTATTTTGTCTTCTCGGCGTTTATCTTCAGGCCAACTTCTTCTGCAGCTTCTTCAATAGTAGTAACCAATGCCACTGCGTCGTAACGTTGATGTGTCATGACGTTCAGGTCGTCCGCGTAGCCAAGAATCCTAACTTGCACTCCCATGTCGACTCCACCTGCCACTTGCTGTGTGTTTCTAATTACTTTTTCCAACACTAGATTGAAAAGAATCGGAGAAAGCCAATCATCCTGCTTCACACCGGTCTGTACTTGAAACGGGTCCGATAGGTCACCTTCTGCTTTCACTCTTGCTCTCGAACCAGCTACGCACACCTGCACCATTTTTTGGAGTTTTCGAGGAATTCCCAGCTCTTCTAACACCTGTCATATTTTTGGGCGTATTATTGAGTCATAGGCTTTAGAAAAGTCTATGAAAATATTATGAACTTCCCGGTTATATTCCCAGCACTTTTCAAAAACTTGGCGCAGCGTAAAGAGTTGGTCTATTGTAGAACGGTTCCTCCTGAAGCCCTTCTAGTAGTCATCAAGGCACTCTTCTGTATATGGTGTGAGGCGAATTAGCATGATGTTAGACAGCACCTTGTAGCCAGTCGACAGCAGTGAGATGCCCCCTATAGTTGCCGCATTCAGACTTATCTCCTTTCTTATAAACTGGGGTGATCAGCGACTTCCACTCGTCCGGCAGCCGTTCTTCTCGCCAGATCATCAAGATGAGCCGGTGCAGCTGCTCCAGCAGGACGTCCCCACCATTCCTCAGGAGCTCCGTCGGTATGTCTCCACTCCTGCAGACTTATTATTTTTCAGCATGCGGACAGCACGATTAATCTCACTAAATGTCGGCTCTTCAATAAATGGTTCAGCAGTTTGATAAGGAGTATAATCCTTCGATAATGACGTTCCAGCATTGACAATCAGCAAGTTCGCGAAATATCTACGCCACCGAGCGAGAGCATCTTTTGAGTTTGATAATAGATTTCCACTCTCATCTCTTATGGTTGCCGCTTGTGTCTGGGCACCTCGCATGGCTTTGATCGTCCGGTACATCTCCCGTCCATTATGCAGCTTTCTTCCTGCTATCCGCTAGGTTAAGTTAAATAGTGTTTCCCTTTGTTTCGCTATAGCTTCTTCACACTCTTTATTAAACCATGCTTTCTCCTCCTCTTTCTCTTACACACAGTTCTCGAGGCAGTTAACGCAACCGTATTTTTGATGGTGTCCTACATCCTATCCGGATCATCCTCTTCCTCCTGTAACTCCCCAAACCGATGCAACTCTAACTGGAAAGCCCTCTTGCCTTCCGCTGTTTTCAACTTGTCCAGGTCCCGTGTCGATCGTATGTTAGGGCACGCGGGCTTCTGAACCGCAATTCTATGCCTGAAATCGTAGGCTACCAGATAGTGGTCGCTATCTCCATCTGCTCCTCTGAAACTTCTCACATTCGAGATGGAGCTGTGGTGACGTCGATACACTAGTACATGGTCTATTTGGTTAGCTGTTCTACCGTCCGGCGATCTCCTTGTCTGCTTGAGGACGTCTTTATGTGCATAGTGCTCTTTACAAAGCATCCCGTTGCGGCGGTAAAACTCGCAAGTCGGATCCCGTTATCATTCCACTCCTCATGTAGGCTCTCACTACCCACGAAAGGGCGCCACACACGCTCTCTCCTCAGCTTCGCGTTGAAATCTCCCACTACTAGCTTGGACGGTAGATTAGCACAAGTACGCTCAAGCACTTCCTAGAAACAATCTTTAGCTTCCTCCGAACTCTCTTCGGTAGGCGCATAACAGTTCACAATAGACACATTTTGAAAACGTCCCTTAACTCTAATAGTACACAGCCGATTGTTCACAGGTTTAAAATCTAAAATATTACACAAAAATGTATCACTAACTAAAAGTTCCGAGTACTTTTCGTCCTCTGTCGTCACCACTATAATATAGCGTATACCCCTGATTGCGAGTCGAGCCATGTCCCGGCTATCGTGCCTCTTGTACAGCACAAAGTTCAATTTTATACTGTCGTAAGACATTCGTCACATTAAAAAGAGCTCCTTCTTTCACCAAACTACGTATATTCCAGGTTCCAAAACGATTAATAATCATCGTCGCAAAGGCGTTCGAATTCCGAGGCTTCTGTGGTGCTTGTTTCGTAACCAATAGGGTTTTTACAGGAGGGGTGGTTGGCCCCTCGCTAACCCATCCCTTATATTAGGATTCCTTAACTAAATTGAGCAGCGTAGTACTAGCGACAGAAACCTTTAAGCAGCTGCATACAACAAAGTACTGTAATAAGCTTCTACTCAAATTAGGCTTAGTTGCTCGCACATTCTCTAGCACTACAGTTTCATAAAGTATACTCACTAAAAACCAATAGACAATTTACACAAACCTATATGCAATGTGCTCAATATCATAATTTTAAAAGAAATACTCCTCAACAAAAATATTTCACTAAAACGCGTAAACAACTTTATACAGCTAAATCAACCACCAGCCACACGTCCGATAGCACTGCAAATTATCGAAATGATCAAAGATATAAACAGTCCGCATGTATAGCCTGATGGCTTTGCGCTTCGCAACCATATGCATGGGGAAGGAGTGTCCTAGGTTCGATTCCAGTCGACGTGAGGAGCTTAAGGATCTTTCTCAGCCATAGCCAAGTTAGCCGGTCTTGGAGGTGGAGAGCAGGTTTTCCACCCCTCCCCTTTATCTGGGATTTTTCATCCTGCAAACCGGTCCCGTGAACACACAGGCTACAGTCAAAAATACACCCCCCCCCCCCGCAGCGGCAGACCGGTTGGGAGTTGTACTAACAAAAGTCGCATCAATGTAACACGCGGACCCTGCATTGGAAACGGGAGAAACGCCCAGAGGAAGAATCAAAGATATAAACACAAAACATGAATATGTCGAAACATATCACAATGCAAAATACACAGAAAATTCCTATAAGGAAAGGAATCAGAGAAGGCAATCTTTTCAGTCCATTTTTATGTAAAACCCCTATGGAGGAAATGGTAAGAGAATTTAATATGAAGATGATATGGTATTATTTGAAGAAAATGAAAATGGCCTCCAAAAGCAGCTATTAAAATTCCAACAGATATACTCGTTTACAGCAGTTTTAACAAGAAAATATCAATAGAGAAATAAAATATAATGGTAAATGCAAAAGAATGAATAAGATGCAAAGTGGAACTAAATGTCAAGTTGAACAAGTAATGAAATTTCATTACTAAGGTATAATTGCGAAAAGAAAATATAACAAACACAGAATGAAGTAAAAGAACAATTTCTGAAGGCTAATAAAATATCAGGATGTTGACTTATTCATGTAAGACAAGAACAGAAACGTTAAAATTACAACAAATAAAACATAGAATGTCATAAATGAATGGATACAAAAGGAAAGATTATAATAGAGTTAAATATGTTAACAGAATAGAGAAAGTAGTTTAATTAAAAAAAAAATTCAAAAGAGATTTGATATATCAAGAAAATGATAAACAAGTTGCCTACATTGAAATATTGAAGATGTAACAAGCCGAAGCTGTTTGAAAGCACAAAAAAAAAAAAAAAAAAAAAGATTTATTGCCATCCAGATATTCATTCATTTGTGGATATATGGACTAGTGAAATCTCTGGAGATATCGGAAACGTACAGTGTTAAGAAAACTGATGAAACACTGTGCAGAATGGAATGAAAGATATGATGAAGCTCATGTATGTCACGTGATGCTCTACATGAGATTTAGTACAACACCGGGGGTGCCTCAAAGTGCAGAGTATAACATGCGTTCATTAGGTTCAGAGAATTTGGATGCAACTTGGATGTGTGTGTGTGTGTGTGTGTGTGTGTGTGCGCGCGCGCGCGCGCGAGCGTTGCATATTTTAGTTTTGGGAAGGCCGATTGGGATATTAGGAAAGAGACGGTTGTACTTTTTAAAAAAATCATTTTATTAATATAATTTTTTTTCAAACCTTTACTTTAACATTTATATCAAATTTTAATTTGTAGTACAACTCAAGGACATTTTTATAGATTTTTTCCTTCTAGATTGTTTAAATAACATTTAAATCCTAATTTCTGGAAGGGATAGGCGACAAGTTTACCTTCCTGATCCGTGACTACTTGGTTACGGATTTCCGGACTCTTTGTATCGTCTTCTGGGCAAGTCACTTGAACTAGCATATCCTCTAATTTTCCCTGAAGTACTTCCGGTATGAGACCTTCACTAGTGGAAGATTTCCCTATATATATACGCCCTTGCCAACGGCATTCATCATACGTACCTGCATACAACGAGTCAGAGCAGACTTGGTGGCTCCAATTAACTACTGTTCATTCTTGTCTTTCTGTCGTGGCGTCTGCCTGACGCTTCTGTCGATCACCCGCCTTGTTCATACCCTGATGAACTAGTGGACAGGACAAAATGAATGTACAAAAAAAAAAAAAAAAAAAAAAAAAAAAAAAAATTGGGAAACTATATACTACTTGTACACTTGAGACTACTCTCTCTCATTCTCTCTGTTTTCATTGTACAGATTAAACTTTCAGACGACTAATTTCAGCCAGAATTTATATTCATTTTTGAATTCCCAATTAAAATATATGGAAAAACAGGACAATAATGTAACGTAATTTGTTGTATCGCATTTCCTAATGCATATATATACAGTATCATAAAACAAATAAACATAGGGATTAAAAAAAAAAATCTTAGCTGTGCCAATTAATACAATAAGAAGAATGCATCCGGAGAAGTTAACAAATCTTAATATGGTTAGTTAATCAAAAATGTTAGTTAATGCAGGATGAAAAACAGTGTAAGATATGCATGAATCCTATCGTATGGGACAGCGGTGTAGATAGGGGAGGGGGTGCGGAGGGGCGATCCGCTCCGGGACACTTTTCACGTGAGACAATTTTATTTTTTGACGATTATTCTATTATGTTAACTTGGTAATTTTATTACTTAATTAATAATTAGTTTTCAACAACTATACTTACAACTAAAATAAGCAAACATAGTGTTTTAATTTCTTTCCCTACGTCGTCTTGACTTTTTGTAATATTTTTGGGGTGTATTGAGAGGAGCGGCAAAAGCTCTGGTATGGGAGAATGTAAAAAGTGTTGAATATGTCTATTTCAAAGACAAAATCAACATGAATAGCAGTTTTAAAACTTAAAACGAAAAACCTTTGAAGAAATGAGTACTCTATGAAGGCTATTAACAGGTTTACTGTTGACTGTTCTTGAATTCAACACTTCGATCAAAACGGAATGTGGTTTAATTGCGACACTACAGTTAAGCATAAAATGATACGTTACGGCAATGCTTTGGTAATCAGAGTCGTATTACCGACTGGCTGCGTATTTCAAGTCTTTCAAAACAGTGATGTCTGAAGTTCCTTTAAAATACGGATATTAATATTGTAATTAATTTATTGCACTTCATTTGCTCATATTATTTATTAATTTATTGTCATCGTCGTCCTAACTGCCGCTTTCGTGTCAAAATGGATTGCGCATTAAGGATCTATTTTGTCTTTTTTGGTCTGGTTGTCAGTGAATGTAACTTATTAGGTGTGTGTGTGAGTGTGTGCGCGCGCGCGCGCGCGCTTCCAAGTTGGGTTTCCTGTTTGACAGGCGGTAAAACTCTGTCACCTCCATCCAAACCCAGCATAGTCCTATTATAAAAAAAGATCTAATAAAATTCTAATTCTTTCTTTTTGTGTTATTTAAATTTATTCGAAACATGCCAGAAAATCTTGTTTACATTTCAAAGTGACACCACATAAGAGAAATTTAACTGCTGCTGTGGAATTTTTCATTTTTTTCTTTCATTTATTGAAAGTTAACACGGAGTTTGTTAGCTATTCTACAATAATAATGCAAATTTTAGAACCTATGTAGGTTCATTCAGCTTCGACGATGCCTTTTGGTTGGAAAGAGTACGAATCCAGTCTAGGAAAAAAACTACAAACAGACAAACTGGCCTGCAAATATTACGCAGTGATTGACATAACAGATTATACAGGTAGGATTGAATCATCCTATCAGACATTCATTAGGCTTAAATGAAACTTTGTAGTGAGTGTACATTTCATTTTTTAAGGTTTTATTATTACGCATGTTATATATACGTTGGTGTGTAGACATATTAGTATAAACCAAAGGACAATGCAAATCTAATAGGTATTTATAAATTGCTGTACACGCATGTAACATAAAAACGAAATATGTGGACTATAAATGGAATATACACAACTTTGAATTGTTTGGTGTGAATTATGGCAGAAGTAACTAATCTATGAGGTCAGTATTTTCTGAATGCTACCTGCATGTTTACTTCTGGCTGGTATACCTGTTTTTAGAGGGTAAAAATTACGAGTTTCTGGAAGAAAAACTCTGCAACTGCCGTATCGACTAATTTACCTAGTTTGAAAGTATTATGAGTATTTATATATCATTCATCAATGTTTCTCAACCAAGGAGTGTGATGACGAACCTTTTCTATTTAGTTTTCCAAAAAAAAAAAAAAAGGGTGAATTATGTTATAGAATAATAATTCGTTTTTATTAATAATTAATAAAACATTTGTGGTTCAGACATAGTATATACGAGCACAGTGAAAACGATTTGTTTATTGATAAACTTGTTTATCAATAAGCAAATTATTGTGCCATGGAATATTTTTGGAATGAATAACTTAATCGATTCAATGATACAAAATTGAAAGAATAGTTCCGAATTATTGTCCCTGGTATTTCCGCAAGTGTTGCCAGAATTTTAAAAATTTCCGGTTTGCCACCGAAAGTTTTAGATTTTGTTTTCGTTATGTCAAAAAAGGAAAGGAGAGGGGAACGGAACCTCCGATTTTGTTTAAAAAGTAATTTTAATGTATAAAGTTGATGAATAAATAGGTACTTTTGAGCGCGAGCGCGCACACACACACACACACACACACAAGCACGAAGGCGCGCACTAAAGTACTGTAGCAGGAGTACGGTCATTCCTAATACTCCTGTACTTTATTATTGACTTAGCATAACATACGGTCTTTCATTTCAAATAAACGTAAAATCAAAGTCAAAAATTCAAGTACTTGAGTAATTTGTGGCATGCCAACAAATTATCGTTTCGTATCTAAATATTGCCTCGTGTTGACACACTAAAGACAATATTTAGCAAACCAACTCGTATTGGTTTGTCGTCACTAACACAAGCGATAAGATACTTACTACAAAACCATAAGTAGCGTGAATTCCAAATTTTATGACTTACGTGGCAGAGATAGATCCACCTTTTCAGTCATCAATAATTATACGTTTCGAGAAGATTTTATTTACTTCATGAATATCATGGCTCAAATGGCAGTTACAAATACATACTGAAATGTTTTGTATATGATTATTAATAAGTTGTTTTTAAACCCATTTTACATAAACTTCATGGAAATTAATTTTTTTGTGAATGATTTCATGGTTAGGAGAAGCAGTGACGCTCCCAGAGGGGGGGGGTATGGAAAAAGAAAAAAAAAACACTAGAAAAATTTCCAAAAATCTTTTCCTAATTAAAATTCATTTTTATTTATTTATTTATGTTGTGCCGTGTCTTCTATCTCTGTTTCTATTGGCGATCATTGCAGATGTTCAGTCATAGGTCGTATGCGATGCGTAGTGTGTGTATTCTCAAATCGTCTACTCAACTCTCCCCCCCCCCCCCCCAAGATTAAATCATGAGTGCGCTACTAAGGAGAAGAGTACATTAGAGTTCAAAATTAGGGATCGTTGTTAAAACATATTTATAAATGATTTTAGGTTCGAATATTAAAAGCAAAATTTCTCTATGCAGATGATGTGAAGGTGGATAGAATAGCAAATTGATCTAAGTTCTTTGCAAAACGACCGGAAATGAGGATTAAAATTTAATGTGGACAAATGAAAACATTCGAACCTAAAGACTACTATTGGCTAGAAAGTGGAATCGCTATCCACTCGGCCAACTAGGTCAGAAATGTATTAAATGTCTTTGATGAATTTCTTTACCTTCAGTCCACGAAAATCGAATCACAATTCACAGTTCTGCTTTGGTAAATATAGTCAGCAGCATGCATTCACAGGATAATTCAGATTAGCTAGTCATATAATTCTAATAATTCTAATAATAAGTCACGTAAGTGGCAAAGTATTCAACAGCAGAACAAATCTTAAAAAAAAAAAAAAAAATTTTTTCAAGGACTAAACAGATATATTTACGGATTACAAATCTTTATTGATTACAAATCTTTATTGATTACAAATCTCTCTCTCCCAAGTAGTTTGTTAGAGGCATATTTATAGTATTTAGTACAAAACCTACTTTATAGTATCGATTTATCAAATAACGAACAGCGGCACTCTATCGTGTTCGATGGGTCAGGCTTGTTCATTATAAACTGAACATATTAATCTTATATTTTCTGACTTCATCACCGCAATATGAAGTTTCATGATGGTTGTTGAAGGAAATAAGCTGCATGCATTTGTAGGTGCGTGACCATACTATCAAGTGCCAGCCTGTTTAGCTTAGCGTCTCCGCTATACAATCACCATGCTGTGAGTTTAAATCCCAATGTAGGTCTTCGTGAATATCTTTGGGTGGTAGGTAAGTCTGTGACACCGCCAGCATAATTAATGGGATCCTAAAGTGGTTTTAAAATTATATATTATATTAAGATTTACACTATAGGTTTAAAAGCAGGTGTATTTTACATTTAAAAACAGTCTGCCTTCCACCCACGTTGTGGTTCCCGATAGACAAAATCCCAGTGCATGAATTAACCGCTGACTCCTTTAACATTCGTGATGGTATCAGAAAGTTACGATTTGTATTCTAAAAATATTAATTTACATAATATTATCCAAAATCATAAGAAAATACATACAGACAAAAAATAAAAAGCATCATACAAAAATGAATTTAATTATTATGAAAGAAGAACTACTGTAGTACACATTTAATAAGGTATTTATTGTAATAATAATAATTAACAATTGTGGCAATGGAATACTTTTCAAGAAGATTGTGAAAAATGCAAGTAAAGAGAAACTATTTCAAATTCGTTTTCGTAGCACCGTGAGAGCACCAAGTTCTTCGCAGTGAAATATCAGCTATTTATTCTGTTTTCTGTTTCCCTTTTTTCCCCCCATTGCACACTGTCTGGTGGTCTGACTCATCTATGCTCTTTTATTCTTTTGGCGTACTCTTCCAAGATAAAGTCTCATGTTTTGGAGGTCTTCAATACTTGTCATCTATAGTCGAAATATGGCAACTTCGCATATTCCTAACATAAATTATCCAGGCAGCTCAATGCGGGGAGAGTCGAACAGCTCAGTGGACGCAATGAAAGCATTCCGGATGCTTTGGGAGAGTTAAAAGGGGAAAATGAGGAGAAGGGAAGGGAATCTTACGAATTCTTCCAGTTAGCATCTACCAAAGGAGACCAATGAAAGCGTGATGCGAAAATCTGTAGTTGTGACACTGATATTATCCTAGGTTGTTGTTGTTAAGGCCAGACTTTGAATTGGCTATATTCCATCAGATTCTTGTCTAGTCCATCAACCAATGAATAATGTATTGTTCAGATATTCATAAAATGAGAGCATAACGCCAGATCATTATATTGTTGGAAGATGTATTCTGATTCGAGATTTCTTTCATTCAGTGAAGGAACTTTTCCAACACGCCCTGTGATTAACATCCTCGAAACAGTAAGGACCAATTAACTTATGACGTGAATGACGTCATATGATAATTGGTCGTGACACAAATCTCCATTGTACTAATTATAATAATGCCAATATAATATTGGCATTATTATAATGCCAATCTTTTCAAAGAAAAGGGCTTTCAATTCACTAAAAATAAATATTACTCACTCACTTGCTGAAATAAATTTTACACTCATAGAGAGAGAGAGAGAGAGAGAGAGAGAGAGAGATGACGTCTTAATGTGATTCATTATTGGGAAAACACAACGAGAGTGCCTGAATAATGAAATACATTAGCGTGTATTCAAGATATCTATCATTCAGTTCATTAATCCATCCTTTTTTATTTTTCTTTTTTTAAAGCTTGGATATATTTAAGCTTAAAACAGCGGCTTACGTTCTTAATTCTCAATACCCAGTTTCATAACAGCTATAGTCATAATTGATATAAAAGAAGAACACCGAGATTATAATTTGTAAATTATTGTGGTATATTCCATTTCGTCTTCATTTATTCATAGTACAATAATGAGAACTTACTGTTACCAGCACTGATTAGCTGCCTCTGGTAAATCAAAATAAACCATTTAAAAATTCGAAGCAGCATTTTGTAAAAGCGTTGAATTTTAACTTAGAAATTTAAAATGTTCATGCAATATTCAGAAAAGAAATTAAAAATCCAGAAAGCATTCTTTTGCTTGTTAGTTATTTAAACACAGTACTGACAATTCATATTATTGTTATTGAGTACAATACTTTGTTTTCTTTTACAACAACAACAACAACAATAATAATAAAAGTAATAACTGCTTCTATCGAACGAAATGGAAAATTATTTATCTTCTTTAAAACAATATATGCAACCCCAAAACTCGACTTCAAAAAAAGTAATTATAGAAAAGAAACAATTACGTATTTAAAAGCTCACAATGATTTCTTAAATTTACTCTCTCTCTCTCTCTCTCTCATAATTACTTCCGTTTGTTCCTTCCAAACTTTCTCCGCTATGTTTGCCATCCAGAGAACACGTTAAGAGGTTTCAAGAAGCGCAGTGGTTAATTTCGTCAGTTGGTTTATCAGTAGCGGTCCTGACGCCTGTAGTGTGGTATCTTCAGCAGCCCCTGCTTTAAAGTAGTTTCGCGGCCAGCGGCCAGTGAGTTGTCTGACAAGTCAAGGTGGGGCAACAGCACGCAAGCGGTGAGGTGCGTCAAGTAGACGCCATAATGGCGGAGTTCTTCAAATGGCTCACGGTGTTAGCGACTATAGTGGGATATTTAAGTAGTTCTGATGCCGGAGTACCCAGTAGTTTTTATGCTGACAATGGACTCGACCAAACTGTTATCTTCCATCCTCTACAGAAAAAAGAGAAACGAGAGATGCAACAGGAAATCCTCCACTTGCTCGGTCTGGACCACCGACCCAAACCCAGGACTCACGGCACGCGGAGCTCAGCTCCGAAGTATCTTATAGACTTGTACAAATCATTCTTGGATGAGGAGAGTGGCGATCTGAAAGTGAATGAAACTAAAGCGCGCTGGCTAAACGGACTGACAAAAAACACTCTTCATGCTATCAACGATTCTGACGTCATCATGAGTTTTGTTAACAGAGGTGAGTAGAGTGCATTTCAATTTCTGCCCCCTCTTTGACTCTTTCGAAATACGGGTTCGTGGGTCTCGATTTTTTTTTTTTTTTTTTTTTCCGTATACGAAATCTGTGATGTGCAACAAGATCTCTATCATAGTTTAATCAAGTTCTCATTCTAGTGATGTCCAAAGTGCCACTTTATTTCTCAGAGATGTTTGTTTTCTTTAAATGTCCGCAGAAACTTGAGATTTTATTTTTAAGTGATTAAAACAAAATACAATAATGAAACGAGAAAACTGTGCTTACTGTTCAAGATGCACATAAATATTTTATTGAAAGGATCATATATTAGATATGCCAAAGTATGATGCAGATTCCAACTGTGTAAAAAAGAATCGTTTCAAAGTCCTCCCCCCTCTCTATTTTGTTTTTAATGAGTGTCAAATTCTGACTAATACTATATGAAGCAAGCATTAGATTGGAATGAACAGATATTAATTAGATCAGGACGAGTAACTTGAGTCCAAATTGCCATTACATTTTTAAATGACAACCTGATGAACGAGCCAAAAATAAATAACAAATAAACACATAATTGAAAAATCATCTTCAATAAAGAACGACGTCACACACACACACACACACACACACACACACACACACACACACACACACACACACACACACACACACACACACACACACACACACACACACACACAGGAAAGATATCTGCATATCAACATAAATTATGAAGATTAACTGCCTGTTTAGTTGGCCGAATGATTAGCGTGTGCTCTCTCTAGCCAATCCCACCGTAGGCATGGTCGTTTTGGATATATTTTTACGTGGAAGATGAATTTTATCGCCCAGTATGAGACCCTGTCCGTGGTTATTGGAAGTCTGAAGTAGTTGAAATAGTTTCATTTGGTTTCTTAGAGCTTTGTTTTTGCATTCTGACTCTTATCGCACCACTGTACTAAAGCAGGGTACCATAGGCTAGCTACTTTTTTTGAATAGAATTCGCATTTAAAATAATAATAATAATAATAATAATAAACACGACTGCAATTAACTTTAACAATTAAAAGTTGATAAAATTACACGAATCACATACCTGTTAACTATACACACTAATATTCCTTCATTTAATGTTTTTTAAAATAATTCTTGAAGCGTGCTAGTTAAATGGACAACCTTAAAGTTATATACTTAAAAACAGTTGCTCACCTATGCATTAAGTCCACTCTTAAGTAAATTAAAACTTATCTTTTGTTTTAAAATCCATTTCTGTTTTTAAAAAAAATTAAAATAAAGAAAAGTAGACAACAGAAGTGAATATAATACGGCTGAAATGAGGTTATTAACTAAATTAGTACAGCAAGTACAAGTTTCATAAGTGGTTCCAGTTTACTATATTTTCAATAGCATAATTATCTCGATTTCACTGTTAACTCTTACTGTTTACTATGAACAGTGAACTTAATAATTTTTACAGATTTATAACAAGTCCAAACACATTACACTTCGCGCTGTTTATATTTGCGCATTCGGTGCAAATTAAATTTAAAATGTTCCGTTAAATCGTCCCACAACTAAATAAAGTTAATTGCGAACATTAGTCATAAGTTCATAATGAATTGCTTGACTACGTGAGTCAAGCAATGCAGATAAATATCAACATGATATTTAGGATATCATGCACTGACATGATATCCTAAATTAAAAAGAAAAGTGTAAAAACACTGCTACTATAACATTAATGAATGAACAAGTACGTATTATTGTATTAAACACGAAGGCCATACTCAAGATAATATTCAAAGCAATAAATGCGCTTCATATACCTCATAAACATATCTAAAAATGCATATGAATTGCAAAATAACGCGTGGCTCCGGAAGATGGGCTTACAAGTATACTTGTTGAATGCTATAGCGGCGACCTTTAAAAAAGTTGCTTTAAGGTTTCCGAAATGATGGTTTTGGCCGAAGAGAATGAAAAATAGCTCACAGCTCAACACAAATACACGACCGATCGTTTTAAAATATGAAAATGTAAAATTCCACAGACGTCGTAACATTGCTTATAGGTAGAATATACAGAAAAATAGGTTTCTGTGATATTACAGAAATGAGTCTAAGGACTCCATTGAGTAGCCAACAACAACAACAACAACAATAAATGTAACTTCTCAGTAATTCACAAGCATCCATTTCGATAGAAATATCGATGGATAGTATAATAATACGAGAATTGGATTAACATTATTTTTTTCATGTCTGAAATCTGGTCTCCTCGTGTGATGTGGTTATTTCGCCAAAATTGATGCAATGGCTGAATGACATCAGGAAACAAAATTGCAATATTATGTATCCTTTAGTACTCTTAAAAATAAAACATATCTCCCTCTAACACGTGCACATACATAAAGCAGCCATTTTGACCTATTTCTTCTGGTTTATTTATTTGCACGTCGTAAAGAGATCGGTGAAAGATTTCTATATGAAACCTAATTCCACTTGGTTCAACATTAATTCCATATGCTTAACGTTTAACAGCTAAAAAAGAAGAGAAATTGCTGTCAATATCTCTTCGATAGTTAACAAGCACTTGTTACGTATTTTAAAGGTGAGACGTTTATGTGAAAAACCCGAAATTTTATATTACATAGCAGCAAAAATACCTTCATTTAGATATTAGGATATAAGATATAAGAATGTGACAAGGATATAAAAAACAACAACAACAGATATTTAAAGAAAATAATATAATGATAAAATATTCCACAGAAATATTTTGTTGAATTAATAATAATAATGATGATAATAATAATAATAATAATAATAATAATAATAATAATTTTATTCAGCAGGGAATATATTTGATTTTATTCACTTAGACATTTTTGGAAGTGTCAAGTAATAATAATAATAATATTTGAGGAGAACCAACCAGTTCGAACCAACTGTCAGATCAGTGAAACTTCATCAAAATGGACTAATAAAAGGCGAATATATAGACGTTTGGGCAACGCCTATGTCTTCTAAGTAGTCCACACTAAGGCAATTCGTGAATGCCGGGGAAGGTATTCCCGTAAGCTCTCTGGTCAAGTTACCTTACGAAACTGTCATAGTTTCTACATTGGGCTCTAAAATAATACTGGATCTAATATCTACTGTGTGTGTGTGTGTGTGTGCGCGCGCGCGCGCAATGGATACCAAGAGGAAAATTAACAGAACAGTTTTGTATTCTACGTTTATTCTGCTTTGTTATCTTATAAACGAGCACAGTCTATTCTAATCTATCCTGAGGTATCCTTTCAAGAGTTTTCAGTGGTGTAGTCTGCGGATGAGGGGGAACTTAAATTACGACTTCGTCAATACCTTTAAAAGGACAAAAATTATATTATTATTTTATTATAACAGAAATTCAAGAAATGCGAAGTCCATATAGGAAAAGAAATCCGTGCAAGTATATTCCTAAGAAAAAATAAATAAATAAAAAGTAAAAAAAAAAAAAAAAAAAAGGTGGATTTATCGATTTCCCCCCCATCAGATTTTTGCTATTCTAACAGAAAAGCTAAATAAATAAATAGCATAAAGGTCAATTTTTTTATACTAATCTTATCCAAAAATTTGTGGCCTATTTTATTTTTATTTTTATTTTTCTTATTAAAAGAATAAATTGTGTTGTATTTAATCAACACTTTGAAACTTTTCTCCAATCGTAATAACTAACTTTTGTATTCCGGAAATTTCTAATTTGGTCAATTCGAATAAAGGTGAAGGTTCATCCTAAGCATGTACAGTACTGTATTTTGTTAGTCATCGCTGTTGTGCATCATGAGATAAACAATCTTTCAGGATCACACACAAAAATAGCAGCACACTTCACTTCGTTTTTAGCATTCTCTTAACTATTAAAAATGAAATCGAGTTGTAAACTTCGTATAATTAGATTCAACAATTTTAACGTCTTGATTATTATTATTATTATTATTATTATTATTATTATTATTATTATTATTATTATTAGGGAGTCAGGGACTCATCGAGAAAGGCCACATACTATACACACAGGCTATCATACTTATTCTTGAATTGATTCGCACTGCTTGCACTCACATCAAATGGCAATCCATTCCAATCTACCCTATGAGAGAAAAAACCTAGCCCTTACTCCCTTCTTAGCAGCATCCATTCTCAGCTTCCAAGGATGTCCTCTTGTTCTTTCCCAATCCTCCATAAAATGAAAAATTCCATTAACTGAATCCGGTATAACTCTTTCGGAAGTTTGTAAATTTCAATCATATCACCCCTCTTTCTCCTCTCTGCTAGTGTCTGCACCCTACAAATTCTCAATCTGTCTTCATAATCAGTATTTCACAATCCTGATATCATTTTTAACACTCTCCTTTCCACTCTCTCTCTCCACTGTATCAGAATCACGACAGAAACCAGGAGACCAAACCTGCGCGCCATAGCCCAATTGAGGTCTTATCAAGGTCTTGTAACGAGGCAAAATGACATCCTTATCTTTACATGTGAACGTTCGTTACAGCATTGCAGTTATGTTTTGAGTTATATTTGCAATCTTTGCTACATGACCCTGAACTTCAACTTGCTATCTACTAACGCTCCAAGATCCTTAACCTGATCAGTTTTTTCTAGCATAACCCCACCAATATAATACGATATTGGATATCTAATCACGCCAAAGTGCATGAGTTAACATTTACTGACATTGAACTGATATCCCTTTTCCCATGCCCACAATTCCAGCCTATTCAAATCATTTGCAAGTATTGCATATCAGTAGCATTCTTGATTGCCCTACATATCTTTGCATCATCAGCAAATAGCTGTGTCTCCTGTCAAATCCTTTCCAATATCCTTAATGTACAGATTGAATAACAGTGGACCAAGAACTGATCCTTGTGGAATATGACTTTATCTTAAATCTTAAATCGTATAATTATCTTAAATCGTACAGATTCACATCCCCCGTATATACTTTTTGATACGCGTCAGTCAGCCTTCCTCTTAACCACATTAATATTTTATAATCCAAACCCATATTTTCCAATTTATATTATTATTATTATTAAAATGTTATTGTTATTATTATAACCAGGCAAATTCTCATCAGGGGACTCATCAATAGAGATGTCCCTGTGGGGTGTATTCCTTAGTACCTCTCATATCGCTCCTTAAAAACATTCACCAGATACACACAATGTCCCCTGGCATCTTATTCTATTCACTCACTACAAGCCAACCTGGATCTCAATTCTTCCTGACCACATTCTTGCTCGTCTTCCAAGTTCTTCCTGACTCCAAGTTCTTTCCCACCTTCCATGAGTTGCAAAACTTTCCTCTGTACCAGTACTGTAAGAACCTCTTACTGCCTTCTACACTGCTTGGAAAGAAGTTAACGGACATTCCCAGGCAGGGTTCATTGTGCCACCATGTAACGAGTCATGTGTTTGTAGCCGGTATAAATTGGAGGAATATTGATGCTCTCAACTCCGTGCAATTGTGTACAGGTGAAATGGCTGCGAGAAGAAAACTGATGGAGTTTGAAAGTTGCGTTTTGATTGGATGCCATGTTGCAAGTCTATCTGTTCAGCAAATTATTGACGAATTGGGCAATCCTTGGTAAACAATCAGTGATACTATACTGAGATTGAAACGAGGAGTCAAGTGCGAGTGCTACTCGCAGTGGACAACCCACTACACTCACTGAACGTGACCGTAAGCTGCTACGAAGGATAATATGTAAAATCCGCCATTCATCGGCAGACACGTTGAATTCGGAATTCCGGGCATGCACTGGAACACGAATCTGCACAAAACATTTAGAACCGAGACTCACAACATGGGTTTCCATGGTTTGGAACGCAATATGCAAGTCCCACATTATATCAGAACAAACATGTAGATTCGTCTTCAGTAGTGCAAAAAAGCGTCTACAGCGGGACATGGAAGCTTTGGAAGGCTGTGTTACTGAGTAACGAATTACTTTGTACCCTCCACTGAGCAAATGGACGATTGTGGGTGTGGCAGATGTCCGGTGAACGTTTTACCAAAGAACGTAACGCTAACAATGAAATTCGGAGGTGGCTGTGTGATGGTGTGGTCCTGTATTTCCTGGTTTCGCCTCAGATCTCTATTTGAGGTGCAACGAACATTGAACTCCGAGAGATATCTGAACATTCTAGACAGTTCATTCCTCCCTACTTTGTGGCGTTTCTACGTAACTGACCTTTGTCTCTTCTTGACAATGCACCGTGTTATAAGGCTGCTGCTGTTTAACAGCGTGTTTTGTGGATATGAACATTACCACACTTGACTGGCCTCCGCAGAACTCTGATCTCGACCTTATTAAACATCTCTGGGATGAACTGGAGCATCAGATCAAGGGACGTCTGACCCACAACAGTCCACAACCTCATTACATGCCTACAGGAAGAATGGTCCAAAATTCCCATTGATCGTTATTGTGCGCTTGTGAAAAGTATGTCCTGTAGGATTGATGCAGTCATCGCAGCGAAAGAAAATTCTTCATCTTATTAAGGTGTGCTCCATGGCTGTTTGTTCCTCACACTATGGTGTCCGTTGACTTTTTTTCCATAGCGTATGTTTCTATCATATATCCTCTCTTCCTTCTATTTCTCAAACTTTGAAATCGCACTCCTTCAGTCTATTTACCTAAGCAAAAGTTCTACAAGCCAGATATAATTTTAGTTGGGTTGTGATGGAGATCTCTCTATGGAAGCCAGGTAACCATATCCAGCGGTGCACCCAAAGGAGAGCAAGGGACCCTAGCCCCCAAAGAAAAACGAAAAAAACACTGGAAAATTTTATAAAATCTTTTCCTAATTAAAATTCTTTATTTTTATTTTATTTTTTTTATTTATGTTGTGCTGTGTCTTTCTATTGCTATACTACTTATGAATTAGCGATCATTGCAGATGCTCAGTCATCGGTCGTATGTGATGCGTAGTGTGTATTCCCAAATCGTCTACTCAACTCGGGCTCCCCCAAAGATTAAACTCTGAGTGCGTTACTGACCATATCTAAGTATAGTAGTCCAGATGTTTTCTTATCAAAATCTTGTAAAGTAGGGGATTAAATTCCTTATTCCTACAAGTTAGCAATGTTTCTTTACTGTATTCTGCGAAATCCTAGATTTCCGCGAAAACTTGTAGAGGTTAATCAAAGCATCGAGACGTTTATAACTCGTGTTACATCGTTTTACAGTGAATGTGCAAAAGGCTAATTTTTATTAAAATTACTTATTTCCATAACAGTTTTGTTTCTTTAATATTAGTAATATTATGCATCATGTTTTTTTTTTTTTTTTTTTTAATATTTTGAATAACTGTTCGTTATCATCATTCCTTCCCGATAATTTTTATGAAAACTTTGACAAGGGTTCTAGGTAAAAGAAATATTTTATACAGGGTTTCGCAGTCTCAAAAAAATCCTCTGATTTTTAATTTGCAACTCAAAAACTCGGCAGGTATATTTTATCAGTGATACATGAACTTTTATTATTTATTTATTACTGATCATTATACTTTTTATGTTTTCAGTGTTAACACATTATTATCTGTTAGAACTAAAACTCACTGTTTTCTAATCGGGGGAAACTATCAATTTCATCCGTGCCACTATTAATAAATGTTGAGGGTGATAACGCTCAAAATCATTCTAAAAAAACCGTCAATAAAGTAACACGTTAGGGGTACACATGCATTTACAATATTAGTGACTTTCTGAATTCAGAATGGTTCCAAAATATTGTTAGACAACAGGGCCAGTGATGTCGTATAATGCTGCGGCAATTGAGATAAACAGTTGGAAAATATTTAGGTTGTGTTTTTAGAATTAATATAAAGAAATTATGTATTTTGGAAAAATAAAGAAAAAAAAACTGCAATAATTCTTTCTCAACTTTCCTAGCGTATTCCATCATTGGATACGAAATTGAGTTAATTACTGCTATCCGCGCATCTATTTTCGTTACCATGTCGCGATTAGTTGGTTATTATTATTCCGTGACACCTCCAAGGAGTCCAAAGATTAATCGCAGAAACGTACCTCATTCATCACTCCACTCCGCTACACACTTCTGCTACTACGAATAAGGATAATACTGCAATAACATGTGTGATTTCGTAAATAAATAATAATAATGATGAAAACTACCAGCAATCACAACACAATATGTAAACCATATTTGATATAACTCAGCTGATATTAAACATTTTATAATCTGTTCAGATAATCTAAGATATAAGATACGCTTTAACAACACTTTATATGGAAAGCAAAAATTCGCCAACTTGGTTTTGACACTTTCGAAATTTTTCGTTTACATCATTTGTAGTATCAACATGGAAGTTAAAAGTGTGATCATTTATTTCAAAACATCTCAATGTGGGGGGCAGGGAGTCCCCCGCTGGGTTTAATTTTGCTGAATCTAAAATTAAAGAAAAGAAATCTGTTATCTATTAAATACAAATTGCATTTTTATTATATTGATACTACTCAAAGTGCATGTTAAAGTTATTTTTCTCCCTTCCTGCTATTACTTGGAATATCCTTCGTATTACCATATCCAGTCACTTGCCATAAACTTCCTTTAGTGTCTTCCAAAAGTACTTCAAGAACGTTAAGAGTTTTTGGTACTTACTACTGATATAGGTATTGCGTGCCTATGTGTGTGTGTGTGTGAAATTTCGATCAAATTTCTCGTATATAGTTGTATTAAAACCAAGTTTCTTAGTTATTATTATTATCATTATTAAGTGATACTTCTAAGGAGTTCAAGGACTCATCGCGTGAGGTTAGTCTCTCTTCTTCTCCACTACACACATCTCACCGTCTCCTCTATCCTCTACCGTTTAATCCTCCAACTATACGCAATGCAATCTACTGCCCACCACTACCAGCAGCAGCAGTACTTTTGTCTGTAAATTGCGTGTGTTCTCATGACCGATTTTCCTGTATGCGAGATGAAAAATCCGAGTTTCAGACAACCCCACCAACTGCTACTCTTGCCAAAGACCCCTCCCCACTAATTTGGGAAACGAAAGAAAGAACATAACTAAGTAATGTTTGAAGTCTAGCAGATTATCTCTCTATATTTGATGTTCGAAGAGTAATCTCTATTTCTTTTTTTAAATGAGAAGAGCAACATACTTAAATGAAAATTTATAATATGTTTATCTTTTTTTATATATAAAATAAGAGATAAAATATAACAAAAATTAAAAATAAAAAAACAAAGCAAAAGATATTTTTGCTTTGTTTTTTCTCATATTTATTTATTTTTCATATTTAGCTCAGTTAGTATCGACAAGAGTCCTTCTGCATGAATGCAATCTGACAGCAGTTCAGCTGATCGCTGAAACAGTCTGTAAAATTAATCATTTCGTGATACCATGCTCTGAACAGTTTTTCATTGTTGTAAAGCTTAAATAAATAACAAAATGAATGTTTTTCACAATTGCTAACCTGGATGGTGTAATTGATAAGAAAAATGAAAAATGGTAGCTAGGTTGGTTGAGGTCAGAAAATGGAGGTTAGAAAGCCATTGGAAACAATGGCTTTCTGACCTCCAGTTCAAATTTCCAAGATGTGATAATCTGCGAGTTCGAATCTCGTGTAAGGCATAGATGTTTGTAAAACCAGCACCGGAGCTTTGAATTTGTGGAAAGCTTCCCAGGTATGTCTTTTCCATGAAATTTTAAGCATTTTATTTTGAAGGTGCAATTTTTTTAATGAGAGAAGAGATATATAAATAACAAAATTGTATAATAATAATAATAATAATAATAATAATAATAATAATAATAATAATAATAATAATAATAATAATAAACTAGTGCCTTTTATTCCCTTATGGGGGGAAAGCTGAGACCTTTTAACCCTATCTAGCTTTTGGAGACTGAGTGGACAGTGCAGTCTCCGCCAGTAGCCAATCAGAGATAGCTGGCCCATGACTATCACTAATTACAGGTGGCACCGATAAAGAGTCACAAGTACTATCATCTCTTGGTACCTAACCCTAACAGGATGTGTTACTGTCTGAAATAATGTTGGTTCTACGGTCGACTTTCTTGAGTTTACGGGACGAAAAACCCGAGCATCCTGGAGCAAAAACCCGCTTGCCCGTGCCAGAGATCGACTAACTCGGGAACCGATTGAAGAAAGGCTTAGAAACAGTTCCTCCAGCAGACGACTAGACTTGAACTATAAGTCTATCTTCAGGCGCCCTAGCGCAGAAGATGCAAGCACCACTTCAACTGAAACTCCAGTAGTAGAATTCAAACATGGACTTTTTCAAGCATCTTCAGGTCTCCAATAAGCAGGGCAGTGTTCTCACACCAAGCGATGAATTCATCTCTCAGTATTCGAACCCCTAGCCTGTTGTGTATATTTATTTATTTATTTATATCAATATAATTTTAAATATGGTAAGGATAAAGATCAAATGAACATAACTGTGCTTCACGTAGAACGTTTATGTGAGAAGCACAAAGTGTTTACACTTTTCGTGGTGATCTTATATTATCATTGGCTAATACTAGAGTGAGAAACAGATAATTTGAATTTTGATACGATTTTAAATACAATCATATAATACGCACAGAAATCGGAAAAGTAATCACTTAGGAAATTATTATTTTCCTGGATTGAACCAAAGAAAAGGTGAAATAACTCGTTTTACTTAATTATTTATACAAAGTTCCAACTTCCTTCGACTGTAATTATACAATCCGTGAAAGCTCTGGCTGAAAACGGGGCATTTAGTAGATCGTCAACACTGTTTCCTATTGTAAATATGAGCAAAACAGTTATAAATTATTTATAGAAAAGTACTTGTGTATATTGGCGTCCTAAACACGTCAGTTCACACTTCACACACGCAGATCAAACTCTAAACACAAAAATAGAAACTCATCACTAATGACTATGTTCAATTGGATTGGTTGAAAAGTAATCACAGCCACTGATTTCTAGGTGCTGTTGTCTCAGCGCACATCCTGGCTCGCCTTCTGGGCGGTTTAAAACGGCAAGAATTTGATCCGCTACGCCATCTGTATGGCTGTTCAAAGGGTTCAAAAGTGTCCATATTTGTGACAGCACAATCGGGCTATTAAAGTGAATGTATATAACCTTTACGCGTCGAAAAGCATATTATGTTTAATTATAGAAATCATGCAAAGCCAGGAAACAATGAGTGGAGTCTTAAACGAGAATAAATGTAAAAATATTCGGTGATATTGCTATTCCATGGGTGTGCACTGCACACCAAGCACATCTGGAACATATGCCCCTGACACACACACACACACACACATAGTGCTTACAACAATAGTATATAACACAGGACAACCTGCTCTGCCGTTATGCTTTTTTTTTTCTAGCGATTTAAGCTGATGCAAACTCTCTGGACAAATAAGATATATTAGGAATGGGAAAGAACTCCATTAGATTGAAATACTGGAGTGGTAAACATACACAAAAAGTCCTCCGATGCCTTTTATTCCCATATGGGGAGTAGGCGAGGCCGTTTAGCCCTATCGAACTTCTGGAGATTGGAAATTCCACACATTTTGCCACCTCCCAGGTCAAGACCATATGATCATTTTCACTAATTGGTGGCAAAAAATTCTAGGATGAAATTACTAGATCTAGCACTCTCATACCCATAGTACATTCCATCATATGCTGCCTCAAGTAATTATTCCGTAGTAACTGCATAGATTCCATTTCCTTCTTCCCATGTGTCCTTTCCTTCTTCCAGTCTATGTTCCCATAATTGAATTCTACCCCTAATAATTACCCACCCTCCACTTATTTGCTGATGCACACTCTCCTTATTAATTATATCCCCCTGATCTATAGGAACATCCAACTGTATATTTTGTTCTGCTGGCCTCTATTTCACGCCCGAAAAGTGCTATTTTTACTGGAACTTTTACTCTCTTTGGTTTCAGTTCATCGGCTATCATTAATAATACTTCTCCTCCATTTTTTTCTCTCTATCCTCCCTGAACACACTATACTCTTCACATTATATCCCACTAACCATATCATCTTCTGTCAGCCATATCTCATTAATGCGATAATCTTTGTCCAGGATGAACTAATCAATGCCCAAAACTCCTTCTTCCTTGTTACGAATGCTTCTGGCATTAGTGTACATAAAGTGTAAAAGCTCATTACACCCATCGCTGTCCTGACGCTGTACTAACTGTCCCATTCTGGTTTATTACCTGCAGGTACTAACTTAGGCCTTTTATGCATATTCTTACACTCAACAGCCTTACCATCATCTGTGTACCAGCTCAACAGTTTCTCCCTTTAAATTTCTTGTTTCCCAGATTTTGCACATCCACTTTCGCTTCATTCAACAACACTTTTTCCAGACTCTGAACACCAAATCCATTCCAATGCAAACCATCTTTTCTGTACAAGCCCTTTCGTCCGTTCAGCCCATTCCACACATCCACAAATTCCACATCATTCCGCTTGCAGAATCTCCGCAACGACATTCGCTATTATGGCTCTCCTTCTCAACCTCTGTCATACCACAGCGAGAGACTCACTATCTTAACTCTCTCACTCTTTTCTGTTGCTACTTTCAGTAACTTTTTCGTGTCCTCTCTCATACCATACTTTTTTTCTTTCAAAGCATTCGTTCCAGCCAAAACAATCAAATCGTTCACTTTACCCTTTTGAGCTTTAATAGCCTCGCTAACATCGTTAATTTTTGCATGCTGGTATAATACGCTTGCTTGCTTTTTGTTGTTGTTGTCGTTGTTGTTGTTGTTGTGTTGTTGTTGTGTTGTTATTATTAACAAATCTTGAAACGCAATCTAATCATTTTAATAATGATAATATTAAAAACATTTGCTAATAACTGAGAAAGAATACCTTGATGCATCAGAATGAAATATTTTTAATGAAAGTAATGAGCATGAGACATTAATTTATTATAACTGAAATATTAACAAATAAAGTACTTTATAATTATTCGTGGTCGAATAATGGTTCACGAGTTAGTCGATCTCTGGCACGGGCTAGCGGGTTTTTTCTCCAGGAAACTCGGGTTTTTCGTCCGGTAAACTCAAGAAAATCGACCGTCGAACCCACACTATTTTCAGACATTAAAAATATTGTGTTAGGGTTAGGGACCACGAGATGGCGGCACTAGCTTGTCGCCTTCTTCACTGCGTGCCGATGAATTAGTGATAGCCTTGGGCAAGCTATTTCTCTGATTGGCTACCAGTGGAGATTGAACTGCCCACTCCATAAGTTAGATAGGGTAAACGGCCCCGCCTACTCCCTATACGGGAACAAATAGACGTTAGCTGATTTTTTTTTTTTTTTTTTTTTTAAACAATACTATAGCATCTCCCAAATTGCCATGCCTGTGAGGGGTTGACGCGGCGCCGGAGTTACTAAAATTTTAAAATAAGTACGCCAGTGTTACCCAAATTTTAAAAGGATATAACGTAATAGTGTATGTATACTGCTGGAATTTTGGATGCACAGTTCTGATATAAGATACTTTAGTGACGTAGTCACTAAACAGAACAGGCTTTTCCAATCAAGGTCTTGGAGAAACCTGCTTTTGATCTGAGCTTTTTTTTTTCCCCTTAGGGATGCCCTGATGCCCATCCTTGGAATGAGACTTAAAATTAAATACAAATTATTATAAATAAAGATGATATTGCAAATGGCATCCCTACTCCTAGACAACCCAATATCTGACTTACCTAGCTATCGCCATCCCTGATAGCTGCATATAATTATATATTAAAGCATTTTATTTATTAGCGTTTAATAATGCACTTATTTCAATTTGGTTTATACCCTTTTTTCGAATAAATTATTTTCAAACCAGGGTTTTTCTACCGGAAACTCGGATTTTTCCATTCCTCATACATGCAAATCGGCCATGAGAATACACGCAATTTACAGATAAAAAATACTGTTGACGGGGGTAGACACCTCCAATATTATTACGGGACACCTCCTAGGAGTGTTTGGACTCCTTGGAAGCGTCACGTGATAAATGTTGAAGAACCGGAAATATGAACTAACCGGAACATCGGTCTGATGTACCTCCAGTTCATTTCAAGCTGCGATAAATCAATTATTAATTGTTTTAAGAATAAAATCTCAGTTTTGCATCCCTGACATTAAGTGTCCCTATGCAATGTGCCTAGTGGGCATAGTGCCTCAAGCTGGCCTTGCTTTCGATTATTGTCAGGAACAAAAGGAACCTTTTCTGGAATTCATCAATGCAGCTATGGTTGTGTTCTGGTTCAGATGAAAGGGTCTGTTTCTTTTCTTTTCTTTTTTTTTTTAGAAAAATTTTGATTTTTCTTTTCTCAAACAGATAAACAGTAGAACCAATATAGTTGAGCATACTCTGATGACTGTAAGTTCCTCGTGTTTACTTGATCATTTTAAAATAAAATTTAATTTAAATTAAATAAAAATAAAATTAAAAATGCATTTACAAGAATTAAAACTGCTCCAGTTTATAAATAAATATTTAAAACAAGCAAGAAATTAACTGAAAATAATGATTGAAAAGGTATGTTCAGAACATCATCATGTATAATAATAGTGCTCGTTGTGAGAACAGTTGAATCTAGAGTCCGTTTGGAAATGTGCTGTATCCATAATTTTTGCGTAGCCTTCGACTATGGTGATGTTATATATTATTAAATTCCATGAAGTTAAGGTGGAATTATTATTCCGAACCGTTTTGTGAAGAGAGCCAAAAAAAGAAAAAAGGAACTATTCTCAGCCAGTAGCACTGAACCATAGACTAGTTCAAAACGAAAATCACTACCACAACGTATGCATAAGAACAAATATATTACTTAGAGTAGTAATTGAAATAGCAAAAGTTAAATAATTTTGACTGCTGATATTTCCGTCATTTTCGCAAAAAGTGGCTTATCACGATGTCAGTGACAATATCCTATTGCGATGAATTCTTGGAGATTTCATCGAATGGTGGTATTCTTGTAAAAATATTGCGAATCACGCGTTATAGATATTTGAACCGTTTGCTTGTTACACACACACACACACACACACACACACACACACACACACATCAAAGTTCACTAAACTTCGGTCAGCCAGAATATCCAGTAATAGAATGCCTAGCGACTAACTAAACGAATTTTATAGATGCCTTTAATGAGAAGCGCACCTAAAAATATCATGATTAGAGAAATGTCGTCACTTTGAAGGGATATCTGTATGCATTTTCATACGGTTATCAAAAATAAATACTCCCAGTATAAGCTGTATAGTTTTTCGGAAAGAAAAGAAAGAGAAAGAGAGAGAGAGAGAGGTCGCTAGAATCTAAATTGTCCATCGGTCTACGATGTAGTTCCTGGCAATCTGTTCTGTTTTTTTTTTTTTTTTTCATATCCTACATGCCTTTTCTCTTTTATTAATAGGATGCATAGATAAAAGAATCATGTGCCTTACTTATTTCAGAGTAAGGCACATTTATTTTGTGCATTACTCAGAAATAGTATCTAATTGTTTTCATTCAGTGTTGCAATTTTACTTGAGATTTTTGCTAATTCTTATAACTTTAATTAACTGAGCTTTTCAGCAATTCCTCTTGTTGTCTTGAAATAATTAAACGTCATGTTGCTTCCAGATACTTTATATTTATATAAAATGTTTGCTTTTCACACCAGATGAAGGGACAGTCGACAAGTATCGCCATCTGGTGGTCCTAGCTCTAACAAGATATGTTATTGTTTGTACAGTGGAACCTCGGTTGTCGAACTTATTCGTTCCCGAAGGCTGTTTGAAAACTGAAACTATTTTCCCATAAGAATTAATGTAAAATGGATTAATCCGTTCCCGAACCCCAGATGATTGTTTATTTAAACCTTTACAACAGTACTTCATGCATAATATCGTATACAAACATAATAAAAATGCATAAAATCTTACACAAAAAGAATAAACACAATAAATAGATAAAATAAAAACAAAAATTTAACTTCACTTTAACTATACATACGGAGGAGAGTTGATGACGTAAGTGGAAGAAGGTGAGTCCCTTTCCATAAAAATATTATTTATTTTATTTATTTAATTTATTTTTGAGTATTGTACATATCGTTGATTTCGCCATACTGAACTGCATAGCAAGATTCGAGACACAAACGCCATTTTCATGTTTGGATATGATTTCTTTTCTTATTTCTATCGTGGTTCTATGAACTTTTCTTTCCGCTTTGCTGCTATCCCTATTCTTCTGCGGTCCCATGGTGGCTTAATTAATAATAATTTATGAAAAAAAAAAAAAACAGAAAGAAAACTCTGCAAATTCGAGCACATTTGCACTGAACGAAGGCTGCCGCATAACTGAGGCTTTCCCGCCTTACAGCTCAGCACGCGTAGCACGTGGTTGCCGTTTGTCTGTTCGAGAACAGAGGCGTTCGACAACCGAGGTTCCACTGTAAATGAACTTTTAAATTAGGATACAATCTAAACTCTATTCTTCTAAAGTGAGTATTAGTATAGGTCGGAATTGCAGTCAAGTGACTAGGGCTGTGAGGTCTGTATACCCTCTCTGAACCGATTTATGGTTTTTCGGAATAAAACAATCAATCAATAAATAAAACAGCTTCCAAGAGAAAAACCTCACTTTCCAGTTTACACACATTTCTTTTAAAAAGCTGTATAAACTAGACTTCGAAGTTATTTGAAGTCGTTGCTTGGGGTTTAAAACAACTAGTCTCGAATTAGTATGTGTATATATAATGAAGCACCTCTCTAATGTTCTTATTCCACTCTTATAGTTCTAACATTTTTTTTTTTTTTTTTTAGAAAAAAAAGATAACTAAAATCGGGGACAGCCCCCACCTCTACCATTGTCGAAGTTCGGTGTTTTCGCCCGTCATGTTAGTTAAGATACGATGTGTCTTAATTCTAACATGTAATTCTTTGCATAAAATTATGTCCGTTCTATTGTCAGTTTTGTTGGGCTGTGGGATTAAAAACTTAAGTTGGATTGAAAACAATATTTATCTCCACTAAAGATCGACCAACTTTCTGCACCTGCTATAAGAAAGAGTTCTTGTCGGTGATTAGGATTGAATTTGTATGTGTCTACGTATGTATTTGCATTCCCCCCCCCCCCACACACACACTGCAAACCTATCATCATAAAAAAGTTATCATGAGCTCCACAGACGAATGATGCTGTATAAACCATTTTCTTTAAAAAATCTGCAGTTCATTGGTTATCAAAATTATCTAAATCTTGAGAACAGTTCAACATTGCCATGATTTTGAACTATCTACTATTATTATTAAACGAATTTATTTTTTAAAAAAATCAAAAGAGTCACGCATTTCGATATTTCTGAAAAATATATTTCTCTCTAGTTTTACTAACAGTTTCATAGCATGGAAGTCCGAGAGAGAGAGAGAGAGAGTGTGTTTGCTCTTTCTAAATAACATTGTAATACAGTAGATTTATTTCCATTATGTTCATTTCTTTGTATTTCATCATGAAATAAAGCAAATTAAGATTAAAATGAAAAGTATAATAAGTTTATTCATTTCTTGTGCATTAAAATATATATTGTGTTTCTTTAAATTACATTTTTTCAAGAACAGTTTGCACTTGTAATTTTGAATTTTACAAAATTCAAAAGAGGTCTATGTAACTCAGTGGAAGTGATGTTGTTTGCATCCTGTATACTAGGCTGCCCAAAGACAGATTTAAGTTCAAGTCTAGTCACTGACCAGAGGAAGTTTTACTAAGCCGTTCTATGATAGTTCCCAAATTAGTCGATCTCTGTCACAGGCAAACAGGTTTATTCTGCAGGAAACGCGTTTGTTTCATCCAGTAAACTTAAGAAAATCGACCGTAGTACTCACACTATTTCAAAAAATAGCATATCCTGCTAGGGTTAGGCATCACAAAATGGTAGCACTTGTTTGCCAGTCACTTCATCAGTTGCCACTTATAATTAGTGATAGTCTGAAGCTGTCTATGATTGGCTATCAGTAGAGATTGTACTGCCCACTCAGTCTCCAAGAGTTCGATAGGGATAAAACGGCCTCGCATACTCCCTATAAAGGAATAAAATGAGTTACCCGATTATTTTGACAAAATTCGAAAAATGAATCTAAGGCACCTTTCTTCTAAACCTGTAGTTAAGAATATTACTAAACGATCCTGTTTTGAAAGAAAATTGGATTAAGAGTATTTTTATTTATTTTAGGTATTTATAATTATTATTTTTTATATTAATTCCTCGAATGAGAGGTCTCAAGACATATAACACAATAGATTTTTAATAGATGACTTTATTCTCTCCTCAATCACTTGCCCAGACATGACATGTCATGCATGTGGGAAAGTTATTGAGGAGAAAGAAATAACAAGTTTCTTGAATAGCTTGGTTGTACTTGGGAAAAATAGTATGTAGAAATCTGTTCCTAAGCACACTGTTAGATAGAATGGAGAAATCTGATGAGAAATTGGTTGATAGGTTTGGATTTGGTTTGTGTATGTACATTAACTAATGGATGCTAGCTTTTTGATTACAAGGCATAATGCACAGAGTGCCTATGAGAAAGTGATTAGAGGGAGCCTGAGAGAGGAACCACCCTATTAGACAGATTTTTTTCTATTTACAGTCAAGAATTCTTAAGAAGGTTTTGGATGTGCACTACATCAAAAATGAGAACAATCTAAAGTTGGTCGGATTTTACATTCAGGAAGTGTTAGGAGTTAATCAAGAGAAAAGTAGTGTTTGAAAGAAAAAGGAATAGTAAGTTTTTAGAGGTTGAGGAGGCTATTGCTATAATATGTTATACCAGAACAGATGGTGTAAAAGTTCCAATATCCTTCTAAGATCAATATTTCCATGAAGGGAATATTTATTTAAGAAGGATATTGGAATATTTTCAAAAATAAGAGGAAGCAGGATCTTTCAAGTAAGAAGATGAAGCATTTTAGTAGCTTTGAAATTCACTAAATTGTAAGTTTACCCCACTTGAGAATGAGGAGTTCAGTTTAAGATGCTTAAGATATTGGTTATGGGAAATTCCATCTTGAAGAAATTCCATCGTTTGGGTACCACAGTGTTTTTTGAATGAAGACCAAAGTAACACATTGTCATCAGCAAAACTGAAAAGGATCTGAAGTTTGACCATTGCCTATCTACCTAACTCTGTTAGGCAGATAGGCAATGCAGATTGGGTGTTAATTGGCTCGAACCTTTTTAGTCCTAACTTTTATAAATCAGGTGTGGCCAGTTCTACCCTTGGCTATTATTGGAAGCTAAACACATAGCCATCGATAATATTAGCATCATGGTGAGAGTATGTTGAACATCTGCTACCATACTGGAGAAAAACCTTATCTGTGCTGCTAAAGATTGATTATACTGGAAAAGGCTATAATAAATTTAGTTTAATCCTTTATCCAAGTGTGAGCAAACAAAGTTTGCACCTGAAAGTATCTTCAGGAATGGGGTAAGGTAGTACAACACTGGGCAACTCGTTGCCAAGGCGGAGCAAGATAACATCACTCCTATCTCAGTATCTCCCATAATAATCCTGTATGTCCAATAAAGGTCGAAACTAGTCTGGGTAGTGGCCCTTCCCTTAATGCATAACATTATACATATCCGCAAGGAGATGTTTTGCATTATGGGAGATACTGAGATAGGAGTGATGTTAGCTTGATCCACCTTTGCAACGAGTTGGCCGGTGTTGTACTACCTTACCTCAGTCCTGAAGATACTTTCAGGTGCAAACTTTGTTTGCTCACACTTGGATAAAGGATTAAACTAAATTTATTATAGTCTAACCAAGTGAAAAATAAACTTTCAACTGGAAAAGGCTTTTTAGGACTTAAGTCCTAAAAACTTTTGCTGTTGGCAGCTGTATTCAACTTATAATGGTCTTTCTTATGGCAGTTTAGGATTATGTGATAAGAACCATTGCCACAAGGCTACAGGGGTACCACATGATTTCTATTTCATTTTATAAAGGGCTTTCAACAATACATTTACACAGTACAGTAACGAGGGTATGAAGCACCTGTGGCAAGTGTCTAACTTGCTCCCACCTAACCCAAAAATGACAAAAATTTTGAAAAATTTAAATGTAACAAGTTAAATTTTAATAAATGCAATATGTTAAATACTTACTATTAACCCCATCAAAATGAGTTGCAGTGTGTTGCACAATTTATGTGTATAAAGCGGCGTATTGCCAAAATTTAATATAAAATATAAAATAGCGGACTTTTATATCTATTTATTTATTTATATTTTTTACATTTTTTACGTTTTGCACTCCAAATCTAGTTGCGCTCGTAGTGGGCGCCTCTTTTGCCACGCCCTCATTATGATACTGTATTTACACATGCTATAACTAGCTTTTCATGGGCCCTCTTTTATTGGATAAAAATAAAATACCAAATATGATAGAAATATAAATTCTGTAACATTTTAGATTAAAGTTAAATTTTTACTGCACCAATAAGAAAAATCGTATATTGAAAATATTAAATAAATTGAAAATATAATACTGATTATTTTTGATACCCCATTTCAGGGCCCCTTCTTTCTGGGTCTTGTGCCTGTGCACCCATTGCACCTGCCTTGTTACAGCACTGCATTTACATATTATTATTATTATTATTATTATTTGACACCTCCATGGAGTCCAAAGACTCGTCGAGGGAGAGTGTGCCAACAGATATGATTAATTATTGTTGTATAATTAAGTATTCTGAATAAAAATAAATAAATCCTCTAATGATTTTTACATCCAAAGGCAGTAGTAGGCAGAGCAACTTTTGGAAGATAGGTGGGCAGCCAGTTACCAGCTGTAGCCATCAATGATAGCTAAATTCAAAGATATTAATAATTTCATTGGCATTAGGAGAGAGAGATTTTGGCAAACAGCTGTTGCCATCTCATGGTGCCAAAATATACCAGGGAATATTGTTGTATAATATAATATGTATATATGGTCACTTTTTTTTTTTTTTATGTTGCATCGTTAAAACATAAGTTTCTATTCAAAAAAAGCTTTCTTTGCTGTGCCAGTGATCTATAACTCTGGAACTAAATGAATAAAAGTCCTACTATAATTGTTCTAATCAGTGACTACAATTGAAACCATAAAGATTTCTCTTCTAAATTACATCTGACAAGAAATTGTCAGATGTAATTTAGAAGTACATTTGTATTTTCTTTTTAATCCTTTATACAAGTGTAACAAACAAATTTTGCTCATGTAGTATCTTCATGCGCAATGCACGTCTGAAAGGAAATGTGCTCTGCATTATGGGTACTAAGGCAATTGATATGAAGTCAGTCCCTATGTAAAAGTTCTCTAGTCATGAAGGTACTTCGTGCACAAACTTTGCTGTTACTTGGATAAAGAATAAACAGAATATAATTTCATGTCAAGTTTAATTTACTTTATAACCAAGTAACAAAGTTTTTTCTACAACGATGTTTCTTCTGCCATTCTAACATAGAGGCACATGCCATCAGTTTTATTTCACAATAGGTTAATTGAATAATATTCTTAACTTTGAGCTTAACAAGAGACTAGTCTTAGGTGAGTTTTTAAATAAAAGACTAGTTCTTAAATAATAGATCAACTCATCTAAACCCTTTTTGTTCCGAAAGGCTGTACAAGGCACTCTTAGAATTAACTATTTTTGGGAATTAGTAGGCAGCCACTTTCTACCTCTCATCATTGTGCAGCATTAAGTGCATTCCTATGGCACATTATGTACAAGTCGTTGTATCTTATTCCTAAATGATATTTAACAGGAGTTGTAACAACAATAATAATTTATTTAGTGGCTCCCACCCATAAAAGGTTGTAAACTTATAGTACATTAGCCATGTAGGTTTCAATACTGCAAAATCGATACAACATGTTGTTGTATCGATTTTGCAGTATTGAAACCTACTGTTTTACTCACTTTATTGTGTTTTTATTAATATTAATATATTAAGTCTAGTCGCTGGAGTTATTTTTATTTTATTTATTTATATATGGAGATATACTCTAGTTATTTATTTTTATGCAATTCTGAAATTACTCAAGAGACGAAACAAGGAACTTTTTTCAAGCCACATCAACCCTCCAGTAAGTGTAGAGGTAGTCTCACAGTGTGCGATGAAATTTGCTTGTATTCATGTTGTTGTATCGATTTTGCAGTATTGAAACCTATTGTTTTACTCACTTTATTGTGTTTTTATTAATATTAATTTATTAAGTCTAGTCGCCAACTGGAAGAACTTTTTATAAGCCTATCTTCGACTAAAATCGACCATAGAACCCACATTATTTCAGAGCTTAACATATCCCATATACCAAGAGATGGCAGCACTTGTGTCTCTTCGTCTGTGCCACCTATAATTAGTGATAGTCATGGGCCAGCTATGTCTGATTGGCTACCAGTGGAGATTGAACTGCCACTCAGTCTTCTAAAGCTAGATAGGGTTAAAGGCCGTGCTCCTTATAAGGAGCAGGCGAGGAAATAAAGGAAATATATAATAATATAATATAAAAATAAAGGAAATATATAAAAATAAAAGGCATTTATTTTAGTTAAGATAAATAGATAAGATTAATTAGATAACTTCTGGATGTTGGGTAAGCAGAAGAATGATCACTATAAGTTGGAATCTGATCTTTGAGCATCTTGGACTTTTTTTTCAGCTGATTCCAGTTAGTCTATCTTAACTAAAATATAATAGCACCTTTATGGCATTCGTATAGTGAAGGTATGTAAGTTCTTTTCACTAAGCTTTGATATCTTCCAGGTCTACCTACTCACTGATGAGACCTCAAAAAAGGTTGAAACCGGTCTGGGTAGTGACCTCTCCTCATAATGTAATGACAGTATTACATCTCCTAGGAGCTGTATTTTACATTATGAGAAAATATCAAGAATAGTGAGGGAGCTTGCTCCACCTTTACTTCAAATTTCCTTCGCCGATAGTTTTTCGGCATGAAACTTATAGATTGTAGTTATCGATCTTTAGTTCCACTTACTGGCTATAAAACAACAAAGGATGTTTATCCCCTTATTTTCTAGGCATTTATTTTACTACTTCAACAATAGACTAACTGGAATGAGCTGAAAAAAAGTCTAAGATGCTCAAAGATCAGATTCCAACTTATAGTGATCATTCTTCTGCTTACCCAACATCCAGAAGTTATCTAATTAATATAATCTAACCTTACTCAATCTAAATTAGCCTTTAGTGTTTGAAAATTTAAACTTAAAAGAAATCTTAAGCTTAAAGAACATAATGACAGGGTTGCTGCAAGCATGTGTGCAAGTTGTGTGCCACACAAAGGCACTATAAAGGAGGATACAAAATTAAGTTTCACAAATCAGTTAGCCATTCTAAACACCATCCATACGTGTGTTTGATTACATCAGATTTCACTTCTTCCGAAACAAGTGCTGTACATTAATTCAGAGAAACTGTACATATTGTGTAATTTGAAATTATCAGCACTGCTGACATCTTCTGGTGAGCATATTGTTGCAGTTTCGGAAAGCTCAGTCAACAAGTATGGACTGAGCCGAGTCATTGTCTATGCAGATACAAATCCAACACCGTTCTCCATCTCTCTCTATTGGTTTTCTAAGTTAAAGCTTTGTAGTCATCTGAACATGATATTCGATTACTGAAATACTGGAATGTTCATGATAACATCTGCAATGGCTATGTGAAGGACTTGTCACTGTACATGTGTTGATTGTGATCGGAGATCTCTGCTGTTGCAGTATTTATGAAAGTATACTCTCATTTTCAAGAATGGTAAGTAAAAACATATACAAGATATTTTCATTTTGATAACTCTATTGTAACATTTACATTTGTTTCAAACCTTTTTGTGCATTTTTATCAAGGAGGATGCCATAAAACATTTTGCACAAACATACCTTACATGCCAGATGCTGTACTGCTCTTTGGTATATATGAACTATGAACAAACGTATATAGTTCCTATTCATTACTTAGGTCTATCCCACATTTCTTTAGTGAATGCAGAGATGTAAAACCAGGTAGTATATGCATTTAATCACTGTTTAATATCACTAACTTTACTTATTCAAAATTTGAAGTGGCAAAAATTATTCACCTATATATGCATAACTAAGTATTGGTGATTTTATAAGTGAGTATGGTAAATTCATAACTAAGTATACAGTATAGAAATTTTCTTTCACTCTTTTTATTACTGGAGTGAGTTTCAAGTATAGTGCAAGCACACATCATGACAAGTAGTTGTAATGCTCTCTTTTTCAGTTCCCAAGCAGCATTTATTTTCTTACTGCTGAACTCCCTATGTTATAGCTCTGAACTGTATCCTATGCTTGTCATAATCACCAGCTTTCTATTTCCACATATATCCTTTCCCCTTAAAGAAGTCTTCATATGGCTAGTCACAACCCAGGTGATCACTCATGATCATTCTCACCAACTGGAGGGAATAGTGACACCCTACTTGCCAGGGCCAGTCTGAGAGTATCTGATGCCCCTAGGCAAAGATAATTTAGGTGCCTCTATACATTGTCTCTATTTTTTTTTTCCCGAAGTATGTAGCAAAATCTGGTGCCCCAAAGCTTATCGTCCCTAATGATAAAACCAGCCCTGCTACTCGCAATCACATTCTCAGATGAATTGAAAGTTTGTGGTCTTCTTTACATAAAGATAGTTGTTCATTTTTCAAGAACTTCATTTTCTATATTCCTAAATGCTATCTCTTTATTCAAAACTTTATTTCTATAATTAAAATCACCCATAACAAACACCCTTCCTTTGTTCACTAACCTAAGTGGCTTATAGATTTCTTCATCACCCATCCTTCATATTCCCTGGCCTATAGCAACATCCAACTAAATATCTGTTTGTATTCATGTCCACCTAATGCCACACTCCCTCAAAACCTTGCCACAATTTCCCTCTTGCACTATTTTCCCTCTACCTTGTGTGGACATAATTTCTCTGCTATCATCAGCAGCACTCTCTCCTCCTTGTCCTTTCTATCCTTGTGAAAAACATTGTACTCTTCCATTTCTGTGTGCATCGGGATATCATCATCCAACTATGTTTTACTTATTCTAACCGTTTTTCATTAGTCAGTGGAACAATTTCATCACTCTTATTTGTGATGTTCATTCATTCCTAAATAAACGTAGCAGTTCATTTTCAGGAATATAACCAGTCCTACCCATGGCAGTGTTGGTTCATTTCTCCTCCACACCTGCCCTTGCCCAATCATTCCAATTCCTATGCTAATCATCCCCATTCACACATTCACTACTACTTCCAACATCCATTCTCCCTGTGCCATGTTTCCCTGTCTATCCCGACTTTTCTGATTCTTGTCCATCTTTTATTCTCATTCTCTCTTCTTCTCTCTTACTTCTACTAGTATTTCCGTTAACAACCATTTCAGATTCATCTGTTCCACTCTCTTGATCTCTCACCTCACCTCTTCTTATCTTTTGTGTGTATCACTCAGTGCGCTTCCTTTTATTATTATTATTATTATCAACATGGAGTCAAGAACTCATTTTACCTCTACTTAAAGGTCCCACTCTCACATTCACAGCTCATTGTACCTCCACTTAAATGCATTCATAGTCCCTGCACTCACCACACTCTCAGGCAATGCATTTGAATCATCCACCACATTCCATGCAAAAAATCTACTCCTCACCCCTTGCTCACACCCACCTTATACAGCTTCCAGGAATGGCCTCTCATTCTCCCACTGTCTCTAGATATTCTATGAAAAATCTCATCCACATTAATCTGGTAATTATCCCTTACCAACTTATCCATCATGTTTGCCCTCTTCCTTCTATCCACTAGGCTCTGTAATTTGCATTCTTTCAATCTATCCTCATATTCTGCATTCCAGAGACCAGAAACAAACTTAGTTAATTATCTCTGAACCCTCTCCAACACCTCATCATCCTTTTGAAAGCCTGGCGACCAAATCTGTGCACAGTAATCTATATGCGGCATGATCAAAGTCTTGTATAATGGAATCAAAAGATTCTTATTTCTACGTGTCATTGTTCTCCACATCATTCCCATAATCCACTGTGTTGTCCTCACAATTTTAGCAAAATGTCCACAAAATTTCAAGTTCCTATCCACCACAACACCCAAATCCTTCATCACTTCGACTTCCTCTAAAATATCCCCACCAGTCCTATACTCTGTATCCCATCTTTGTTTCACAAAATTTAAAACCTTACACTTTGTAACATTAAACTGATATTCCGACACAATCGCCCATTCAGACAGCCTATTTTGGTCCTCGTGCAAAAGCTACAACATCTGCTCCATTTCTCATAACTCTCCCCCAACTTTGCATCATCTGAAAACAACTGTATATCACCATTTAAGCCTTTTTCAATGTCATTCATATATAAATTAAATAACCATGGCCCCAAAACAGACCCCAGGGGTCTGTTTTGGGGCCATCCCACTAGTGATGTTCCTCTTCTGGAATATCACTCCCACATACACAACCTATCAGACTTCAATCTCCAATCCAGTGCAATAATCTAGTAACCCCATCTGTTCCAATTTAATTACTAGTTTTTCGTATGGTTATCTATCAAAAGCCTTTGCAAAATCTAAACATACTATTGCATATGCAACCCCCTTGTCCAATATGTTTGTCACATTGTTATAATGAGTAAGCAGATTGCTATAACACAATCTTCCTTTAGCAAACCCATGCTATCCATTAAAGAGAATTCTAGCTGTCAACCCAGTTTTGAATCCTTGTCCTCACTAGCTTTTCCAAAATCTTGTCCACAACTCCAGACAAGCTGATTGGCCCATAATTTGAAGCCTTAGTCTTATAACCTCCTTTGTGAAGCAGAAAAATTTTGCCATCATTCCATTCCTTTGGGACATGGGCTAATCTAAGACTCGTGCTGAAAATATATGTTAAAGGTGCTTTTATTATCTCAAGACACGTGGTGATATACCATCAAGTGCCATGGTCTTATTCACATCATTTTTACTCAATTCCTCATATAACTCTTGCTCACTCACCACCAGTGGTTCCTCTCCCATTCTCATTACTCTCAAGTCCTGCATTATGGTGCAATCACAAGGATGGAATACTTTAATGAACTGCTCATTTAACACCTCTGCTATATTCTCTTCAGTGTTTATCATTATCCCATTATCACTGACCAACATCATTCTTCCATATTAATTCTTCCTTTTACTGACCAAATATTGAAAAAACTCCCTAGAATTTCTTTCGGTATCATTTGCTAACTGCTGCTCATACTGCACTTGTGCTATAGTCACCTTCCTTGCTTGCACTTTGTATTCTTCATGTAACTGATTATCTTTACTCATCTTGTTCCACCTCTACAATGCCTTCCAGATTGCATGCTTTACATCTTCAGTCATCCATTTTACACCTACCTTATTTAATCTCCTGTCCTTCAGAATACACTCAGTCATTACCTCTGCCAGAAAATTCCTTGGTAAAGACCAAGCAGCATTGATTTCCTTCTCATGCAGTTTCTTATTCCATGATATAGCTGCAAGCTGCCTCCTGAGTTTGCCATAATCACCTGCCTTATAGTTCCACATATAACTCTTTCTCACAAAAGTCCTGATATGACTGCAACCATCCAACTAATCACTTCACGGTCACTTTCTCCAACTGGAGGATGATGTAATACTTCATTTACAACAATATCTTCTGATGAGATAATCAAATTCAAGACCCTCATCCACTTATGTCCTCTGTTACATCTGCTTAGGGTAGTTATCCCTTAAAAACTCAAGAAATTCATTTTCTTTGGTTTTTGGTGTTGGAGTTCTTTCACTTGGTTGAACAGTGGGAAGGAGTGATGACAAGAGGCCATCCCTGGAAGTTACGAAAGGAAACTGTGAGCAAGAGGGTGAGGAGTGGTTTCTTTGCATGGAGGATGGTTGAGCCGTGGAATGCATTGCCTGATAGAGTGGTGAGGGTGAGAACTGTCAATGAGTTTAAGGAGTGGTATGATAGACTTTGTGTTTCTTAGGGGGAACCTCCCCTCGATGAGTCTTGACAGACTTTATGTTCTTAGGAAGGACCTTCCACGATGAGTCTTTTGACTCCATGGAGGCCTGAATAATAATAATAATAATAATAATAATAATAATAATAACAGATCAGGTGTTGATTAATGGAAGTGGTGGGGGACTCACATTCATTTAAGTATGAACTGAGCCACAATATTAATGAAATGGGTGTTGAAATTTTTTTTTGTATTGATTGTTGTTAATCTTTTGCATTTTTTTTGTTATTATTTGTGATTTTCTTTTGTTATTTTTTGTAGTGATTGGAGAGTGTCTGTCATGATTGACATCAGAAACTTGGAGTAGAGACATGCAGTGAGAGGATAAAAGACTGATAAACATGGCTCCTGCAGAGAATGTTCAGTCCCCTATCCATGTCTGGCTTTGACAGTATCTTCCTGCATACTGCCTCTACTCAGACACTGTAGTAGAGTATGTGACTGCAACATTGTTTCCTAGCTGGCTGGAAAATCTCCTAACATGTTTACTGTTAGTTCAGTTAATGCTCAGGGGCTAGCTGCTATTATCTAACTACTAGCCTGCTGTAGAACCACTTCACTTTACTGCTGTATCTTCAAATGGAGGAAATACTAGTTCCATGCTTAGATGATGTGTTGATCATGTCGATTATGAATATCACCTGCACTGCACTTCATGTGTGAAATACAGTATCCCTGCTCTTCACACATGCTGAAAGATCGTAATCTGGAGACCTAACATGGCAAACTACTCAGGTCTCCAGTAAGTAATGCACTGGCATATCACTCGTTATTGAAAGTCATCTACCACCTATAGGTTTAGTTGACATTTTGTCCATATTGGAAAGATATTAAACAAAATAATCACTTGATAGGTAAACACTTGACCAAAATAGTTCCTAAATGTAAAACACAATAAAAACGATTTCATAAATATATATTTGCCAAAAGAAAATATCATGAGGATTTCAACTTGTTAAACAGACTACCACATGTCAAGTTACTGTACAAGTCAAGATTGCTGGATGACAGATCTGCAATCCAGATATGAAAGTAATATTTGACAGCAGTGATTATGAAGTACTATATGGAGAATGTCATATTCTATTCCTTTGACTTATAACTAATTATAATTAAGCTAATTACAGTACTAATTTATATATTACTATTGTAGATGGTTTAAGATTACTTCCTCATGGAATAAGGGCCAATCGGCTGATGATGCTTAATTTGTAGCCCTTCTCATGCAGGCCTAATTCTGGAAGATGTCTTTTCTCCATAAATATTTAACAAAATAACCTTATCATAGAGAAAGATAAGCCTCATTAAGCATGTTGATTATCATTAAAGAGGAAATATGATATTAGCTATACTTCACATTTTGTCATTTCCATATAACCCCTTTAATATCTTGTAAATTTCTATCGTGTTCTTCTCTACCTACTAACTAAACTTTGTATTTCCCACACGTCCTCAACCTATCCTCATAGGGAGCATTCCACAGACTTGTCACCAGTTTGGTCACTAGTCTTGGAATCCTCTCTACCACCTCCTTATCCCCAAGAAATATATTAATTGGTCTGTAGTTTGCTACTTCAGTCTTGGAGCCATCATTATGTAAAGAAACTATCTTACCCTCTTTCCACTCCCCTGGAACCTGGTCAGAAATGAGACTCCGATTGAACAAGTTCATCAGAGGCAATGCCAATTCTCTTGACTATTCACACAGTACATGAACTGACATGGCATCCAGACTCACTGCTGTGTTCACATTGATATTTTCAATATGCTGAACATTTCTTGTTCATCTACTTTAATTTTGACATGTATCTCTGTTGCATCAGCAATTGCAAAATCTCCATTTTAGCAACTTGGCTCTTTCTTTTGCCTCTGTCATGTTCTACCATCAGCATTGATTAAATTCATCTTATTATAGTCATCTTTCCTCTTACTTGCCACATAACAATAAACCATATTATAGTTAAATGGTTCATTATTTCATTTTAATAGTTCAAGGACCGTATACAGCATTGGGCAGATGAGGGTAATGTTATCTGTGAGAGTCAACATGGATTTGTGAAGGGGCACCCTTGTTTTAGCAATATGCTAGCCTTTTATGATAAAGTTACAAGAGCATTAGATGATGGGAAAGGCATATACTGCCATTTTCTTAGACTTAGCGAAAGCATTTGACAGGGTGCCACATGATAAGCTGATATTTAAGTTGCAGCACATGGGTCTGGATGTTAGATTGGTCAACTGGATTCAGGATTGGCTGTCCGATAGGTTATACGAGAATTGTGTATGGTAGGACAGTTTCAACGAAGCAGACGGTTAAAAGTGGGGTCCCACAGGGCTCAGTACTGGGACCTATATTGTTTAACCTTTATATCAATCACATTGTTAGTGGATTGCAAGGGGATATTCAGTTGTTTGCAGATAATGCGAAGCTGAGAAGGATTATTAGTAATAGTGCAGATGCGGCAGCACTGCAAGAGGATTTGAATAAGCTAGATAGATGGGCAAATGAATGGGGGTTTAATGCAGCAAAATGTAAGGTCTTGAGGTTTGGGAAACATCGATGGGACACTGCATACTCTATGGGAGGAGTTATACTGGAGGAAGTAGGGGAGACAAGAGATCTGGGGTTGATGATTGATAGAAACCTGAAATTTAGGGAACATATTGCAAACGTGGTGAAGGTAACACAGAGGATTGCTGCAATAATGAGAAGGATACTGACCTGCAGAGATAAAACAGTTATCATTCCATTGTATAAGACCCTCAGACCACACTTGGACTACTGTTCTCAGATTTGGTCCCCAGGATTTGAAGGGGATAAATTAACTTTGGAAAGGGTGCAAAGGTGGATAACAAAGATGGTTTCAGGACTGTACAATGATAGTTATGAGGATCGGCTGAGGGAATGTAGACTGCAGAGTTTGGTGATAGAAGAAAGAGAGGTGATATGATTGAGACTTTTAAACTGTTGAGAGGCGGTTACAGGGTTGACACTGGGGAGTTCTTTCGCTTGGTTGAACAGCAGGAAGGAGTGATGACAAGAAGCCATCCCTGGAAATTACGAAAGGAAACCGTGAGCAAGAGGGTGAGGAGTGGTTTCTTTGCATGGAGGGTGGTTGAACCATGGAATGCATTGCCTGATGGAGTGGTGAGAGCGAGAACGATCAAGGAGTGGTATGATAGACTTTGTGTTTCTTAGGGAGGGGCCCCTCGATGAGTCTTTTGACTCAATGGAGGCCTGAATAATAATAATAATAATCTCTGTAATGGGGTGCTTAAGGGTCAAAGCTGTATAACTGAGAGGAGACCTCCACATAGCCTTTAAAGGAATGTGGAGAACCGACCAGGGCTTCTGATCTAATGTCCAATCCTCACCTTCTTGTGGTGCACCCTGTTGGGAATCTACCTGGATACTGAACGAACGAGGATGGGCTGGCAATTTGGGATATAGCCGACCAAATTGTATTCTTATTGGTTAAACCAAAATAAAAAATGATGGTATGACATGACAAAATTTCATGCCGGCTGAGGCGTCGCCCGGTTAAACAAGGCCCCCATTTTTTGCCAGGGAACCAGGGCGAACAGAGAAAAGTCAGCTACTGGAACAAATCTGAAAACAAACCCCAACTCAACATCACCAGAGTTAAAGATCAGTACTATCAATATAAGAAGCCTGAATGGCAAAGAAATGGAGCTAGCTGAGGAATTAGATAAGTACCAGATCGACATAATAGGAGTGACTGAAACAAAAAAGACAAAAACCGGTGAGATCTTTCTGAGCAATAAATACAAAATGTTATATTCAGGCAATGACAATCAAGGAAAAAAGAAGGAGTAGCCATAGTATTCAACACAAAATACGAGGCTAATCTTCTTGAATGGCAGTCAGTCTCAAGTAGAGTAATGTGGGCAAATATGAGAATGGGGAACTGGACAATGAGACTTATTTGTGCCTATAGTCCCACAAAGGCTCTACTAAGATAGAAGTGGAGGAATTTTTTGAGGCCTTAGAAAAAGCAACTGACACAATGAAAAAGGAAAAGTTGGTCCTTGTTGGGGATCTAAATAGTAGAGTAGGAAATGATTGTGAGACAGACAAAAATATTTTGGGAAAATTTGGAGAAAAGAGCAAAGCTAATAATAATAGCAAATATCTGTTGGATTTCTGCTCAGGACATGGACTGGTTATTACTAACACCATGTTCCAACATAAAAATGTGCACAAATTCACATGGAGAGAAGAGGCTAGGAATAAGAAAAGTCTCATTGACTATGTTATTGTTGATAGTGATGTTTTCTCCCTGGTGCAGGACACCAGAGTGTACAGAGGATTTGAAATTGGAAGTGATCACTATTTAGACTTGAACAGGATAAAATTGAATTTCATATTGGAAAGAATAACATGTAAGAAAGTTTTAAAGCGAATAAAAGTTGAGCAGCTCTCAGATATGAATTGTAGACTAAAATACACAAAGATTATTGAAGAAAAAATGAAAGAGTTTGAGAACAGGAATCAAACCTTGGAGATTCAGTGGCAAATTCTGAAGGAAACATTGATTGATTCTGCTAGAGAGGCATGTGGTGAGGTTGTCTGCAAGGATAAAAAAATCAGAACTCCCTGGTGGACACAGGAAGTTAAAGAGGCAGTGAAGGAAAAGAAGAAAGCATATCAAAAGTTCCTGTCAAATAAGTCAGCTTGTTCTCTTAGAGAATATAGAGACAAATGCAAAAATGGTAAACACTGTGTAAAACTAGCTAAACAAAAGTCATGGGAGGACTTTGGCAAGAACATAGAAAATAAATATAAAGAAGGTGGCAAAATATTCTGGAGGTTGTTGAAGAAGCTTAGGAATGGAGGAAAGAGTGCTGTAAAAGGAGTTAGAGATGATAAAGGTGATATGAAAACCAGAGAAAAAGATATCCTTGAAGTATGGAGTAATTACTTTGAAAAACTGCTAAATGAAACAAGCAGTGATGACAGCGCAGTGGTAAAAAACACTGACCAGGCATGCAGTCAGGAATACATATCCAAACTTGAAGTAGAAAAAGCCATCAAAGGCTTGAAATGTGGAAAGGCAGCAGGAGTAGATGATATTCGACCAGAAATGCTGAAGTATGGTGGTATAAGAGTCTTACAGTGGATGCACTGCATAGTTCAGAAAGCCTGGACAGAGGGACGAATTCCCGATGATTGGAGTAGAGTTCTCATAGTACCCATATATAAAAAGGGAATTAAAACTGAGTGTGAGAATTATAGAGGTATTTCCCTACTGAGTGTTCCTGGCGAGATCTATGCAAGTATACTTGAGAAACGGTTGAGAAGAATTGTGGAAGAAAAGCTTGGTGAAGAACAAGCTGGATTCAGGCCAAATAGAGGCTGTTAGGATCAGATTTTCACTTTACGACAAATAGTCGAGAAAGCATGGGAATATAACAGAGATCTGTATTTAAGTTTTGTCGATTTGGAAAAGGCATATGACAAGGTGCCAAGAGAGAAGCTATTCAATATGCTACAGTTATATAGTGTCAATGGGGCATTATATCAAGCAGTACTTTGTCTTGATAGACTTTGTGTTTCTTAGGAAGGACCTCCCACGATGAGTCTTTTGACTCCATGGAGGCCTGAATAATAATAATAATAATAATAATCTCTGTAACAGAGACATCATCTAGGATATGGTATAAGAATAGTAATAACATACAAATCGCACAAAGAAAATAAGTGGTAGATGTTACACTACAAGGCTGGTAAGCAGCCTTGGCTGTTCAGTAGAAAGTCTGAGGATTACTGTTTCCTAAACCTTGAGTAGTTTTACACAACTATTTAATGAGGTTTGGTTGGTTTTTTTAAATATTTTGCTATTAAAAAAAAAAAAAATGCATATTTGTATTTTCTGTTGTGAAGCAATAGTAGACCAAAAATTGACCATAAATATGGCAATAAATATGTTTATTATTATTATTATCCCAAGACTCCCATGGACTCACCCACTGTGTGAGGTCCCATTGTCATGCACACAGCTCATCATACCTTGCCTTAAATACATTGGAATTCTCAGCAAGCGCCACACCACACTTTCAGGCAATGCATTGCAATCATTCATAACTCTCCATGCAAAAAACCTGTTTCTCACTCCCTTACTCACCCTCTCCTTATACAGCTTCCAGGCAACATTAATCTTATAAAAAAACCTCCTTACCAACTTATAAGCCTCTATCATATCACTCCTAGCCACTAGATTCTGCAGTTTGCATCTCATCAACCTTTCTTCATACTCATCATTCCAGAGACTAGAAAGTAACTTAGTCAGTTGCCTCTGGACCCTTTCTAGTATCTCTTTATACTTTTGAAGAACCATCTGACCAAATCTGTATACAGTAGTCCATATGTGGAGTCTATATCAAACCTTTATACAACTGAATCAGAATCTCTTTACTTCTACAAGTCATTGTCCTTTGCATCGTTGTCAGAATTTATTGTGTTGTCCTCACAATTTTGGCAATGTGTCCATTAAACTTTAGATCTCTATCCACCATCACCCCAAGATCTCTGATTTTTTCCACCTCCAACCAAGAGTAAATTCTACATCCCATCTCTGTTTTCCAAATTTTAAAACCTTACGTTTCCCAATATTGACCTGGGGATGCCAGGTCAATGTTGGGAAACTCCTGTGCCCATTCACTCAGTCTTTTCTTGTAAGACTACATATGCTCTACTCCTCATAGTTCTTTACATCCTCACATCATCTGCAAACAAATGAATATCCTCAAATCCTTCCAAATATCATTAACAAACAGGTTAAACAGCAATGGTCCTAAAACAGACTCCTGAGGCACAACACTAGTGATTTTCCTTTTCCAAGATATTGCTCTCTCATACACAACTTGCTGATTACCTATCAGATAGCCAATTTCCAATTCAGTGCACTAGTCCAACCTCATTCAGTACAGCAGATTACCACATCAACTTATCATGGTGGTCAAAAGCCTTTGCAAAATTGAAGTATGCCACTGTGTATCCATCTCCAGCATCCAATGCAGCTATCATCTTATTGTAATAAGTAAGCAGATTACTAAAACATGACTTTCCCTTAGCAAATCTGTGCTGCCCATCACAGATTCTAGCACTATTATCAATCCAATTCTGGATCCTGGTTCTCACTATCCTTTCCAAAACAATGCCTGACACCTGATTGGTCTATAATTTGATGCTTGCGTTCTGTCACCTCTGTTATGAAGTACAGTAATACAATCTTCCCTTCCTTCCACTACTTCCACATCATGATATATCATCATGTTCCACAGCCTTATTCACATCAAGTTTGCTTAATTCCTGATCTACCTCTTCCTCCTAATCCACTGGTCTCAAACTCTCCATGTTGTCACATTCACAAGGATGAAAGAACTTTATGAACTGCTCATTAAATATCTCAGCTATATCCTCTGTGGCAGTAGTCCTTATGCCATTTTTTCCATTCATTGCCATCCTACATAATCTTTTTTTTTTTTTTTTGCTTCATTAGCTCACTGCTGCTCATACTGCACTTTTGCAACCCTCTGTTTCTTATACTCTTAATGGAATTGATTATTATCACTCATCTTATATTGCCTCCATAATGCTTTTTTTCCTCTGTATTCCATGCCTAATCCAATGATTCATTCATCTATTTCACACCTACATTATTTAACCTTCTGACCTTTGGAATACATTTAGACTTAGCTCCTACTAGATAGCTCTTGAATATCACCCAAGTAGCATTGCTCTCCTTTCCACCCAACTCCTCATTCATGCTTCAGCTGCAAGCTATCTCCTAAGCTACTCATAATCACCAGCCTTGTAGTTTCTACATATATCCTTTCCTCACAGAAGTCTCACTGCTTTCAACCACCCAGGTAATCATTTTATAGTCACTCTCACCAACTGGAGGGAGATTTGACACTCGTTTATAATAATGTCCTCTGATGAGATAATCATATCCAAGACCTTCAATTCTTGCGTGCCCTCTTTTACATATTATCTGAGGTAGTTATCCCTCAAAAACTTCAGAAATTCATTTATTTACTTCCAGTTGCTTCGATCCCAATCTATATTGCCATAATTAAAATCATTACGATCATCCTTTTCTTATTTGCTTGGCTAATTTGTGTATACATTTCATAGTCATTACCTTCTACATTACCAAGTCTTTAGCAACATCTCAGAATTACTGCTACTATTTCCCCCTTGCATCTTTACCTTGTATTGACATAAATCTTTTTCTGTCATCAGTGGCACTCCTCTTCCCTTTTTATCCTTTCTATCTTCACGAAAAACATCATATCTTCAATCTCTATTCTTGTCAGGATGTCATCCTCATCCCCATTCAAATAAAGTCCATCAATTTTTGGGTGAATGAACTCAATCAATGCAATCATTTCATTTCTTTCCCTTGTTTCTTATACCTTTAATATTCATATACAAATAAAACAGCCCACTCCTGGATCTATAACAAGTTTCAATGATACCACTTATTAGATGTGACTTCTCCATACCTTTCTCAAGCCATTTCTTTTTCTCCTTACCCATCCCAGAACCTTCTTCAAATCCAAATGTTCTCCCTTCATCTCAAGCCATCCCATCCCATTCTTGTCTACACACACATTCGCTTCCTCTTTGAGCATCAACTTTCTCACACTATGTTCCCCTCTCTGCATTGAGTATCCTCATTTCCATGTTTGTCTTTCTTGCTTGTTCTCTCATTTTCAATCTCATTTTCTACACTCATGCTACCCACTTCTCCATTCATAAGCACCACTTCAATCTCTCCTTCCTTACTCTCCCGCTCTTTCACATTGCTTCTTCCTGGTGTCAGATTCATTCTTTGTGCTCTCCCTTCCATTAGCAGTCTCTCCAAATGACTCACACCAAAGCCATTCAAATAAAGTCCATCACTCTTATTATACACTTCAACCCAAAAATATCGTCAAATGCCATTGTTTTGGACAAAAGAAAGGATGGAACGAACTTTCCACATCTTATGAAAGTGACCAGTGATACGCCAACAAACACATCTAAAGGACATTTGCCACAGTCGTGCATATGTGCTCAACCTGATTTAACCTCTGCCCAGAGAGAACAAAGATGCCAACTCCACAGATAACTAGAAGAAAAACGTCAAAATGGAGACAACAGTTGGATGATAGACTACAAACAAACCAAACTAGTGCAAAAACCAAGTGATGCCACTAGTAGCCACCAAGGAGACCAGTATGCAGCCACTGCATAGGAAACATGCAAGACCCTTGCGGTCAATGCCATGCCTCACAGAACCTTGCATATTCACTTTACCAACATCTGTGGCCTCAAATCCAATCTTAATAGCGTCCACTACCAGCAGCCCACCAAACTCCACCTACTCTTTTTAACAGAAACTCAACTCTCACCTTCCCCCAGCACTATTCATCTCAACCTTCCTAACTATACACTATTTAACTCCTTTCAACCCAAGGTAGGCATCTGTGCGTATATCCGCTCTGACATACCCTGCCAAAGAGCAACTAACTTGGAATCACCCGACTTCGACCTTCTTTGGCTGAAGATATCCCCCCCCCAACTCAATCAAATTCATCTGCTGTCTCTATTGCTCTCCTAATACCACCAATCACTCTGAGCTCTTTCATTTCCTCTCCCTGAAAGTTCATTTTCTCTCAGTCCCATTCTCCTAACAGCGAAGTCGTCCTCCTGGGTGATTTTAATGTCCATAACACCAATTGGCTTTCCTCTTCCAGTTATACAGATCCTGCAGGCAGAGATGCTAAAACATTTGCCATCACTAATGACCTTACACAAATTGTTCAAAAACTGACCAGAATACCAGATAACCCAAACCACTCTCCAAATACCCTAGATCTCTTCCTTACTAATGACCCCTCCAAATATGTAGTGAGTCCCCTGGCTAATTCTGACCACAACCTAGTGCTCATCTCCTCTCCCATGCAACAACGCTTACACAGTCACTCCCACACAAAAGTAGTTTGGCATTATAACAGTGCCAAATGGGACAGTCTCTGAGACTACTGTGCTTCATTCCTATGGTTGGATTATTGTTTCCGGTCTTCCAATCCAAACATATGCACCGAACGTATCACCAAAATAATCTTCACTGGCATGAAAACATACGTTCCCCACACTACTCTGAACTGCCATCCCCTAACTAAACTCTGGTTCTCCAAAAGATGTACCAAGGCTGTACAAATGAAAATTCAGGCATACCACAACTGGCTTAAATCAAGAACCATCCTCCTTCAATGCCTATACTGAAGCCCAAAACAGAAGCAAGAAAATTATCAATGCTTCTAAAACAGAATTTGAACAGGCTAAAAGCAGAAAGCTTGCAACCTGTCCAAATGGCAGCCACTCATTTTGGTCTCTTGCCAATTCAATTGGTCGTAACTTTTGCCATACACTATTCCCACTTCTATCATACCCAGATGGCTCAATTGCAACATCACCCACAGAAAAAGCTAATCTCCTGGCTTCACACTGTGCCTCCAATGCACACATAACTGACAATGGCAAATGCCCTCCAGTCATTCCAAAGTGGCCAACATACAATGCCTCCTGTATCCTTTTGCTAAAAAGATATCATAAACCTGTTGTCTAAATTAGACACAAAAAAGTCTCCTGGCCCTGATGGCATTCCTCCAAATTGTCCTGAAGGTTTGCACACCAGAACTGACTCCTATCCTATGCCATCTGTACACACTCTCACTCAACTGGTATATATCTCAAAGCCTGGAAACTGGCCTATATTCAACCCATTCCTAAAAAGGGTAACAAATCACTGCCATCTAACTACCGCCCTATCTCACTCACTTCAGTCCTGTCTAAAGTGATGGAGAAAACCATCAACTCTCAACTCCTACTCTACCTTGAAGGTACCCAGCTATTAAGCAACCACGAGTATGGATTCTGTCAAAACCGATAAACAGGAGATATACTCTCATACATCATCCATCGCTGGATAAATGCCATGGAGAAATTCGGCGAATCCCAACTAGTTACACTTGATATCTCTAAAGCCTTTGACCGGGTCTGGCACAAAGGCTTACTAAGCAAACTCCCATCATTTGGACTGTCTCAGGACTTCTGCAGATGGACTGCCAGCTTCCTGTCCGGATGAATACTATGTGTGATGGTAGACAGCTCCCTATCCTCTCACCATCCAACTAATGCTGGGGTCCCACAAGGTTCAGTTCTTTCACCGATCCTCTTCCTTTTATATATCAATGACCTACTTCAGTTGACCTGTAACCTAATACACAGTTTTGTAGACGACAGCACATTACACTCCTCCCTCTCATTTGACAAACCGTACTCTATACAACTCACTTCAACCCACAGAACATCAACCACCACTGCCCTTAATTGTGACCTCCAAGCCATCCTCCAATGGGGCTCAGATAACCTCAACAACTTCAAACCCAGTTAACACTAGTAAAACCCAGTTCTGTCTTATTTCTCACAAAAAAGAACCATTTTCCCCCAACATTGTTTTTGATAACACTCAAATTCCCAAACAAGATGAGATGTCTCTTCTCAGAATTGCCCTGACATCAAGCCTCTCCTGACATAAAGACATCGCAACCATTGCATCCTCAGCTTCCAAAAAACTAGGTTTTCTCTTTCGCTCAAGATGCTACTTCATCTCTAAACAGCTGTTAACACTATACAAGTCACAAATCCACCCAGCTCTTGAATACTGCTCTCACATCTGAAGTGGGGCTCCAAAAAGCACCCTCAAAATGCTTAATTCAATACTGAGGATTGACCCATCTCTCACTACCTTATTCTCCTCACTTTCACACAGATGCTTGGCCTCTGCGATTTGTATATTCTATAAATATTTCCATGGGAAATGTTCATCGGAAAGATCATCAATAATTCCCCCACTCTGTACTAAGTCCATCGGAACAGGTACAGCTGCCACCCAACATCCTTTTACAGTACACCTTGAAACCCACAGAACAAGTTTCTTTTCCTCCTCCTTCATCCCTGCTACTGCGGTACTGTGGAATAGTCTTCCCTCTGACATATTTCCCAAGGAATACAACATACAGGGTTTTAAATCAAATGTAAACAAGTTTCTCCTTTCTCAACCCACTATAACGAACTATAGGTTGACCAGCCAATCCCTCGTATTCTTTGTACTCTCTCTTTCATTAGCAGTCTTTTCAAATGACTAACACAAAGCCGTTCAAATAAAGTCCATCACTCTTATTATACACTTCAATTTGTCCTTGAACAATACCTGTCATTGTTGTAAGTTTTTCCACTTGGTTATACTATAAATTAAAGATACCAAGAAATTATATTCTTGGTTTAATCCTTTATCTAAGTGTAAGCAAACAGGTTTGCATCTGAACTATTTTCAGGACTGGGGCAACTCGTATAAAGAAGCTAATGACTTCCCATCATTTCCCTTAGTATCTGCAAGAAGATGTGCTTTGCATTATGGGATACTAAGGCAAATGAAGTCATTAGCTTCTTTATGCGAGTTTCCCCAATCCTGAAAATACTTCAGGTGCAAACCTGTTTCCTTACACTTGGATAAAGGATTAAACTAAGAATATAATTTCTTGGTATCTTTAATTTATAATACAAATAGACAAAAATTGGATAGCATTAAGCACAGTGACATGTATAAGAAGAGCTCCTGATTGGGATAAGTTTTCTAGGAATAATTAAATATACATGCATAATTTTTTGAGTAAGAGAGGCTGTAAACATTGTGCGCTACCGGTTTTATTAGCGTGGGGGATTTTTTTTGCCAAAACTTAATTACGAAATCATTATTATTAGACTTAGTAACCTCAAAAAAATGGTGGCGGCATTGTCATTCCATGACTTTAATTTAGATTTCAGTCGTTTCGTTAAGTGTGAAGTCTGTTATATGTATTCTTTCGATTACATAAATGATTTGTGGATATTTGGTGAGGATGGAAGGAGGTGTGTGTGCGAAATGTGACCTGAACGAGGAATTGATGAATGCAAATATGAAATTGATGATAGAAAGTGTTAGTAGCTAGATTGTCGCGGGGAAAATGGGTGCATGTTTGAAAGAGAAGGATGGTGAGAAAAGAGAAGTGAAAAAATGTTAAAAAATCAGTAAAAAAGAAAAAGAGCGATTTGAAAACCATAATGGATGTTAAAAGGGACGAAAGTGAGGTGAGAGTGGCGGAAAGAAACGAATTGAGAGAACAAATGAAACTAGATATGGCGTGACGCAGAAATCTAAAGTGAAAAAAATCGAAATAATGAATGATAGCGAAAAAAGAATAAACGATAGCAAAAGTTCAACGCATGTTGGACTGAAAGAACAGAAACAAAGAGAGATGAATGAGTGTGAAAATGGGAAGAATGATAGCGAAAGTTGGATGCATGTTGAACCGAAAGTACGGAAACAAAGAAGGATGACTGAGAGTGAAAGTGAGAAGAGGGGGTTGAGAGTTAGAAAGATTGAATGATAGAGAGAATGTGTCGCGAGATTCGGAAGTTGAATTGGATTGGATGAAGCAAGAAATGAAATGGATGTGGAATGAAATTAAGAAAATTTAGGTAAAAACTATTAAAATAAACATTGATGGAATGAAAGAGTTAATGAAAGATGAGCAAGTGGCGTTGTATGGCAACTCCATTATTAAAGGTGTGATGGAGGTTAAAATGCACAAGGAATGGTTTCCAGGCAGTAAAATGAGTAGAGTGATTGAGGCATTGGATATGAGGCAGGAGTGAGCAAAAGAGTTAATAGTATTAATAGGTACGAATGATTTGAGAGAGGACAAAGAGTGTGTCAGAATGGATATCAGGCGGCTGCTTAGAAGGATAAAAGAGAAAGAGGATAAATGTGACAGGAAGAGTAGTTAGCATGTTGCCTAGGTATGACTGTGGTGAAATGAGGCGGAGAGCAAGGATTATGAATGATATGCTGGCTGAAATGTGTGAGGAGATGGGAGTACAGTAATGTGTGGAATGAGTTTGAGGGACGAAGTTTATGGGAGCGATGGACTGCATTTGAGTGGTTATGGTGTGAGTCGCTTGGAGAGACAGCTACTGGAAGGTAGAGAAGTGAACGGAGAGAATGAATCAGATCGAGTGGGAAGTGATGTGGAAGAGCGGGAGAGAAAGACAGGAGAGATTGAAGAGGTGGTTATGAATCGGGAAGTGAGCGGTATGAGTATAGAAAATGAGAGAATGGATGTGCAAGAGGAGCAGGGAAACAGGAGGCTCAGGGTGGACAGGAGAACACAGCATGAGAAAGGTGGATGCTCCAAGAGGAGGTGAGCATGTGTAAGCAGAAAAGGAATGGGATGACAAGGGATCAAGAGGAAACAGTTGGAATTGAAATGGGTTTTAAAATGAAGAAGCAGAAAGGGGAATGGTCCCAGTCGAGCATGGAGAGATCACATCGAGTGAGTGGTAGTATCAGTGGAACTAGCTGTAGATCCAGAAATGAGCTGTTGTGTTTGTATACAAATGCTAGAAGTATAAGAAACAAGACAGATGAAATGGTTGCACTAATTGCATATGTTCACCCAAAGATTGTTAGAATAAGTGAGACATGGTTGGAAGAGGATACATCCTGACAGGAATAGAGGTGGAAGGGTATGATGTGTTTCGTGAGGACAGAGGGAGTAAAAAGGGAGGGAGAGTGCTATTGGTGATAGAGAAAGAGTTATGTCCATATAAAGTGGAGATGCAAGAGGGAAATAGTGCCAGTGGCTTTGAGGCATTATGGTGTGAGATAAAAGTAAATAAGAAAAGGATGATCATTATGGGTGATTTTAATTATGTCAATATAAACTGGAATGATGAGATAGCAACCGGAAGTTTTTGAGGGATAACTACCTCAGGCAGTATGTAACAGAGGGCACATGAGGATTGAGGGTCTTGGATTTGGTCATCTCATCAGAGGATGTAATTGTAAATGAGGTGTCAAATCATCCAATAAATTGGTGAGAGTGACCATGAGGTGATTACCTGGGTGGTTGCCAGCAGTGTGAAGACCTCTGTGAGAAAAGGGTATATGTGGAACTACAAGGGGGTGGGGAGGGTGATTATGAAGAGCTCAGGAGACAGCTTGAGTGGGTAGCATGGAATGAGGAGTTAGCTGGAAAAGAGATCAATGCAGCTTGGGGGATTTTCAAAAACTATTTAGTAGATGCAATGTTCAAATGTATACAATGGGTGAAAAGGTTAAATAAGATAGGTGTGAGATGGATGAATAAAGAGATTAAGTATGCAATACAGAGAAAAAGGGCATTGTGGAGGCAGCATAAGAGAAGTGGAAATTACCAATTCCATTAGGTCTACAAAGACCAAGCATGGAGGGTGACTTGGTTGGTGAGGGTAGCTAAAGAGAGGTATGAACAGCAGTTAGCTAATGAAGCCAAAGCGAATCCTAAGGAATTCTTTCAATATGTAGCCAACAAAAGCAAGAATAATTATGAAAGGATAACATTGATTGGAGAAAATGGTATAAAGACAGCTGATTAAGAATGTGTGGTGGAGATACTTAATGAGTAGTTCATAAAGATCTTTCAATCTTGTGAATGTGACTTCATGGAGGGATTGAGAGCAGTTGATGATGGGGAGGAGAGACTGACTGTAGGTGAGCAAGAGTTGTATGGGGAGTTGAGTAAACTAGATGTTAATAAGGCTGTGGGACTTGATAATATATCACCATGTATTCTGAAAGAATGTGCTAGGGAGTTGACGCCTGCCTTGACATATTATTTTAATATGAGTCTTGCACTCGGTCAAGTTCCTAAGGAGTGGAAGCAGGGCAGATTGTGCCACTTCATAAAGGAGGTGATCGAACTCAAGCATCGAACTATAGGCCTATCTCTGTGTCAGGTGTTGTGGTTAAGTTGTTGGAGAAGCTTGTGAGGATTACGATCCAGAGTTGGATTGATAACAATGGTATAATATTTGATGGACAGCATGGATTTGCTAAAGGGAGGTCAAGTTTTAGTAATCTACTTACTTATTGCAATAAAGTGACTGCTTCCTTGGAGAGAGGAAAAGGATACACAGTAATATACTACTTGGATTTCGCAAAGGCTTTTGATAGAGTACCTCATGATAGGTTGACAGTCAAACTAGAGCAGATGGGGTTGGATATTAGATTGGTGCATTGGATTGGAGACTGGCTATCTGATAGGTATCAACAAGTTGTGTATGGAGGAGCGATATCCAGGAAAAGGAAAGTCACTAGTGGAGTGCCTCAGGGGTCTGTTTTAGGTCCATTTCTGTTTAACTTGTATATTAATGATATAGGTGAAGATTTGGATGGAGATATTCAGTTGTTTGCAGATGATGCAAAGTTGGGACGAACCATGAAGTGTAGTGAAGGTGTTGTGGCCTTTCAGGAAGACTTGAATAAATTGAGTGATTGGGCATGGAAATGGGGATGCGAGTTCAATATTGCAAAATGTAAGGTTTCAAAATTTGGAAAACAAAGATGGGATGCAGAATTTATGCTTGGTGAGAATATATTGTTGGAGGTGGAGGAAATAAGAGATCTGGGGGTGATAGTGGATAAGGATCTAAAATTTAGGGGACACATCGGCAAAATTGTGAAGACAACACAAAGACTTCTGGGAATGATGCGGAGGACACTGACGTGTAGAAGTAGGGAGATTCTTGTTCCGTTGTATAAGGTTTTGATTAGGCCACACATGGACTATTGTGCCCAGATTTGGTCACCGGGTTTTCAGAAGGATGAAGAGATGTTGGAAAGGGTCCAAAGGCGACTGACTAAGGTAGTTTCTGACCTCTGGAATGTTAAGTATGAGGAAAGATTGAGAAGATGTAATTTGCAGAGTCTGGTGGACAGGAGGAAGAGGGGAGATATGATAGAGACCTACAAGTTGGTAAGGGGTTGTTATAGGATCAATGCTGGAGAAGTTTTACAGAGAATAGTGGGAGATCAGGGGAGAACCAGAGGTCATCCCTGGAAACTGTATAAAGAGGGTGTGAGTAGGGGAGTGAGAGGCAGGTTTTTTTTCGTGCAGAGTTGTGAATGATTGGAATGCCTTGCCTGAGAGTGTGGCGTCTGCAAGGAGTTTGAGTGTGTTTAAGACACAGTATGATGAGATGTGTGTGTGTGTGATAAAAGGACCTCCCAGATGAGTCTTTGACTCCATGAGGTATTGGGAAATAATAATAATAATAATAATAATCCCTTTAGTAACAAGTTTCTATCATGTTCCCTCTCCTCTGCCTGTTAACCAAACTCTGCAACCTACATGCCCTGAATCTTTTTTTTTTTTTTTTTTTAATGTGGTTACCACCTATGAAAGGCTATTACTAAACCAATAGTACATTAGTATCAATGGTGGGCAAGGATCCCCCCCCCCCATTTTTGTAAGTTTTATTATTATTTTTTTTTTTTTTGGTATTTTTATTTTATTTTATTTTTACATGGTCTGAAAACCCTGTTCTAGAGACCAAACATGGAACTTTTTCAGCCATTTCAGGCCTCCAATAAGTGGAGAGGTGGTCCCACACTGGGCAATGAAATTCGTCTTCCACCTAAATACAATCACAAACATCCATGCCCACTGTTGGATTCAAACCTACAACCTGTTGGTTTGAGAGTGAGTATACGCTTACCATTCAGTCAAACAGACCATTTATCTGTCCTCATAGGCAGCATTCTACAGACCTGTCACCAATTTGGTCACTCATCTCTGAATCTTCTCCACTACCTCCTGATCTTCAAGCAACCCAGGTGACCAAAACTGTCAACATTTAATTTTTGCTACTAGAATAGCCCTTTATGTGACACATATTCTTCTGTGTTGTCTTAAACTTAAAAAGATTTTCTTTAGAAAATTCAATAAAAAATATTTTGTGCAGTCTGCAGCTGCTCGTCAGCTGGCAAAATTGACTTGCCAGGTGCTGCCAGTGGATGAGCATTTCTCAAGCTCTGGATATTATTAATGTTTTCATTTCAAACAACTAAGAAAAATATTTTCTTCATATCTCACAAAGATGCACTTTTAAGAAAAATGGTTGAAACCAAAATTAGCCTCTTGTTGGACAGAAATGTTTGTTACTTCACACATTACATACCAGGTTCTGTTTTACATGTATTTCCTTTATTGATATGCCGATATTAATGGCCTCGGCAAGCAATATATCATTATGATATATTGCTTGCCAAGTGAGTACTATAAGTTTTTTTGACTTTATAGAGGTTTGTTATAATAGTAATAAATGGAAAATTATAAATGGATACATGTTTAAAAGATAGATATTGACACAATTAGACAATAATTTACTAGATAATTTTTTTCTCCTGATTTAAATAGTAAAGAACATTTTGTGAATCACAATCATGTTTATTGTTGCAGTCCAGCATCATTCTCCTCATCTAAGGCATGATAGAGACAGAAGGTTCTGGTTTGATGTGAGTAAGGTTCCCACAGATGAAAATTTTATTGGAGCAGAATTACGGCTGTACAGAGATTTGAGCCTGACTGAGTTTCCAAAAAATGTTACATACCATCTGAATTTGTATTATATTTCTCAGGGACATAATGCAGAGTATGTGTTTTATAATTTTATGTACAGAATAACTCCTTGGATTATATAAAATATTGTTTATTCTGTAGAGTTATTCTATGTTACATTATACATTAAAATTATTAATTTCCTTATTGTATATTTTTCAATTCTCCACTACCTTTTCAGTAGAATTCTTAATATTTCAGAAGCCCCTGTTTTCTCTAATATATGGATTAACAAAATAATTATTGAATGACCTGGTTAATAAAACTGTACATGTAATATATACTTATAACACAAAAATATGTTTGTTATACAAAAATTCTTCACGATACTTTGCAAGTATAGCAAAGACTACACAGCAAACTGCTGCTATGGTAAGGCATACTAATAAGTAACAATAAGTAGATGGTTCTGCCATTATATAATGCATTGGTTGAACCACACATTTCCTGGTTTTCATTGTGGTATGAAAACTCTAGTGAGGGGATCCAAAGACAAGACACTATCAGAAATGGAATGTCATTTATGGGGAGCAGCTGATAGAAATGTAGACTGCAGAGTTTAAGTGGATAGGAAGATCAAAGAGTGTGTTGTAAGTGTTTGCTGCAACTACATGATGCATTGTTACTGTGATAAGGATGGTTGTTTCGAATCAGCTTAAGCAACTAAGGCTGTGAGGCCAGTGTATTATGTTCTGTAAATTTTGCCTCATTTGCTTGTTTTGTGGGTGAAGGACTTGAGTTTCCAGAAGGAAAAACCCTGCCACCACTGAATGAGAGTGTGATAAGGAGCACAGTGAGAGGTAGAGATAAGATAAGTGGTTGTGCTACTGTATAAGGTATTGATCATAACACAGGTGGACTATTATGCTCAAGTTTGCTATTGTAATATGTTAACTCTGGAGATGCTCAGTCCAGAGATGAGTGACTAAGTCAATATCAGAACTCTTATAGTGTTGGTTATGGGGAATGTTCAGGAAATGTAAATTTCAGAGGTTATTATCCTCCAGGGGATCCAAAGACTCATCGAGGGAGAGTGTGCCAACAGCACAGAACGATTGGGTCCCTTCCAACTACTAACCATGCTCAAACTAGCTTAACTTTTTGCGAGCCATTAGTAGCAGAGGCTCTACCAATAGTATGCAGCAGCAAAGAAATGATGTGATGTAGATATTTAGGTTAGTGAAAGGGGTTTTACAGGAGTGTATGTGGTGTGGAAAATGAGATGGGAGAATGAGAAATTTCCTGAAAGTTGTATAAAGATGTGGTGAAGAGGGAAGTGAGGAGTAGAGTTTTGACATGGAGAGAGTGATAAGTGAATGAGTTTAAGGTTCAGTATGAACATCAATAGGATGAAAGAGTCACTCAGCATTGCTTGAAAGTTTCTAAGGCATTTTAAGATACCCTTCTCCAGGGCACAGTGATTTAAATGGCATATGTGCACTGCATATAAGTAAAAAGAGTTTTTTTTTACTTCCATGCATATAAAAAAAAGTTATGTTTATTCTTTTACTTCCATCTTTTACTGTTTATTTATATCAAACAGTATGATCCTCATTTTTTTTTGCTTTTATTATGCTGTATGAAATATGGTTGTTGATGTCTGTTCTTTTTTCTGCTGACCTTTGGTATTTTGTTTTTTCATTTTTAGCATCTCTGGGGGATACTCAGTTTTTTCTATTTTTAATAAGTGGTGTTGTATTTATTCCATTTTTTCCTGATTAGTATTGGTAATAATCATTAAATAAATATATTATTTGTATTCTTTGCTTTGTTATAATACAGGATGATTCAAAAAGATGGACTCAATTTTGTAAGTCTATATATCAAACATAGAACTAGTGACAAATATGATGTAAAGTATATTTGATTATATCACAATAAAGTTTATAGATGTTCAATGTGCTCCCCTTCGGCCGCACGGATAACATCAAGATAGTAGCTGAATTCGTCTCATGTTCTCCTCCGATACATGCAGTCTCCCCAAGCTTTTTCCCTTACACAGACAACCTGTTTGCTGAAATTGATAATTCCAATCACAAATACTCTTTCTCGTTGGAGGTTTAATGTTGCAACGACGATGAAATGCATGCTGCACCGCAGTCGCCGACTCGGTTTTAATGAGCTCGTAAACGCAAAAAATTTTGTGCTGCATAGTAGCCATTTTGCTCACAACTGATGCTGCTGCATGGCTGTGCACCAGGTAAGTGCTCTAGCGGTAGTATTTCAAACTTTAGGACCTCCTCTTCCAAATCTTATATAGATCATTCACATACGATGTATAGTTCAGGAAATATAGCCTTACAAAATTGAGTCCATCTTTTTGAATCATCCTGTATATGCTTTGTATTAATATAACACACACACACACACACACACACACACACACACACACACACACACACACACACACACACATGCATGCACATTGGCTTAATCTTCCATTAATGTTGCCTTTCAAAACAATTGTTATAATATTCACCTAAAATTTGCACTGACTGTTCCACATTTCATCTCTTTTAGAGTTCATTGTTTCATGGAATTTGGATTGCCAACCACACCACAAATTACATTTCCTGAACTGTAGCATTTTCTTATGCTAAATCAACATAATTTATTGATACCTGTTCATTATATATCCACAAAGGATGCCAATCTTGAGCGATAACATTTGAAAACTTAATTCCAGTTTTAACCATCAGTGATAAAATGATATATGTAATAAAAGATTTATCAGCATGTGGTCAGTCACAATCCTTGTGGCTCTTTTATTTTGCTATAATATGGAATAATACTGTGAACATATTTATTATTACTATCAGCAAGCATAAATGTGCAAAAATCTACATTTCACTGATTTCTTTAAATTATTGATTTGTAGAAAACCAAGCATACGAGGCCTTATATGGATTATTTTGCACAGATTTGATCCCCTGGTTTTCATGGTGATGAAGATATGTTCGAAAGGGTTCAGAGAAGACCGATTAAGTAACTGGTAACTAGACTTTGAGATGTGGGATACAAGGACAGTTTGAGGGAATGCAGTTTGCAAAACCTTGTGAATAGGAGGAAGAGATGGAATGTGATTATTATTATTATTATTATTATTATTTCCCAAGCCCTCATGGAATCAAAGACTCATCTGGGAGGTCATTTATCACACACACATCTCATCATACCGTGTCTTAAACACACTCAAACTCCTTGCAGACACCACACTCTCAGGCAAGGCATTCCAATCATTCACAACCCTGCACAAAAAAAACCTGCCTCTCACTCCCCTATTCACACCCTCTTTATACAGTTTCCAGGGATGACCTCTGGTTCTCCCCTGATCGCCCACTATTCTCTGTAGAACTTCCCCACCATTGATCTTATAACAACCCCTTACCAACTTGTAGGTCTCTATCATATCTCCCCTCTTCCTTCTCTCCACCAGACTCTGCAAATTACATCTTCTCAATCTTTCCTCATACTCAACATTCCAGAGGTCAGAAACTACCTTAGTCAGTCGCCTTTGGACCCTTTCCAACATCTCTTCATCCTTCTGAAAACCCGGTGGCCAAATCTGGGCACAATAGTCCATGTGTGGCCTAATCAAAGCCTTATACAATGGAACAAGAATTTCCCTACTTCTACACGTCAGTGTCCTCCGCATCATTCCAGAAGTCTTTGTGTTGTCTTCACAATTTTGGCGATGTGTCCCCTCAATTTTAGATCTTATCCACTATCACCCCCAGATCTCTTATTTCCTCTACCTCCAATAATATATTCTCACCAAGCATAAATTCTGCATCCCATCTTTGTTTTCCATGTTTTAAAACCTTACATTTTGCAACATTGAACTCACATCCCCATTTGCTTGCCCAATCACTCAATTTATTCAAATCTTCTTGCAAGGCCACAACATCTTCACTACTCTTTATGGTTCATCCCAACTTTGCATCATCTGTAAACAACTGAATATCTCTATCCAAATCTTCGTCAATATCATTAATATACAAGTTAAATAGTAATGGCCCTAAAACAGACCCCTGAGGCACTCCACTAGTGACTTTCCTTTTCCTGGATATCGCACCCCCATACACAACTTGTTGATACCTATCAGATAGCCAGTCTCCAATCCAATGCACTAATCTAATATCCAACCCCATCTGCTCTAGTTTGACTATCAACTTATCATGAGGTACTCTATCAAAAACCTTTGTGAAATCCAAGTATATTACTGTGTATCCTTCTCCTCTGTCCAAGGAAGCAGTCACTTTATTGTAATAAGTAAGTAGATTACTAAAACATGACCTCCCTTTAGCAAATCCATGCTGTCCATCAAATATTATACCATTGTTGTCAACCCAACTTTGGATCCTAGTTCTCACAAGCTTCTCCAATAACATCTGACACAGAGATAGGCCTATAGTTTGATGCTTGAGTTCGATCACCTCCTTTATGAAGTGGCACAATCTTGCCCTCCTTCCACTCTTTAGGGACTTCACCAAGTGCAAGACTCGTATTAAAAAACATATGTCAAGGCAGGTGTCAACTCTCTGGCACATTCCTTCAGAATACGCGGTGATATATTATCAAGACCCACAGCCTTATTTACATCTAGTTTACTCAACTCCCTCAAACACCTCTTGCTCACTTACAGTCAGTCTCTCATCCCCATCATCAACTGCGCTCAATCTCTCAATGAAGTCACATTCACAAGATTGAAAGATCTTTATGAACTGCTCATTAAATATCTCCACCACACATTCTGCAACAGCTGTCTTTATACTATTTCCTCCAATCATTGTCATCCTACCATAATCATTCTTTCTTTTGCTGGCTACATATCGAAAGAACTCCCTAGGATTCTTTTTGGCTTCATTAGCTAACTGCTGTTCATACCTTTCTTTAGCTACTCTCACCAACAAAGTCACCCTCCTTGCCTGGTCTTTGTAGACCTAATGGAATTGGTAATTTCCACTTCTCTTATGCTGCCTCCACAATGCCCTTTTTCTCTGTATCGTATGCTTAATCTCTTTATTCATCCATCTCACACCTATCTTATTTAACCTTCCCACCCTTGGAATCTATTTAGACATTGCATCTACTAAAAAGTTTTTGAAAATCCCCCAAGCTGCATTGATCTCTTTTCCAGCTAACTCCTCATTCCATGCTACAGCTGCAAGCTGTCTCCTGAGCTAGCTCTTCATAATCACTCCCCTTGTAGTTCCACATATGCCCTTTTTTCACAGGGGTCCTTGCACTGCTAGCAACCACCCAGGTAATCACCTCATGGTCACTTTCACCAATTGGTGGATGATTTGACACCTCATTTATAATTACATCCTCTGATGAGATGACCAAATCCAAGACCCTTAATCCTCATATGCCCTCTGTTACATACTGTCTGAGGTAGTTATCTCTCAAAAACTCAAGAAACTCATTTTCTTTACTTCCAGTTGCTATCTCTTCATTCCAATCTATATTGCCATAATTAAAATCACCCATAGTGATCACCCTTTTCTTATTTGCTTATCATCACCATCCACATTACCTGGTCTATAACAACATCCCACGAAGTATTTGATTCTATTCACCTCTACCTCACACCATACTGCCTCAAAACACTGGCCCTATTTCTCTCTTGCATCTCTACCTTGTATGGACATAACTCTTTCTCTATCATCAATAGCACTCCTCCTCCCTTTTTACCCCTTCTATCCTCACGAAACACATCATACCCTTCCATCTCTATTCCTGTCAGGATGTCGTCCTCATCTAACCATGTCTCACTTATTCCGACAATCTTTGGGTGAACAGACGCAATTAGTGCAACCATTTCATCCGCCGTATTTCTTATTCTTCTAGCATTGGTATACAAATACGACAGCTCATTTCTTGATCTACAGCTAGTTCCACTGATACCACTCACTCGATGTGATCACTCCATGCTGGACTGGGGCCATTTCCCTTTCTGCTTCTTCATTTTAGAACCCTTTTCAAATTCATCTGTTTCCTCTTGATCCCTAGTCATCCCTTTTCTTTCCTGCCTACACATGCTCTCACCTCCTCTTGGAGCATCCACCTTTCTCACAGGGAAATGAGGAGGTTCACCCTGAGCCTCCTCATTTCCCTGCTCCCCTTGCACACCCATTATCTCATTTTCTATACTCATACCACTCACTTCCCCATTCATTTCCACTTCTTCAATCTCTCCTGTCTTACTCTCCTGCTCTTCCACATCACTCTCCTCTTGATCTGATTCATTCTCTCTATTCACTTCTCTACCTTCCAGCAGCAGTCTCTCCAAGTGACTCACACTATAACCACTCAAATGCAGTCCATCGCTCCCATATAGCTCACTTCGTCTCTCAAACTCATTTTACACATTAACAAACTGTACTCCCATCTCCTCACACATTTCAGCCAGAATATCATTCATAATCCTTGCTCTCCACCTCATTTCACCACAATCATACCTAGGCAACACACTGACTACCCTTCCTGTCACACTATTCTCTTTTATCTTTCCAAGCAGCCTCCTGACATTCATTCTGACATGCTCTTTGTTCTCTCTCAAATCATTTGTACCAATTAATACAATTAACTCTTTTGCTCGTTCCCGCCTCATATCCAATTGCTCAATATCTCTACTCATTTTACCGCCTGGAAAACATACCTTGTGCATTTTATCCTCTAGCACACCTGTAATAATGGAGTCACCATACAACGCCACTCGCTCATCTTTCGTTAACTCTTTCATGCCATCATGATTTATTTTAATAGTTTTGACCTGAATTCTCTTAATTTCATTCTGCATCCATTTCATTTCTTGCCTCATCCAATCGAATTCACTTTCCGAATCTCACAACAAATTCTCTCTATCATTAAATCTTTCTAACTTTCTAACTCTCGATCCCCCTCTTCTCACATTCCCTCTCATTCATCCTTCATTGTTTCCATACTTTCAGTCCAACATACATCCAGCTTTCACTATCATTCTTCTCACTTTCACTCTCATTTATCTTTCTTTGTTTCCGTACTTTCAGTCCAACATGTGTCCAACTTTCGCCATCATTCATTTTTTTTCGCTATCATTTATTCTTTCGATTTTTTTCACTTGCGATTTCTGCATCATGTCATTTCTACTTTCATTCGTTCTCTCAATTTCTTTTCTTTCTGCCACTTTCACCTGACTTTCGTTCCTTTTAACATCCATTACGGTTTTCAAATCGCTCTTTTTCTTGTTTCTGATTTTTTAACATTTTTTCGCCTCTCTTTCCAACCATCCTTCTCTTTCAAACATGCACTCGCAACACAATCGTTACTAACACTTTCTGTCATCAATTTCATATTTGCATTCATCAGTTCCTCATTCAGGCACTTCGCACACACCCTTCTTCCATCTGCGATAAACATCTACAAATCATTTATGTAATCGAAGGAATATGTATAACAGACCTCGCACTGAATGAAACGACTGAAATCTAAATTAAAATCATGGAATGACAATGCCGCTGCCATTTTTTTTTCTCCCCTGCAGGTTACTAGGTCTAATAATAACGATTTTGTAATTAAATTTAGGCAAGAAAAATCTCCCACACCAATAATACCGGTAGCACACAACGTTTACAGCTACTCTTTCTCAAACAATTACGCATATATAATTAATTATTCCTAGAATAACTTATCTGAATCAGGAGCTCTTCTTAGGTACGTCCACAGCACTTGGCTCACTAGTTGGTAAAGGGTTGTTACTGGGTTAATGTGGATGAAAATTTTCATAGAATGAGAGGAGGAGTTATCCAAGGAGACATACCTGGAAATATCCTGTTATTACCTGTTAGGAGACATAAAATTGGTAAGGGTTGTTACTTAGTTAATATGAATGAAATTTTCATATAGTGGGAGATAGGAGAAGTAGAACAGGAAACTATCCCTGCAAAGTGTATAAGGAGGGTGTGTGCAAGGGAGTAAGAAGTAGGTTGATTGCATGAGAAGTGGATAGTGTCAACACATTGCATTAGTTTAAATCATGGTTTGATGAGCTTTGTTTGTGCCTCTCACTATGGGTCTTTTGACTCCATGGGGTCTGGTATGAATAATTTTAGAAACAGTTGTGATCAGTCAGTATATGGTTTCCCCTTTTCAGCATTTCTTGATCTCTCTTCCTCCTCCTCCCACATTGAGCCAGTTCATCTTAGACTGAAGTTGTAGGGTGCTTTTTTACTCACAATCATAAAGCTGACTTTGAACACTGTTGATAATTTTTATGTTTATATCCTAATATAAATATAAACGTAGGTAATTAGTGACATTCATGCCATTGCTACCCTAGATGGCATTATATCTCCTGGTGAGAGGCTAATAATAAATAATAATAGTATGAGACCAGTAACATGAATTAAATAAATTTCAAAACACACACAACATGTTATTTACATATTATACATTTATCCAGCTATGGCAACTGCATTTTTAGGAAGTAATGACATTTTCAAGCTAATGTGTAGTTCTTGGATTTCCAGATTTCAGGGCTTTGTAGCTGTTGTATATGTGTTACATATCTAGTTGGTATTTTTACAAGTATTTTTGGCTTTTGCTTTATTTGAGCAAGAAGGACTGATAAACTTTGGTATATTACTTGTTTGACATTAGCAAAGGCCTGCAAAAAATAAAACAGTTAAAATATATATTTTGTTGTTTCCTGGGTGAGGAGCCATTAATTTCCTCCCAAAAGATATAACATATGTCAATATAAAACTCTTTATTTATTATTATTATTATTATTATTATTATTATTATTGCACAGACACCTCCATGGAATCCTAAGACTCATTGTGGGAAACCCAAACTATCAACACTATCAGTTGTACCTCTCCTTGAAACCATTAACAGACAGAGCACTCTCAACTAACCCCTCCATGTGGGATATCTGTATGTAGTGGAGGGGACCTCTCAGTGATGGTACTGACCTTTTTCATTCTTATTCTTCCTCTTTTTTTTTTTACTTTTCTTCCCGTATTCTTTGCTCCACTTCTCCTGAGTCTTTTTTACTATCCTTTCTTCCAGACTACCATCACTGGGATCCAGTGCTGTGTTTGCAGTGCTGTGTGACCCGTGGACATCCGGAAAGGAGGGGATCCTAGTAGTCTTGCACTATTTTGGTTTCAGCTTTTGCAAGATGGGCGATCCTGGATGCTCAGCTAGCATCATTCGGCTAATGGACTTCCTGCAACCACTGCCGGCCAGTGGGTGTCCATGTGTGTGGCTCTGTGGTGGGTGGTGAGCTCTGGCACCGAACCAAAAACTCCTTGATCATGAATTTTTCATCCTCAAACATTTTAGGGGCCCTAACAAAGTCCCAACCAAGTACCGATATCATAGATACAGCATTTGTTAACAGAAGTAAGAAACAAAAGATATATGATACTAGTATAAATGTACCAGTGTTTTTGATCATCCATTCAATAGAGAAAAAGCCAGTAGGGAAAATACCACCCTTCTTTAATTAAAAGAGTTGAGACGGACTGACAAGACCTCCCAAAACTGTTAAGAAATTATGTTCTGGTAATACCCTTGTGGAAACATTGTGTCAGCAACATTCTGAGAAACTACTGGGAACAGCATCAATGGGTAGGATACCAATCACAGTAATACATTATAAATCACTCAATTCCTCTAGAGGAGTGATATCAGAATGGGATCTCCTTAATGTTCCTGATGAGGAGATATTTTCATAGCTTAAAGGTTAAGGAGTGACAGGTGTGAGATGCATCCTTTCACGTAGGGATGGTCACCTGGTTCCAACCAAGAACATCATCCTTACTTTTGATACACCTAAGCCTCCAACATTTGTACAAGCAGGTTATTTCAGCTGTCCTGTTAGAGTGTACATTCCTAATCCACTAAGTTGCTTTGAATATATGAAACATCAGCATTATTTTTAGAGGGACCTGTGGCATAGTATAATTATTAAAAACAACACGTAAGTCCACAGTAATAACTTTAATTAATAAATAAGGGTAGATATTTCGTACTAAAAATAAGAGTACATCTTCAATGTTACAAACAGATAGGAATAGAATGCAAGTAACGAATATTCAGTGGATCACCTATTAAAATACAATGTTGTCGTGAGCTAGGAAATGAAAGAAATTAATAAATAATTAATATTTAAGATAATTAGTTTTTTTAATGATTACATAAAATAAAAGTCTCCCAGATCTGTGAGAGAGAGAAGCAATCATTTCGATTTAAATTCGGTCAGTGTAAAAAAGCTTCACAACTTTCTTTAAAGAGGCGTTCATATTTGAACCTGCATCTATGAAGGAGAATAGCTTTATCCCACTGGATTTATGGGTAGTGGTAATACTGTGTTGTGTTAGACCAGACTTCTGAGGTTTGTTGTAATCAATATGATATTGATGTTCTTTAATTCTTTTTTCCACAGAACGGCCAGTTTGTCCAAAATAAGAAACATTGCATTCACAAGGAATTTTGTAAACGCCAGCCAAAGACAGAGATGACAGTTTAGCTTTTGTAGAAGGCAATAAGGAAGAAATTTTGTTGATAGGAATATAAGTGGGAATCAATTGGTACTTTTTTAAAATTCTACCTATAGGTTCTGAGATTCCTGGAATGTAGGGGGATTGAAACGCTGTGAACTGTTGAAGAAACCTTAGGTATTGGAACATAAGATTCAATTATCTGTTGGATTTGATTAGGGTTGTAATTATTAGATACCATTAACTTTTTAATGATGGAAAGTTCTTGTTGTAAGATTTCTGGAGAAGAGCAAACTTTATGTGCCCTATTAATTAGAGATTTAAGAATGCCAAATTTTTGAGATGTATGGTGAGCAGACTCTTTATGAATGTATCGGCCAGTAAATGTGGGCTTTCGAAAGACGCTTGTAGATAAGGTACCAGAAGAAGTTCGAGTAAGCAGGATGTCCAAAAATGATAAAGTACCAGAATTTTCCTTTTCCATGGTGAATTGGATACGAGGATGAAGGCTATTTATCTGTTGTAGAAAGGTGGAAAGCTCATCTTCAGTATGTGACCAAATGGCAAAAACATCATCGACATAACGATACCAAAGAGATGGTTGAGGGTGAATGGATGAAAACATAGTCTCTTCAAATTGTTTCAAAAAATAGTTAGCCAAAGGTGGAGACAAAGGACTACCCGTGGCAGTACCTTCAACTTGTTTGTAGAACTTGTTTTTCCAACTAAAATAACCTGAATGGATAACAAATTCGAAAATTTTTACGATATCTGGAAGGTAATCTTCATATAATAAATTGACTGTGTTGGCTAATGGGATATTAGTAAACAGAGATAAAATGTCAAAACTGACTAACAACTCAGACTCTTTGATTTTTAAATCCTTGATTTTTTCCAGGAAATCTGTTCAATTTTTTATGTAGGATCTAGGTAGGTTTTATGTAGGATCTTTAACAAAATTTCTTCCTTATTGCCTTCTACTAAAGATAAACTGTCATCTCTATCTTTGGCTGGCGTTTACAAAATTCATTGTGAATGCGATGTTTCTTATTTTGGACAAACTGGCCGTTCTGTGGAAAAAAGAATTAAAGAACATCAATATCATATTGATTACAACAAACCTCAGAAGTCTGGTCTAGCACAACACAGTATTACCACTACCCATAATATCCAGTGGGATAAAGCTATTCTACTTCATAGATGCAGGTTCAAATATATAGAAAACATATATGGACGGTCACTTTATTGTTCTTTGTGCAATGTCTTCACAGGAGCCATGTTCACCTACATGGATGCTCATATCATAAATGGAGCAGGCTAACTGGAACACTTTTTTCGTCTTGCAAAATAGTATGCTGAAACTGTCAATCAAACATCTAATCGGTGAAGCAGTAAAGTATATAACAGAGTGCATTGTCCAGACCGCAGTAGCCTCCATCTTGAGAATATCATCTTGATTTCCACTCTGTCCAAAGCCTTAGTGGAACCCAAAATGCCAAACAGCCAAAAAGATCAACACAGAGCATGGTATATATTATGTGGATACTCCATCACATCAAACATAGTGGCATTTAAGTGTACTCAGGCCAAAGCACATTATGTGAGATGTCAGATTCAAAAACAATCATGGATCCAATTTACCTCATCAAATGACCAGTGCAAAAATTATATGGAATACAATCCAGAAAATGGAAGGTAGATATAGAACACATAATTTGTCTACCTTAGATCATAATGGAAGTGTTATTGCTGATTCCAAAGCTATTGCAGACACTTTGGGAGAAAATTTTTCCAGAATCTCATCAACGACTTCATATCCTCTGGATTTTTTAATGCTGAAAGAGCAGCAAGAGGAACAAATGCAAAAATTTTCTACCAATAAACTTGAACCATACAATCAGCCATTTGTTAAGGAGGAACTAAAAAGAGATCTTTTACTATCTCATCTTAGTGCAGTAGGGCTTGATGACAATCCATTATGAAATGATAAAACATCTACCCTCATCTTCTGTGAATATCCTTCTCTTAATATACAATAGAATACTTGCAGAGGAAGAGTTTCCAGATTCTTGGCATAAGTCAGTTGTCATTGCTTTCCCAAAACCAGGAAAGGATTCAACACAAGCAAATAATTGTCAACCTATTGCTCGGACCAGGTGTCTTTGTAAGATATTAAAGAAAATGGTTAATGCCAGGCTTCTCTGGTATTTAGAAAGCAATGATCTTCTCTCCAATACACAATATAGCTTCCATAGACATCGTTCATTGGACAATTTGGTTTGTTTAGTATCTTGTATAAGAGATGCATTTCTGAAACAAGAACATCTGGTTTCATTTTCTTTGACATGGAAAAGCTTATGACAGCCTGGAAATGTGGCTTATTAAAAGATCTCTGTAATCTCAGTCTCAGGGGGCACCTTCCTGTATTTATTAAAAAACTTTCTGTCGAGGTGTACTTTCCAAGTCAGAGTGGAAAGTATACTATCTCGGCCATATAATCAAGAACAGGGTATTCCTCAAGTTTATATCCTAAACTTGACACTTTTTGCTATCAATGTTAACTCAATCACTAAACAGTTCCCCGTCCTCTGTAAACAACACTCTATATGTCGATGACTTTACAATTTACTGTCATTCTCGTAACATGAGGGTAATTGAAAGACAATTTCAGGAAGCAGTTGATCATGTTTCTCCATGGGCTCTTAGTAATGGGTTCAGGTTTTCAACAGAAAAAAGTGTCTGTGTACACTTCTGACAAAAATGTACACTTCACATAGATCCTTAATTAAGAATGAGATGAACTGTTATTCCAGCAGCAATACAGGCCAAGTTCTTGGGACTCTTTCAGAAACAAACTTACATTCCTTGCACACATTCATCATTTCAAGTCATTGGTTCTGCAAGGCAGAATAACCTTCAATGGTTGGATCCCATCAATCATCATCATTATTATTATTATTATTATTCAGGCCTCCATGGAGTCAAAAGACTCATCGTGGGAGATCCTTCCTAAGAACGTAAAGTCTGTCAAGACTCATCGAGGGGAGATCCCCCGCCCCTAAGAAAAACAAAGTCTATCATACCACTCCTTAAACTCATTGACCGTCTCGCTCTCACCACTCCATCAGGCAATGCATTCCACGGTTCAACCACCCTCCATGCAAAGAAACCACTCCTCACCCTCCTGCTCACAGTTTCCTTTCGTAACTTCCAGGAATGGCTTCTTGTCATCACTCCTTCCTGCTGTTCAACCAAGCGAAAGAACTCCCCAGTGTCAACCCTGTAACCACCTCTCAACAGTTTAAAAGTCTCAATCATATCACCTCTCCTTCTTCTATCCACCAAACTCTGCAGTCCACATTCCCTCAGCTGATCCTCATAATCAAAATTGTACAGTCCTGAAACCATCTTTGTCATCCGTCTTTGTACCCTTTTCACAGTTAATTTATCCCCTTCAAATCCTGAGGACCAAATCTGAGAACAATAATCTAAGTGTGGTCTGATCCGAGACTTATACAATGAAATGATAACCCTTTTATCTCTGCAGGTCAGTGTCCTTCTTATAATTGCAGCAATCCTCTGTGTTACCTTCGCCACCTTTGAATATGTCCCCTAAATTTCAGGTTTCTATCAATCATCAACCCAAGATCTCTTGTCTCCCCAACTTCCTCCAGTATAACTCCTCCCATAGAGTATGCAGCATCCCATCGATGTTTCCCAAACCTCAAGACCTTACATTTTGCTGCATTAAACTGACACCCCATTCATTTGCCCATCTATCTAGCTTATTCAAATCCTCTTGCAGGGCTACCACATCTGCACTATTACTAATAATCCTTCCCAGCTTCGTATCATCCGCAAACAACTGAATATCCCTTGCAATCCACTGGCAATGTCATTGATATAAAGGTTAAACAATATAGGTCCTAGTATTGAGCCCTGTGGGACTCCACTTGTAACTCTCTGCCTCCTTGAAACTGCTCCACCATACACAACTCTCTGATACCTATCAGACAGCCAATCCTGAATCCAGTTGACTAATCTGACATCCAGACCCATGTGCTGCAACTTAAATATCAGCTTATCATGTAGCACCCTGTCAAATGCCTTCGCTAAGTCTAAGAAAATTGCAGTATATGCCTTTCTCTCATCTAATGTTCTTGTAACTTTATTATAAAAGGCTAGCATATTGCTAAAACAAGAGCACCCTTTCACAAATCCATGTTGACTCTCATTACCCTCATCTGCCCAATGCTGTATACGGTCCCTCACTACTTTCTCCAAGATCTTAACAACTACTAATGACACACAAACTGGCCTATAATTAGACACTTCCAGTCTGTTACCACCCTTATGCAATGGCACTATCTTACCTTCCTTCCATTCCCTGGGCATTTTTCCCGCAGCCAGACTTTCATTTAAAAGCCAGGTTAAAGGCAGTTCCCTAGCACATGCTCTCAAAACTCGTAGTGAAATACCATCCAATTCCAAAACTTTACTGACATCCAGAGTACTCGGTATCTGAAACACACTCTCCTCCTGTACCTCTAAACCTTGAACCTGCCCTATCCCTCTAGCATTAAAACTGACTTCTCTAGGATGAAATATTCCAATAAAGTGTTCATTGAATCTATTTAGTAATAATTATTATTATTAGTCAAAGATATACTATTAAACAATATGCATGGACAAAATTTAAGTTTAGCAATGCTGTATCTATATATAAGCAAAATTACAGAAAGATTACATAAATACACAATATCAAAAGCTACAGCAGTACATAAATAGTCAAAAATAAACTATAAATACTATATGTGTACAAAAATCAAGTTAAGCAATGCAGTATCTACATGTAAATAAAATTACAGTCACATGTGTTTGTATGAATTAATTATTTGTAGAAAGTTAGGAACATTTGCAGTCTGTTTGAGTCTGATAACATCTGCCTGAGTATATATGGCTTGGCTAGATAGGTAAAATTTTTTATTCCTCTCTCGTACATACAGCACTGGATGTGGATTATACATATGAGAAGAGATAGTCTGTAAAGAATTCAGTGAGTCTGTATAAATTACACACTTTTGATAGTAATTTTCTTTTATATGCACAAGTGCAAGCTGAAAGGCATGTAACTCTGCTGTATAATTACTGCAATCAGGTTGGATCTGGTTGGAGATGGCAATGTCAAGAAAAACAGCAGCCCAGCCAACACAGGTATCAGTTCCTGAGCCATCAGTATAGATGGCCAAGAAATCAGAGTGGGCTGTTATGTGTGTGCATTAAACATTGCAGGTAGACAGATGATGGAGTATGAGACTTCTGTAGCTGACAAAGTGAAAGGTTGCAGGATGGATAGCAAACCTGCCATGGAGGGATGCTGTCATGTTTGGCGTAGGCAATGTTGTCAAAATTCATGCCAACATCCTGCAGTCTCTTTAACATGTATGCTAAAAGGACGTATGGCAGTCTGATTGTGTGTGATATTGAGCTTCCCAATGTAAAGAAAAGAGACTAGTCCATATAGGATGATCTGGGAGATATTTTATCTTTAGGGTATAATTAAGAGACAATGTTTTCATCTAAATGATAGAGCGAGTTCATTTGCTTGAACATCAAGACTTTGAGCAGGTTATGTGCAAAAGACACTAGTAGCTATCCGTATACCCTGATGATGATGTTGATGATGACAATGAATGGAAACGGTAGGAGAGATGGAATGAGAGAGGTATGGGAATGCTAGAAGACGAGAGGATGGAAACAGTAGGAGAGACGGAATGAGAGAGGGATATGGAAGTGCTAGAAGTGGAGAAAATGGAAACAGTAGGAGAGAGGGAATGAGAGAGATGTATGGGAGTGCTAGAAGAGGAGAGAATGGAAACAGTAGTAGGAGAGGGAATGAGAGAGACCTATGGGAATGAAAGAAGAGGAGAGAATGGAAACAATAGCAGAGAGAATGGTAAGAGGTATAATCTATGGTGACTCAGTGATCTGTGGTATTCAAGATAGGATGCGTGAGTGTTTGCCAGGAAGAACAATAGTAAGGGTGGCTATGGCAATTAAGAGAGGTGAAGAGGTGGATGAGATGATTGTGATGGTAGGAACAAATGACTTGAGTGGTAATGTAAGTCAGGCAGCAAGAGATATGTGATTTTTGCTTGAGGCTGTATGGAAGAAGACAGAGAGAGGAAAAATAGTGTGCGTGTTGCCTAGGTATGATAATGACGAGCTGAGCAGAAGAGCAGTAATATTGAATGACATAATAGCTAGAATGTGTGACAAGAGAGGACTGGTATATGTGGATGCTTGGAGTGCATTGAGGAAAGAGAGGAATTGTATGCGAGAGACTGCTTACATTTGAATGAGGAAGGACGTAGGCATCTGGAGAGATTGCTGTTCTGAACGAGTCAGTGTGTCCCAGGGAGGATGATAGCAGGGGTAGCCTCTTGTGGGAATGGATACTTGGGAGAAGGGAGACGACATCAGGTAACACTGAGCCCAGTGGAGTCTAGAGGGCATAATGCTGGGTATAGAAACAATGGCATTTATATCCTTTATACTAATGCCAGGAGTATCTGGAATAAGGGAGAGGAATTGGTGGCGCAGATAGCATCAGCCTGGCCAAAAATTATTGGGATCACTGAGATGTGGTTGACAGAAGAGGATATAATCACAGGAATAGAAGTTGCTGGGTACACCATTTTTCAGCAGGATAGGAGGGGTAAGCGTGGTGGGGTACTGCTTATGATAGGTGATGACCTATGTCCTCTAAGAGTGGAGGCTTGGGAAGGCAGTGAGACAAATGATTTTGAGAGCATATGGTGTGAGGTAGAGGTAGGCAAGACAGGATATTTAGTGGGATGTTGCTACAGACCCAGGAGCACAGAGGATGGGGACCAGGAGATGTTTAGACAGTTAAGTTTGGCAAGTGCAAGAAGAATGATTGTTATGGGAGATTTTAACTACAGTAGTATAAATTGGGGAGAGGAAGATGCATGTAGCAATAGGGAATGGAATTTCTAGAATTCTTGAGGGACAAATGTCTTAGGCAACATGTAACAGAGGGAACAAAAGGTTCAAGAGTTTTGGATTTGGTTATAGCATCAGAAGAGTTGTTAATAACTGAGATGACATCTCTCCCACCAGTTGGAGAGAGTGACCATATGGTTTTGACTTGGAAAATGAATAGACATGCAGGAGTATCAAAGAGACGGGAACTTATGTGGAATTATAAAGCAGGTGTTGGTTGTCAGTTTTGATGTCTCCTCCCTATTCACAAATGTCCCACTCAAAGAATCCTTAGAGCTAATCCAAGATAAATTTCCTCCCGATATCACAGCCCTATTTCAGTTCATAATGAACTCAGGCTATTTTGTTTGGCAAGGAAAATTCTACAAACAAATAGAGGGGACAGCCATGGGTTCTCCACTCTCCCCACCCTTGGCCAACTTTTATATGGAGACTTTTGAATAGAAAGCCTTAAACTCTGCCCCACAAAAATCAACCATATGGCTTCTCTATGTTGATGATGTGTTCACTATTTGGCCATATGGCTCCGATGCACTCCTCTCCTTCTTAACACACTTAAACAACCAACACCCCAGAATCAAGTTCACCCTGAAAGAGGAAAAAAAACAACTGCCTTACTTTCTTAGACACACTAGTCACTTGCCAGCCTGATGGAACCTTGGTTTTCTCAGTTTATAGAAAACCCACCCATACAGGCAGATACATTCACCAACAATCCCCCCACCCCACAACAATATGGAGTCATTAAGACACTACACAACAGGGCTAAACTTATCTGTTCAAATGACAATACCAAACCACAGAACTAAACCACATTCTCAACACTTTCTCAGCCAATGGCTAACCCCCCCAAAAAAATAAATCCAAAAAATATTGAAACCAATAAACCACAACCTCCCTCTCCCCCTTCACAAGGATCACTCTAAATCCATCACCATTCCCTATATCCGAGGCACCTCGATAAAAATTACAAAAATCCTAAAAAAACATGACTTAACTTCTTGTTACAAACTTTAGAAAAAATTGGCATCCCATATCTGCTCCACTAAAGACCAACCTCTCCCCCTAAGCCTACCTGGTGTATACCAAGACCCATGCAGCTGTAAGCTGTTCTACTTTGGCCAAACAGGCAGGACAGCTAATATCAGAATTTCAGAACACAAAGACTACATCCGGTTTCACCAATTCAACCACTCTGGTCTTGCAAACCATGCTCTGGATATCCGCCATAGAATATGGTGGAAGAAAGCCACGATAATACACCGTAGTAAATTCAAATACGAAAAGGCTATTCATGGAATCAGCCTCAGCCCTAAAAAACAACCCAAACCTCAACAAATTTGGTTGTATGAGACTGCCCTAAATTTGGGAAACCTACATCAGAAGACCTTCAGCCCAATTGGCTAAGAATACCAACATTGCCTGCTAGGGGGCACCATCAGGACTTTTAGGAGAAAGAATACTTCCTGCTTCGTTCCTCATTTACTGTTTGTTGTGCTTGCGTGCACATGTCTTGTTTTTAAGTTCCTGTGATAATGGCAACATGATGTCGCCAAAATATTGGAAGTGTATTAAAATTTATTTTAATGTATATTGTATTGTATGTTGTAATTTCCTTAAGCTATTTAGTAAGAATGTATAACCAACGTCTAAGCCACACATAGGTTAAAGCAGTACCCTCACTAGAATATATATGCCTGCAAAGTGGCATATATATTCTAGTGAGGGTACTGCTTTTCAGTAAGCCAACTATTTTATCCACTTCTGTCTCCTCGTGACCATCATCACTCATTAAGGTTAATCTTCCATAGTCATGCTTCCTCTTGCCACATAACGAAAGAACGCCTATGGATTTCCTTTGGCCTGCTCAGCTATATTCTTCTCATGATCTGATTTTGCCTTCCTTGCTATGCTGTTCAACTTTTTTGCCTATGTCTTGTACTGTTCATGAGTTTGCTAGTCACCTTTCTCTTTTATATACCTTATACAGCATTTTTTTCTTCTGCTGCTCGTGCTTAATGAGATTACTCATCCATCTAACTCCTACCTGAACTAACCATCCTTACCATAGGTATACAAGTTAATACTACTTCTTCTAGATGACCCTTAACTATATTCCATGCATTACTAACATCCTTACCCTTCAGTGTTTTATGCCATGGTACAGATTTAAGCTTCTTCTGAAGCATGTCATAATCACCTGCCTTCTAGATCCACAAATAATTCTTCTTGATAGAATATTCCTCATGTTTTACACTTTTCCAAGTCAAGACTGCATTGTCACTTTCACCAATTGGATGCAATGTTGTCACCAAGGTGACAACATTGCCTCCAATTGGTGAAAGTGGACCAAGGTGGACCAAGCTAACATCACTCCTATCTCAGTATCTTCCATAATGCAAAACACATCTCCTTGTGAATATGTATAATGTTATGCATTAACTACCTTACCCCAGTCCTGAAGATATTTTCAGGTGCATACTTTGTTTGCTCACACTTGGATAAAGGATTAAACTAAATTTATTATAGTCTAACCAAGTGAAAAATAAACTTTCAACATCTTTCTCTAAATCCAGAGTAATTTAATAAAAAGTTGGCACACCTTTTGGTAACTCCTATAGGTAAATATGACCTCGGCATTGCTTCTGCCTGGTATCTCCACTTCTGGGCCTGGCTCCCACTGAAGAGACCTCAATAAAGGTCAAAACTAGTCTGGGTTGTGGCCCTTCCCTTTAATGCATAACATTACACATATCCACAAGGAGATGTGTTTTGCATTATGGGAGATACTGAGATAGGAGTGATGTTAGCTTGGTCCACCTTTGCTACGAGTTGCCCGGTGTTGAACTACCTTACCCCAGTCCTGAAGATATTTTCAGGTGCAAACTTTGTTTGCTCACACTTGGATAAAGGATTAAACTAAATTTATTACATTCCTTAGATACTGACTGATGTGTAACTTGTTACTGCAGACTTAGATCCTCCTTTATGCAAAGGAATTATTATGCTCTCCTTCTACTCTCTTGGACTTTGCCAGATAATAATAAATTTAGTTTAATCCTTTATCCAAGTGTAAGCAAACAAAGTCTGCACCTGAAGTATCTTCAGGACTGAGGCAACTGGTGGTAAAGGTGGACCAAGCTCTCATCACCCCCTTGTCTCAGTATCTCCCATAACACAAAGCACATTTCCTTGTGGACAAGTATAATGCTATGCAATAAGGGAAGGGCCACTATCCAGCCTGGTTTCGATCTTTATTGAGGTCTCGTCAGTGGGAGCCAGACCCAGAAGTGGTGATACTAAGAAGCCTGAAGATACTTCAGGTGCAAACTTTGTTTGCATACACTTGGATAAAGGATTAAACTAAATTTATTATAGTCTAACCAAGTGGGAAAAAACTTCCAACATCTTTCTCTAAATCCAGAATAATTTAATAATAAGGTGATACACCTTTTGGCAACTTGTATAGGTAAATATGACTTCTCCATTGCTTCTACCTTAGTATCACCACTTCTGGGTCTGGCTCCCACTGACAAGACCTCAATAAAGATCGAAACCGATCTGGGTAGTGGCCCTTCCCTTAATGCATAGCATTATACATGTCAGCAAAGAAGTGTGCTTTGCATTATGGGAGATACTGAGACAAGGGATGATGAGAGCTTGGTCCACCTTTACCACGAGTTGCCTCAGTCCTGAAGATACTTCAGGTGCAAACTTTGTTTGCTTACACTTGGATAAAGGATTAAACTAAATTTATTATAGTCTAACCAAGTGAAAAAACTTCCAACGACTTTGCCAGAGCTAAAACTTAAACAGCCTAGTCAAAGGCATTGCCTGTTCCCCAACACATTCTCTTAAAATGCAAGCCAATATATTTCATCCCATCCCACAACTGTATTTGCATTCAGATTCTGCAATACCTCCAAGGAGTCCAAAGACTCATCTGGGGAGGGCACCTACTCTACAGCTCTCTGTCTACATCATCTACATCAATGCCATCTACTGCTCACCACCACTATATTTTTTGTCTGTAAATTGCATGTGTCCTAAAGGCCGATTTTTCTGTATGTGGGATGAAAAGTCCAAGTTTCCTTTCAGATTGGCTAACTCACCTTCAACTGAATAATTTGATATAAAGATTCCTCCTGTTATGACGAGAATCTAATTTAGGCCTTTTCCAATCGAAGGCCACAATGTACCATTGTTCTTCAATTTTGCACTACAGAGGCGCTTGGCGTATATCATCCAGTCTTCAATTGGAGGATATACTCTGGCATAGTAGTCATTCAGTAGCTCAACAATTTCGTCTGCCTTTGTTATTTCTTTATTATATGCACTCATTAAAATTATCCTTCATAATGAAAAAACTCTTTGGGATTTTCTTTTGCCTGCTTGGCTAATTTCTTCTCATAATCTGATTTTACCTTTCTTACCATGCTGGTCACCTATCCTTGAACTGTTTTATGGTGAAGCTGTTATTGGTAGGTAGTTTTATTGGTTACCTGTAGCACTGATAAGATTATTGGTTGTTGGTAAACTTATTTACAAAAAGGATAGCTGCTTGTGAGATGTGGTGTTACAGAGGGATGTTGAGGATGTCATATACTGAAAGGTATACAAATGAATGGGTGTTAGAAAAGATCAGTAGAACTTTAAGGCTACATAAGGATATTAAGAGAAGAAAGTTAAAATATTTTGGACACATTGAAAGGATGGAAGGAGGACTTCTCAGAACAGTGATAGAAGTTAAAGTTCCTGTAAAAAGAGGAAGGAGTAGACCATCAATGAGATGGATAGACCATGTGTGGAGTGACTGATCTTTAGAAAGTGGAAGCCTCCAGAAAAGCATACAACAGGAGTACGTGGCGACGCCTGGTGTTGCACATCACCGAGCATTGGAGTGACAATGCGGCATCTGTGGATGCCCAGTGAATAGATTGATGGTAAACTTGTTATATTAAATGTTATTGAAAAAAGTTAATCATATTAATCAGATAAAAGTTTGAAGGATATGTAACAGAAAAATTTTACTTATTATTATCCTAAGACTCCATGGAGTCAATGACTTATCTAGGTGGTCCCTTTGTCATACATACAGCTCATCATACCTTGCCTTAAACACATTCACTCTGAGACACCACACTCTCAGGCAAGGCATTCCAATCATTGACAACTCCGCATGCAAAAAATCTGCTTCTCACTCCCTTGCTCACACTCTCCTTATGCAACTTCCAGGGATGACCTCTTGTTCTCCCCTGATATCCCACCATTTTTTGAAAAACCTCTTCAACACTGATCCTATAACAACTCCCTTACCAACTTGTACATCTCTGTCATACCATCCCTCCTGTCCACTAGACTCTGTAAATTGCCCCTTCTCAACCTTTCCTCATATTCAAATTCCAGAGATCAGAAACTATCTTAGCCAATCACTTCTGGACCCTTTCCAATATCTCCTTGTCCTTTTGAAAACCAGGTGACCAAATCTGTGCACATGTGGCCTAATCAAGGCTGTATACAATGGAACAAGAATCTCCTTACTTCTACAAGTCAGTGTCCTCCACATCATTTCCAGAATTCATTGTGTTGTCCTTACAATTTTGATAATGCGTCCTCTAAATTTTAGATCCTTATCCATCATCACTCCAAGATTTCTTATTTCCTCCACCTCCAGTTCACATTATTATATTTTGATCAGATGGGCTTTGATTTGTAACATAAATATAAAATTGTTTCAATTGCACTTTTAATTTTAATTTTCTCTCAGGTGTATTAGAAATTTTCCAGGTTCTATATAAAACATAAAATTAGATTTCTAGTTATACTTCTTGATTTTCTTTAATAGAGAGAAGCTTCTGTATCCAACAGATTCACTAACTGTGTCTCCCAGTGATAATGGATGGTTAGTGCTAAATGTATCAGAGCCAATAGTGACATGGATTGCTTTCCCTGAAAAAAATCTTGGTCTTTATCTACAAATTAAAGCAGATGGCTTAAGTAAGTGTTTTTCTTAATTTATTAATGTAATAGATCAGGTGGTGTTCAACCCGTCGATCATGATCGATCGCGGGATGATTTTTGGTCGATCTCTTGTATGTTCCTCCTTACTTACAAATTTAATTAAAATTGAAAACATAATATTTTATTTATCATTATTTTTTATTATTTTTAATTCGTTTTAAGTGTATTGCTATTGTTTATTTATTTTTTGTTAAAATTGTCAAATCAGTAATTTTCTTATAAGTCCGGGTAAATGAATTAATTTGGATCAGTGGAAGTCAAACAGCGAGCCAAGTGAATATGATTATAAGCAAAGTGTAAAAACTCGATTGCAGCTTAATTGTTAAATATTCCAAAGCACATTACATCGATTTTTTACTTAGGTTAAGTCCCATGTGAACATTGTAAAAAAAATAAACTTTGTCTCGGTATTATTATTATTTTGGGCGACTCCAGGAGTCCTTAGACTCATCGAGGGCCATCGAGGTATAGTTTGTATTAGATGTTTTTGTAAATAACTCTTTTGAAGCTAACTGTATATACTGCTTTAATAAAAATATGTTAGAGTGTTAAAAACAAAGGCAATGTTTTTGTCACCAAAGTTGTACATGGCGGCACTAGAAAGATTGTTATTGAAACTTGTATGTAGGCTCTAAGTGTAAACATCTCCAAAGTCAGTCAGAAAGAGCTCAAACAACTTTCTGATGGCCGGCAACTTACAATCAAAAGAAAGCGGAGGAGAACAAAAGGCATGCCGAACTTGAAACTTAAGATGAAAGACTCATACCGATTCTTTGGGAGTTGCCAAACTTCATGCAAGGTCTCAGAGGAGGCCTAATAAAAAGGGACTGAAGCAAGCAGAACGGGTCCCGGTTCCAGAATTGCTGTCAGAGAGGAGGCCGCCCGGTCCAGAGTCGCAGTCAGAGAAACTGCCCGGATCAATGTTGCTTGAGAGAGGAGTTTCCTGCTTCTAAAAAGGAGCTTCTCATTTCGAGACGTCGCTAGAGAGAGAGAGAGACTACTTTAAGGCTGCAGACAAGGTTTCAAATTGCCGCAGAAAGGTTTCCAGGCCAGGTTAATGTCAGACTTTCACCAGCATGTTGCGTTTTCATTACAATTTGATGAATCAAACGACTTCACTGATATTGCTCAGTTAATGGTATTTATTCACATGGTATTTCAAGATTATTCAAGTAAAGAAGAACTCTTGAAACTTATTCCATTATTGGGAAGAACTAGGGGAGAAGACATTTTTTCGGAATTTGATGAATTTGTGAAACAACACAAACTTCCGCTTTTTAAACTTGTGTCTGTTACTACTGATGGTGCTCCTGCAATGATAGGTAATAAATTAGGCTTCATTTCATTATGTAAAAACGATGACAAATATCCAGATTTTTTAACGTACCACTGTATTATTCACCAACAAGTACTGTGTAGTAAAAGATTAAACACAAAAGATGTTTTGGATATTACATTTAAAATTGTAAATTCTGTTCGAGGAAAATCCCTGCAACGGCGGTTATTTAAATTACAGGCAGATGATGATAGGGAACTTCTGTTGTACAATAATGTTCGCTGGCTCAGAAGAAGTCAATTTTTAGAAAGATTTCTTGTATTAATTAACAATATAAAAGTTTTCTTGATGAAAAAGGAGATATTTATCCACAATTGAGTGATAAAAGATGGTTGTTACACTTATCATTTTTAGTATATTTCTGTGTGAAATTAAGCAATTTAAATTTAGAGTTACAAGGTAGAGATAAAAATTTAATTGACATGTATAAGTTCAATAAAAACTTTCCAAGAATACTTACTTTTATTAAAGAAAAATATAAATGAACGCGAATTTAGACAATTCCGATATTTATTACAATTTTTTGAACAAAATCAAGAAATGCTTCGCTATGATTTAAAAGAATTTATTCATGAAATAGAATTAGTTGGGGAAGAAATAAATTCAAGATTTAAAGATTTTAATAAAACTGAAATGATTGTATCTTTTATGAATAATCCATTTCAAGAAAACTTGAACATCACAGAAATTTCAAATAAAATTAGTAGGCTGTTTGATATAAACCAAGCTGAAGTAGAACTTGAGATAATAAACATTCAGAATAGTTTACATTTAAAATCAATAAACAATGAAGTCATTTGGAAGTATGCACATAAAAAATTCCCAATATTAACTGATATTGCGTGAAAAATTCTGTCGTGTTTCAGATCGACATACTTGTCAGAATCCGCTTTTCCAAATATGACCGTCATAAAAAATCAATTAAGAAACCAAATTACAAATGATCATTTGGATGATTGTCTGCGATTGGCCACTTCTTCATATCAACTTGACTATGAAAATATTGCGAGGTGCAAACAATGCCAAATATATCACATTAACTTTTTTTTTTTTAATCAACCAGCACTTCCTGCAAATTGTGAGTTTGTAATCAATCTAACTTTGGTTTTCCAAAATAGAGAAATAAATATTTTATTCCAATATATTTGTTTTTTTTTTGTTGTATTAAAATATTTGTTGTATTAAAATAATTAAAAGTGATAAATAAATTTTTAAATACACAAAGTTTTTAGTTGTGAATTTTTTTTTTTTTTTAGTTGTTTATTTGTGCATAATCATATATCAGGTTGGGGGAACGTGATCTATATAAGAGAGTAGATCGGCGAATAACTTATATATGAGAGAGTAGATCGGCGAATAACATTTTATAGAAAAGTAGCTCGCTTAGTAAAAATGGTGAACACCACTGCAATAGATGATTAACCCATTACATTGAAATTAATTAAATTATATTGGATTTATTATTATTATTATTACTACCCCAAGACCTCATGGAGTCAAAGACTCATCTGGGAGGTCCTTTTATCACACACACACATCTCATCGTACCATGTCTTAAACACACTCAAACTCCTTGCAGACACCACACTCTCAGGCAAGGCATTCCAATCATTCACAACTCTGCTTGAAAAAAACCTGCCTCTCACTCCCTTACTCACACCCTCTTTATACAGTTTCCAGGGATGACCTCTGGTTCTCCCCTGATCTCCCACTATTCTCTGTAGAACCTCTCCACCATTGATCCTATAACAGCCCCTTACCAACTTGTAGGTCTCTATCATATCTCCCCCTCTTCCTCCTGTCCACCACACTCTGCAAATTACATCTTCTCAATCTTTCCTCATACTCAACATTAAAGAGGTCAGAAACTACCTTAGTCAGTCTCCTTTTGGATCCTTTCCAACATCTCTTCATCCTTCTGAAAACCCGGTGACCAAATCTTTGCACAATAGTCCATGTATGGCCTAATCAAAGCCTTATACAACGGAAGAAGAATCTCCCTACCTCTACACATCAGTGTCCTCCGCATCATTCCCAAAAGCCTTTGTGTTGGCCTCACAATTTTGGATGCATTCCGTAAATTTCAGATTCTTATCCACTATCATCCCTAGATCTCTTATTTCCTCCACCTCCAACAATATATTATCACCAAGCATGAATTCTGCATCCCATCTTTGTTTTCCAAATTTTGAAACCTTACATTTTGCAACATTAAACTCACATCCCCATTTCGGTGCCCAATCACTCAATTTATTCAAGTCTTCCTGAAAGGCCACAACAGTTTCACTACTCTTAATGGTTCATCCCAACTTTGCATCATCTGCAAACAACTGAATATCTCCATCCAAATCAATCTCCAATATCATTAATATACAAGTTAAACAGTAATGGCCCTAAAACAGACCCTGAGGCACTCCATTAGTGACTTTTCTTTTCCTGGATATCGCACCCCCATACACAACTTGATGATAACTATCAGATAGCCAGTCTCCAATCCAATGCACTAATCTAATATCCAACCCCATTTGGTCTAGTTTGACTGTCAACTTATCATGAGGTACTCTATCAAAGCCTTTGAGAAATCCAAGTGTACTACTGTGTATCCTTCTCCTCTGTCCAAGGAAGCAGTCACTTTATTGTAATAAGTAAGTAGATTACTAAAACATGACCTCCCTTTGCAAATCCATGCTGTCCATCAAAGATAATACCATTGTTGTCAACCCAACTCTGGATTCTAGTTCTCACAAGCTTCTCCAACAACTTAACCACAACACCTGACACATAGATAGGCCTATAGTTTGATGCTTGAGTTCGATCACCTCCTTTATGAAGTGGCACAATCTTGCCCTCCTTCCACTCTTTAGGGACTTGACCAAGTGCAAGACTCGTATTAAAAAAATATGTCAAGGCAGGTGTCAACTTCCTGGCATATTCCTTCAGAATATGCGATGATATATTATCAAGTCCCACAGCCTTATTTACATCTAGTTTACTCAACTCCCCAAGCACCTCTAACTTACTTATAGTCAGCCTCTCTTTCCCATCATCGACTGCTCTCAATCTCTCCATGAAGTCACATTCACAAGATTGAAAGATCTTTATGAACTGCTCATTAAGTATCTCCACCAACATTCTGCAACTATCTTTATACCATTTTCTCCAATCAATGTCATCCTTCCATAATCATTCTTTCTTTTGCTGGCTATATATCGAAAGAACTCCCTAGGATTCTTTTTAGCTTCATTAGCTAACTGCTGTTCATACCTCTCTTTAGCTACTCTCACCAACCAAGTCACCCTCCTTGCCTGGTATTTGTAGACCTCATGAAATTGGTTATTTCCACTTCTCTTATGCTGCCTCCACAATGCCCTTTTTCTCTGTATCACATGCTTAATCTCTTTATTCCTCCATTTCACACCTACCTTATTTAACCTTCTCACCCTTGGAATACATTTAGACATTGCATCTACTAGATAGTTTTTGAAAATCCCCCAAGCTGCATTGATCTCTTTTCCAGCTAACTCCTCATTCCATGCTACACCTGCAAGCTGTCTCCTGATCTCTTGATAATCACCCCCCACCTTGTAGTTCCACATATACCCTTTTCTCACAGAGGTCTTCGCACTGCTGGCAACCACCCAGGTAATCACCTCATGGTCACTCTCACCAATTGGTGGACGATTTGACACCTCATTTATAATTACATCCTCTGATGAGATGACCAAATCCAAGACCATTAATCTTCGTGTGCCCTCTGTTACATACTGTCTGAGGTAGTTATTCCTCAAAAAACTCAGAAATTCCAACAATCTTTGGGTGAAAAGACGCAATTAGTGCAACCATTTCATCTGCCTTGTTTCTTATACTTTTAGCATTTGTATACAAACACAACAGCTCATTTCTGGATCTACAGCTAGTTCCACTGATACCACTCACTCGATGTGATCTCTCCATGTTTGACTGGGGCCATACCCCTTTCTCTTTCTTCATTTTAGAACTCTTTTCAGTTCCAACTGTTTCCTCTTGATCCCTGGTCATCACATTCCTTTCCTGCCTACACATGCTCTCACGTCCTCTTTGAGCATCCACCTTTCTCATGCTGGTACCCCTGTCCACCCTGTTAGAGCAATAAATTCTCAATCTCAAACAAGATTGAGAATTTATTGCTAAGATATAGCCAGTTCTTATTATAGAGTATTGTGTTACCGCAAACTCATGCTCACAATATGAAATATTGAAGATTTAACTGAAACCTCATATCACCAATTCTATTTTCAAGGAACTCCTTAAAACTTAAAGGACAAACCTTCTTGTAACAAACTTATTTTTTGGGTTGCTACAAATTGTCTATAGTGAGAGATAACTGTATTTAAAGCAATTCGAAGTGCAAAGTGCAGAATTGTTAATAGGAGGTGAAAGCAAAGGGTTAAATAATGCAAGCAACAAATCTCAGTCTAATACTTATGAAACACTTAAAGAAACTTAAAATAATGTATATTGAAACTGTATTAAGTTAAATGATTTGAGGAAATTGCTTTCATTAGGGCAATAATTTTAGTTATTTTTAATATTTTACATGTACTTCATTTGTCAAAAAAGACCTTTCACGAAGGCATTTCTTAGTTTGGCATCAGTATGTGGCAATAAGCTTTTTGAAATTAATTATAATTGTGTATATATGTATATATCTATCTATTTTCTTCTTATTCCTTCCCTCCTCTTTTATCTTGTGGTGTCAAGAATATTTCTACATTTAACTGCTACCGTATTGAGGATAAGGTGGTTAGCCCTATGCCTCTATATAAATAAATATATATATATATATATATATATATATTGTGTGTGTATTTTTCTTTAGAAGAAATCATATCAAGAACATTTATTTTGAAGAAAAATGTTCAGCTATAAATACCTGGTTTTATTTTTATTCATATTACGTTTTCCCTCTCTCCCCTGTCCTTTGGGAGAGGGGGGGGTTGAGTACTCCTAATAAGGGATTAAGCATATATATTTTATGACTATAAATCCGTGTGTATTCACGGGGCCAGTTTGCCTGTTCCGAGGGACGAAAAACCCAAGTTTCTGGGTGAAAAAATCCCCTCTGCTTCCATATGAGACCAGCTTACTCACCTTTAGTCAAAAGAGACTGATAAAGGTTCCTAATGTCATAGATGGGAATCGAACCCAGGTGTTTCCTACCAAAGGGCTTTGTCTATACCAATTGAGCTATAGAGGCTTAATATGTGATTGAAAAAATGAAATTAAAAAAAATGAAATTGAATAACAACAAGAGATATTTTGCAATATTCAGTTTTTGAGTGTGTGGGATATTTGTCCTAATCTGCTAATTATTATGTTATGTGATTAGTAATTTTACTCTTGAGAGACACTTGTGACATTATAATTAGGAATTATAGACACGTTAACACAAGAATATTTTAATATTTGCCAAATATTTGAGTCTGAAACTAACAGACTATCTTCAGTGGCTACATAGGAGTTTTTAACAAGGTGGAATACCAATAATTGATCATTCAAAAGTAGAACGAGCCACGTGATGTTACATTGCTGAGCATTAAAGAGAGGAAAAATTTCATCAGAGTGATGACTAAATTATAGGTATTAATTCACAATTTCATATAATAATCTTAATTTATAAATAACATTAGACTAATGTAGGAATTAAAAGTCTCAGTTAAAAAAAATGTATATATATATATATTTTTTTTTTGTTGTTGTTGTTTTTTAATGTGTTATCCGGATTAAATTTTCCCATATTTTTGATAAGGATATACAGTCATTTCGATTCAAGTTAGGGCATTGAAGTAAGGCCTCAGCACTCTCTTTGAATAGGCGTTCGAATTTATAGCGACATCTGTGTAGAAGGCAAGTCTTGGACCAGAGGATGTTATGGCTTGTCTCTATCCTGTGTTGAGCCAATCCAGACTTATCGGATTTGTTGTGCAGAATGTATGATTGATGTTCTTGAATTCTTTTTTCTATAGATCGTCCTGTTTGTCAAAGTAAGACAAATTGCAGTTACAAGGAACTTGATATACACCAGGATAGAGACAAGCCATAACACCCTCTACATAGTTGAGTGTTTATCTTTAGAAGAGGGGAAATAGGTGGATATTTTGTTAATATGGATATAAGTGACTGTTAAATCATATTTCTTCAGAATTCTTGAAATTGGTTCTGAAATCCTGGAAATATATGGAATTGGAACTCGACATATAAATTCTTTGTTGTTTTAGATTGGATTGTAGGAATCGAACAGATGTTGTGTACTTTTTTCAGAGAAGCTATTTAATTTCATGTGATGTTTGATAGCTGAAAGTTCTTTCTGTAATTCATGAGGAGTTGAACAATTAGTTCTAGCTTGTTGGATTAAACATTTTATGATTCCTGTTTTTTGATAAGGATGATCAGCAGATTGTTTGAGACTATAACGTCCAGTGAAAGTGGGTTTTCTGTAAACTGTTGTTGTTAGAATACCTGAAGGTGAACGGATGAGGAAGATGTCTAAAAAGGATACTTGTTGTCTTTTTCAATCTCCATGGTAAACTTAACACGAGGATGTAAGGAATTGATTCTGGCTGAAAAGGGAGGTAAGGAATCTCTGTTACGAGACCTTTTTTTTTTTTAATTGAGACTTTTAATTCCTACATTAGTCTAATGTTATTTATAAATTAAGATTATACGAAATTGTGAATACCTATAATTTAATCATCAGTCCGATGAAATTTTTCCTTTCTTTAATGCTTAGCAATGTAACATCATGCAGCTCATTCTACTTTTGAATGATCAATTGTTGGTATTCCACCTTGTTAAAAACTGTTCCTATGTAGCCACTGAAGATAGTCTGTTAGTTTCAGACTGAAATATTTGGCAAATATTAAAATATTCTTGTGTTAACATGTCTATAATTCCTTGTGATTAGTAAGTTTGCTCCACAGTGAATGCCAAATAGATGCATTCGAGAGCATCAGCACTCTCTCAATTTGATATATACTTTTAAATTTAGTTTTTTTTTAAATTTTCATTTTCATGGGAATATCACATATATTCAGCTAGATTAGTTACAAAGATTTCAGGTAAGTTAGGTTAATTTTATGGTATATGGTGGGTATTGACAAGAGTGTGCTGTGATAAGGAAACATTATTAAAAAATTCATTAAATTTGTATTAAAAACAACTTACTTTGTTAAGAAAAAAATCATTCTATTTATACATCAGTTCTGTTCTTCATTTCTGAGATGTAAACATTGAAAGTTTTTTCACTTGGTTATACTATAAGATATGAGATACTAAGGCATCAATTGCCTTAGTATCTCATAATGCAAAGCATACACCCTTTTAGATGTGTGTATAATGCTATGCATTATGGGAGGAGCCACTACCCAGACCAGCTTCAACCTTTATTGAGGTCTCATCACTGGGAACCAGTTTCAGAAGAGATACAAGGTTGAAGTGATGCAGAAGTCATATATTTCTTGGCATTTTTAATTTGTAAGTATAACCAAGTGAAAAAAAACTTTCAACATATATCTCTAATCCAGAGTATTTTAATAATAAGGTGTGACACCTTTTGTCTACTTGTATATGTGAACTATATGACTTCTCATTATTTGAACCTTGGCATCACTTCAGTGTGTATAGCATTATACGCAACAAAGGGTGAATGCTTTGCATTATGGGGTACTAAGGCAATTGATGAGAAGTCATTAGCCTTATATATATAAGTAACCCAGTCATGAAGATACTTCAGATTGTTTACTTACACTTGGATAAAGGATTAAACCAAGAATGTAATTTCTTGGCATCTTTAATTTATGAGATGTAAATGCTGTGTAAATATGGAAGAGGCAGACATAGTTTATTTTCTTTAAGTTTTTAACTTAACTTTGTATTCTTGGTTTTAAAAAGGTGTACACAAAATATCTTCAACACTTCTTCCAGTTGTCAAGAAGGATAAAATAAATGTCAGTGTTTTTTTTTAAAATTAAAATATTCATTTAAATGTTTTTTTTTTAATTTACTAACATAAAAATATGTTAGTAATCTAACAGGAAATCACAAGGAATAACAAACTACGTTTCACTTCTTGACTGTGTGTAATCTACAGAGTAGAACCAAGCTGTGTGTGTGTGTGTGCTTTCATGGGAAGTAAAGAAGGCATGTGCGGTCACATGCCTTTAATTCCCATGAAAATTTCAGTCCTCACACATGCACCAGCATGTGTGCTACCTAGTCTCTGTTCACCATGAGTTGATAAAAACACTTTGATGTTTTGTTACATACTATGTGTAGGGAACCGCATTACTTACTCTTCATATTCAACACGTTTTGACAATACTGTTCTACCTTAAGTAAAGGGGGATAAAAATCCCTTATTGTTTTTCAGCTCAGCCAGTATGCGAAACTAAGATCGAAAACTACGATCTAAACGTTTCATGCCGACGAACTGTCGGCGGATCCAAGCGTAAGTGACCACTTGGTAGTGCCACACCAAGGCAACTCGATGCAAAGGTGGAGCAAGCTCCCTCACTATCCTTGATATTTTCTCATAATGTAAAAACACACAGCTCCTAGGAGTTGTAGAACTGCTTTACATTATGAGGAGAGGTCACTACCCAGACCGGTTTCAACCTTTTTTGAGGTCTCATCAGTGAGTAGCTAGACCTAGATAATATCAAAGTTTAAGTGAAAAAGAACTTACATACCTTCGCTATACGAATGCCAGAAAGGTGTGCCACTATATTATGTTATAACGTATTATAACTAAGATGAAAAGCCAAACGGCTATTTTTTCTGGCGAGGTTGATAAGTAAAGGGGATAAAACTATAACTCCTAGGAGCTGTGTGTTTTTACATTATGAGAAAATATCAAGGATAGTGAGGGATCTTGCTCCACCTTTGCATTGAGTTGCGTTGGTGTGGCACTACCAAATGGTCACTTACACTTGGATCCGCCGACAGTTCGTCGGCATGAAACGTTTAGATCGTAGTTTTAGATCTTAGTTTCGCATACTGGCTGAAAAACAATAAGGGATTTTTATCCCCTTTACTTATCAACCTCGCCAGAAAAAATAGCCGCTTGGCTTTTCATCTTAGTTATAATATGTCATAACATAATATAGTGGCACACCTTTCTGGCATTCGTATAGCGAAGGTATGTAAGTTCTTTTCACTTAAACTTTGATATTATCTAGGTCTAGCTACTCACTGATGAGACCTCAAAAAAGGTTGAAACCAGTCTGGGTAGTGACCTCTCCTCATAATGTAAAGCAGTTCTACAACTCCTAGGAGCTGTGTGTTTTTTACATTATGAGAAAATATCAAGGATAGTGAGGGAGCTTGCTCCACCTTTGCATCGAGTTGCCTTGGTGTGGCACTACCAAGTGGTCACTTACACTTGGATCCGCCGACAGTTCATCGGCATGAAACGTTTAGATCGTAGTTTTCGATCTTAGTTTCGCATACTGGCTGAAAAACAATAAGGGATTTTTATCCCCTTTACTTATCAACCTCGCCAGAAAAAATAGCCGTTTGGCTTTTCAACTGTTCTACTTTGTATGATTTACAGTCATACTGTGGTTATCTTGATATTTGTAATAGTTCATGACTATTTATTTCATATAAATAACAGATATCAATAACATTAAATAAATAAATAAATTTATTTCAAGTAAATAACTTTTCAAAAATGAATCCTTCATGAATTTCCTGGATGCACAGTGTACACGTAGCATGCCCTGAATATATGCTTCTGATTAATTTAAACTACTGTATGTTATGCCACTAATTCTTCTCCTTCATGTAATGACAAGAGTCCATCCTGGAAGTTACGAAAGGAAACTGTTTGCAAGAGGGTGAGGAGTGGTTTCTTTGCATGGAGTGTGGTTGAACCATGGAATGCATTGCCTGATGGAGTGGTGAGAGCGAGAACGGTCAATAAGTTTAAGGAGTGGTATGATAGACTTTTTGTTTCTCAGGAGGGACTTCCCCTCGATGAGTCTTAATAGACTTTGTGTTTCTTATGAAGGACCTCCCATGATGAGTCTTTTGACTCCATGGAGGCCTGAATAATAATAATAATACAATGCAATTAATATGATCATTTGTATATCAAGAATTACATGAATTTGTGGTTTTTCTCTCTTTTCTCTCTCATAGTGAGGCACCATTATTATTATTACTTCTACTTGAGTCCCATGGAAATGAAAAGTTTTTTTCTTGGTTAGAAGGTTAAAGAAACTTCCATGGAATCAAAAGACTCATTGCAGAAAGGAACACACAAAAACCATGAAACCATCATTCAATATATCTGCATTCACCATAATCTCAGGCAATGCATTCCACTTACCAACCGCTCTCCATGAAAGAACCTGTTCCTTATGCCCCTGCTCACACCCTCCTTATACAGTTTCCAGGTAGGTCCCCTTCTTCTATCCACTTCTCCCACTCTATGAAAAATTTCTTCCACATCAATCTGGTAACAACCCTTTACCAACTTAAATGTCTCAATCATATCCCCTCTCTTCCTCCTATTCACCTGGCTTTGCAGACTGAATTCTCTCAATCTATCTTCATATGCCATATACCCGAGACTAGTTATCAGTTACATAGTCTTCTCTGGATCCGTTCTAATATATCCTCATCACCATGAAAACCAAGGATCCAAATCCTGTGCACAGTAATCTATACGAGGCTGATCAAAGCCTTATACAATAGAACCAGAACATTTTTTTTTTGTTGCAAATTAAGGTCTTCCATATCATCGTCATAATCTGATGTGATGTCTTCACAACTTGTACAATCTAACCTCTGAACTTCACATCCTCACCCACTACCACCACCACCACTCCAAGGTCTCTAATCTCCTCGCCTTCCTTAAAAATTTCTGCACCAAGTGTATATTTTGCATACAATTGTTGCCTATCAAATTTCATAACCTTATACTTTGCAACATTGAACTTACAGTACCATACTGTTGCCCACTCGTGCAATCTCATGGAAAGGCTTAGATGTTGGTTATACATTCTTACTAAATAGCTTAAGGAAATTACAACGTACAATAGAATATACATTAAAATAAATTTTAATACACTTCCAATATTTCAGCAACATCACGTTGCCATTATCACAGGAACTTAAATACAAGACATGTGCACGCAAGCACAACACACAGTAAATGAGGAACGAAGCAGGAAGCTATTCTTTCTCCTAAAAGTCCTGATGGTGAACCCTAGCAGGCAATGTTGGTATTCTTGGCCAATTGGGTTGAAGGTCTTCTGATTTAGGTTCCCCAAATTTGGGGCAGTCTCATGCAACCAAATTTGTTGAGGTTTGGATTGTTTATTAGGGCTGAGGCTGATTCCATGAAAAGCCTTTCGTATTTGAATTTACTATGATGTATTGTCGTGGCTTTTTTCCACCGTATTCTATGGCGGGAATCCAGCGCATGGTCTGCAAGACCAGAGTGGCTGTATTGGTGAAACCGAATGTAGTCCTTGTGTTCTGAAATTCTGATATTGGCTCTCCTGCCTGTTTGGCCAAAGTAGGACAGTTTACAGCTGCATGGGACTTGGTATATACCAGGTAGGTTTAGGGGGAGAGGTTGGTCTTTAGTGGAGCAGATAAGCGATGCCAGTTTTTTATAAGGTCTGTAACAAGAAGTCATGTTTATTTAGGATTTTTGTAATTTTTTCCGAGGTGCCTTGGATATAGGGAATGGTGATGGATTTAGAGTAATCCTTGTTGTAGAGGGGGGGAGAGGGGTTGTGGTTTATTGGTTTCAATATGTTTTGGATTTTTTTGGGGGGGGATAGCCATTGGCTGAGAAAGTGTTGAGAATGTGGTTTAGTTCTGTGGTTAGGGCATTGTCATTTGAACAGATATGTTTAGCCCTGTTGTGCCCACTCATGCAATCTATTCAACTCCTCTGTAAGGAGTTGAATAGATTGCACATCTTCTTGAATATTCATTACTATAAATTAAAAACAAAAAATTATATTCTTGGTTTAATTCTTTATCAAAGGGTAAGGAAACAAAGCTTGTGTGTGAAGCATCTTTATGATGGGGCCCCGATAAAGGTTGAAACCAGTCTGTGTAGTCAGTCTTCCAATAATGTGTGTATGCAATATGGGTGTGTGAAAAGCATTACATACATCCAAAAGGATGTGTGCTTAGCTTTATGGAATACTAAGGCAACTGATATGAAGTCATTAGCCTCTATATACAAATAGCTCAGTGATGAAGATACTTCATGTGCAAACTTTATTTGCTTACTTCAATAAAGGATTAAACCAAGAATAAAACTTCTTGGCATCTTTAAAGTATAACAAAGTGAAAAAACCTTTCAAATTACTCATCACTCTACGAAATTTTGTCATCTGCAAACAGTTGTATATCACCAGTTAAACCAATCTCAATATCATTAATATACAAATTGAATAACAATGGTCCCAAAACAGATCCCTTTGGCACACCACTAGCGACTTTCCTCTTTTGAGATAGTGCTCCCCTATACACAACTTGCTGATACTTATCTGATAGCTGGTCACCTGTCAATCTCACTAGTCTATTATCCAACCCCATTTGCTTCAGTTTAGTGACCAACTTGTGGTGTGACAGTCTGTCAAAAGCCTTTGCAAAATCTAATTATACCACTGTATATGCATCTCCCTTGTAACACATTTGTCACTTTGTTATAGTACATAAACAAGTTGGTAAAACATGACCTTCCTTTAACAAACCCATGCTGACAAGCACCACTGTTATCCACCCACTTTTGTATCCTATCTCTCTCTCTCTCACCAACCTCTCCAGTCCCTTAACTACGATGGTGGTCTGAAAAGTTCTCGGCCTGACAATGAAAAAACGAATTTATAATTTCAAAATTATTTTTCTTTTTCAACATAATCTCTCCCTTAAGACTAGTACATTTATTTCAGTGATGATCCAGCGCCATTATTCTGTCCCTGCAGTGGTTCTCAGTAAGATCTGCAAAATACCCCTCTACAGCTGCAATCACCTTTTGATTTGAAGAAAAATGCTGACCAGCGAGGAAGAGTTTTAGTTTTGGGAAGAGATAGAAGTCAGAGGAAGCCAAATCTGGGGAATAGGGTGGATGTTCCAACAATTCATAGTGCAGATCCCTTAATTTTCCCATTTCCAGAACACCTTTGTGGGCAGGTGCATTGTCCTGATGAAAGATGATTTTTTTTGTCTAGTCTGGTTAAAAGATCGGAATAATATTTACCAGTTATTGTTTTACCCTTTTCAAGATAATCAATAAACAAAATGCCTTTAGCATCACAAAACACTGATGCCATGACCTTTCCTGCTGATGGAACCGACTCTGTCTTCTTTGGTGCTGAACAACTGGCATCTGACCACTGTTTATTTGACTGCTGTTTGGATTCTGGTGTGTAACGGTGAATCCAAATCTCATCCTAGTAATAAATTGATGCACAAAATCAGTTTTGTTTTTGTTAAAGCACTCCAAGCACTGTTCAGTGATTTTCATGCAAGTTCGTTTTTTATCTGTTGTGAGCAAGTTCTGCATCCATCTTGCCAAAGCTTTTTCATTTGCAATTCTTCATGCAAAATATATCCTACATGTTCTTTTGAAATGCATGTAGTCTCAGCAATTAAACGCACTTTGATTTGCCAGTCATCCAATACTGTACTGTGCACTTGATCAATGATTTCTGGTGTTGTTACACTATTTGGATGTCCTTCACATGGATCATGTTCAAGAGTGGTACAGCCACGTTTAAGCTCGGCAGCCAATTTCTTATTTGTCGTAAACGAAGGTAAAGAGTGCCCATAAACTTTTATGAACTTCGAATGAATTTCTTTTGTCGTTAAACCTTCTTTTACAAAGAATTTTATAACTGCACGATATCAATTTTATCCATTTCAAAGGATACAGACAACACTTTTGCTTCAGACAGCTGTATAAAACAAACTACTTGATAGAATGACTTGCAGTTTGACATGGATACTTATGACAGATGTATCAACTTAGAAAAAAAAATTTCGCCGATAGTGTTGCCATCTATGGTTGAGGCCGAGAACTTTTCAGACCACCCTCGTACAACTCTAGATATAAAGATTGGCTTATAATTTGTTGCATAGCCTTATCTCTCCCTTTAGGGAGTGGAACAATTCTGCCTTCCTTTTACTTCTTTGGGACTTGTGCTGTTGCAAGATACTTGTTAAACAGGTAGGCCAAACTGATGCTAACTCCTTGGAACATTCCCTTAAGAAACATGATATATCAGCAGATCCTATTGCCGAAATGACACTAGCTTACTTAACTCCTCATATACTTCTTGCTTGCTCACCATTACATTTTCTATCATTTCATTTCATTTCATTTCATTCTCTACACTTGAGCTCCTGATTTCACACCAAGGATGAAACATCCTGATTAACTGCTCACTGCATACGTCAACTATGTCCTCTACAGAAGTTACCAATCTCCTACTTGTATATGGGGGGTGCTGTATCCCAAAAGAGAAAGGTCACTAGTCTTGCACCACAGGGGTCAGTTTTAGGGCCATTGTTGTTCAATTTGTAGTTAATGAATATTGGGTTGGGTTTAACTAGTGATATGCAGCTGTTTGCAGATGATGCAAAACTGGGAAGAGCAATGCAGAGTCAAGCAGATGCTGTGGCCTTACAAGAGAACTTGAATAGATTGCATGAATGGGCAGGTAAGTGGAACTATCAGTTCAATGTTGCAAAGTCTAAAGTTTTGAGATTTGGTAAGCAGCAATGAGATGCAAAGTATACATTCGGTAGGGAAACTTTAATGGAAGTAGAGGAGATGTGAGATCTAGGAGTGATGGTGGACAAGGACCTGAAATTCAGGGGCCATATTGCACAAGTTGTGAAGACATCACATTGGATAAAAAATTACTTCCTGAAGTAATTATTTTCTGTATTTTGCATATTTCGTATAGAGTAATATACAGAACAATGTTTCGCTTTATTCTTTGATATCGTAACTAGTTTTATCTGTCCAATTACTAGCTTTTGGTTGCTTCTTGTATCTGCTGATATTCTTACATCTATAATTTCTCATATAATTTTTCTCTTAGTTATAATGTAATTGTAATCAAATACAAATTTTTGTCCTCCTGTATTCTCCCATGTTATTTTATGTGGTATTTTATGATCAAAGAATGCATTATTTATTCTCAGTTCATTATTCATACCAAATCATTCCAGTGTTATTAATTATCTCTTCTTTAAATACTTGGCATATACTTGGAATAGCTCTATAGATTTTTGCAGTTCTTGCTTATTTTGCCCACACGTCACTGATATGTTATAGCTCTTGCGACAACATTTTATATGTGATATTTATATATAGGGTTTTTTCTCCATGTATTATTAAAGTGACAAGGGGAATTCTTATATGGGCTTTTTCAACTGAAGGTGAATTAGTCGATCTCATATGGAGGTAGCAGGGCTTTTTCTCCTGGAAACTCGGATTTTTCATCCCACATACAGACAAATCAGCCTTCAGAACACATGCAATTTACAGACAAAAAATACTGTGGATGGTGATGATGGGTGGTAGATGGCATTCATGGTAGTAATAGTGTCATAGTAGGAGAATTAAGTAGTAGTAGTAGTAGTGGAGAGGATAAGATGTATTTAGCGAGGCAGAGTAGAGTGCCCTCCTGCGATTATTATTATAATCATTGTAATATATTCTTTTTTTTATTTATTTTGTCTTTTACATTTTGTAGATCTTCATAAAATGTTTTGATTTCTAATTTTGGTTTATTGAAGAATTATGTTTTGCAGAGTATAAAATTCTCTGATTACTAATTCTTGTACTTGTTCTCTTATATTTTTATGTATATCATTATTCCAACTTTCTTAGTTGCTGTTTTGTGTTTTTCTACTATTAATATGTGACTACCAGTTTACTTTATTGAACATTTAGAAATCTAAAAAACTTAAATTTAGGAATGTGTTATGTTAAATTTAGGAAATTGTTGAAAATTTGGATATGAATTGCTTTTCATTTAAATGTATTTATATTTAAAATAGTGATCATTAATTCACAAATATTAATATACTTACTTTTCCCATATAGATCGTAATTTTGATCCCTGTGAATTTGGACTAGTTGGTTCTAGAGGTTTAGAAGAACAGCAGCCATTCATGGTGGCATTTTTTAAAACTCCTACAAATGTCCATGTGAGAAGAACTAGAGCCGCGAGAAAGCGACAGCAGTCAACTGTCAGCTATTATAATCAGAATGACTGGAATCCTCATAGTAAACAGAATTTTTTATAATCTATACTTATAAAAAAGATTGTATATGACTAGAGTAGATATATAAAGTAATTAATAGGTGCTATGAGACATTTTCAAAAAAAACATATTTTTTTTATATCATACCTGTATATGAGAGGCTGGAAGGCCTATAGCATATAAATGCCATATGTTGTCTGAATGTCAAGAGCAAAGTAACTGTTGATGTTCCTCTTGAATAGCTGGAGGTTGTAGTTGATTGAATGAAAGATGACTGGGAATAGTAGTGAATTTGCTAACAATTATATTCTTATTTAATCCTTTACTCAAGTATAAGAAAATAAACTTTGCATATGAAATATCTTCATGACTTGGCTACTTGTATATAGAGGCAAGTAGCCTAGTAAAAGTAGGTTATTTGTATATAGAGGCTGTTGACTTCACATTAGTTGCCTCAGTATTCCATAATGCAAAACACATTTCCTTTTAAACATGTGTATTGTTATTCATTATGAGAAGGACCACCACTCTGTTGAGTTTCAACCTTTATTAAGGAACTATTAAAGTGTGTGTGTGGGGGGGGGGGAGCTCCTCTCCTAAAACTCTGAGTGATTTAAAGATCACTCTAAATCTTGCTAAGTGATGTAACCTGAAAGGCTCACTAAACTCATCACCTTAAATCTTGCAGACTCTCCTTCCATACAGTACTTTTTGTATCAAGTCCAACCATCCTCTTATCCATGCTAATAATTTGTAATCCAATCTCATATTCTCCAACTTATGAAACAGCTTTACATGCTCAGAAGCCTTAGCAAAGTCCAAAAGTATTGTTGTCTATCCATGTTATTTGTAACTCTTTTTTTTTTTTTACTCAGACCTGTGTACAATATTTGTAACTCTTCTGACCTATGCCTTATAATTTTCATAACTGATGTTCATCCTTATGCACATAGTATTTCTTCAACATTCCCTTTGTCTAACTCAACTGCAATGTTATTATAAAGTTCAAATGTGACCTTCCCTTAATAAACCCATGCTATTCTGTGCAATGTATAGATTCAATGTAAGCTCATTTCCGTGACCTTTTACCAACTTTTCCAAACTCTTGACCAACACTCCAGAGATACCAATGGGTCTATAGTTAGACATGACACTCTTGTGAAATGGAATTATCATACATTATTTCCACTCTTGTGGAATTTTCCCTGAGCTGAAACTCAAATTATACAACCAAGTCAAAGGCATAGCCAGTTTAGCTGAGTGCACTTTTAGGCACCAGACTCCTATTGACAAATTCTTATTCAGTGTATGCAGCAACTCAAGTATCTCCTTCTCATCAGCAGAGTTTCTTCATTGAGTACAGAGGTAGCATTGAGCTCCATGTTGCAAAAACCTGGTCGATAGCTCCTAGCAAAACAGGCGCTCAGTCGAATAGTCTTTTCTGCATCTGCTATCCACACACCATCCACTTTCAGTAGACTTATTTTTTCACATTCATTCTCTCTTTTACTTGCAGCATGATGATAGAATTCTTTTCAGTTGTCTTTAACATGCAGAGCCAGTTTCTTTTTGTACTCAGACCTATGTACAATATTTTTAACTCTTCTGGCCTACACCTTATAATTTTCATAACAGATGTTCATCCTTATGCACATAGTATTTCTTCAACATCACTTTTTTTTTTTTTTTTTTTTAAGAATCTGTTGCTTAATATAATTGAACATCCATCTCATCTCTCCTCTATTTATTCTTCAAACTCTAATGGTACATTATGACATTGCATCATTTAAGTATTTTTTAAATGATTTCCATACATTGTCAATATCCTTCCTAATGGGACCATACCTAGTATACTTCTAAGTTGGTCATAATTTCCTGCTATGTTCCATTCAGAAAAGGTAACCTACTGGACTACAATGATACAGTGATCATACTCATCCACTTTCCATATCAGTACAGTATGATCACTGTCATCAACCAGTGGTAGAACAGTTATGTCTTAACTGAAACCCCCTCTGACATTATAATCAGATCTAATGCTCTTTGATTTTGAATTCCTTCTATCACATGCTTCTTGAGGAAGTTGTCTCACAACAGCTCAATAAATTCTCCTTCACTGCAAAGTTTAATTCATAGGCAAAAAAGAGGGGACATGATAGAAACTTAAGTTATTAAACAGATTCCGTATGATTGACACAAAGGAAAGTTTTCAATACCTGATGAATACAGAATTAGGAGTTGCTCCTGAAAGTTGTGTAAGAGTAGTTAGTAACAAGTGTGAACTATTTTGCATGGAGAGTGAATGGGTAGAATGAGTTACCAAAATTAGTTGGTAGTGCCCTGATGGTGAATGAGTTTAAGGAGAGGTGTGATAGGTACTGTGTGTGTAAATAGTAGTGTGGGTTTCCTCTGATGGGCCTTCTGACTTCATGGAAATACCTGTAGAATACTATTAATATTAATAATTACTGTATTTTTTGGCATATAAGACGCACCAGCCTATAAGATGCACCCCTGAGTCCTCATACAACAACTTGTCCTCTGTACCATCCAGTGCATTACTAATGCTGCACTTCTTAAACGATTTAACCACTGTCTCAGTTTTCACAGCATCATTCAAATGAAGCTTTGACCCACTCACACTTACGAAATGCTAGGCCTCTTCCTGATGGCGTAACCTCAAAATCTGAAGACTGCATCCAGCCGTTCCACTTCTCCTTCATAAATCCCTTAAATGATTTATTAATGCCTCTCTGCAGCCATGTTTTTCAGCCGTAATTTGCCAAGAAATTTAGAGAAAATTTAACGGCAGAAATTTATCACTGTTCACAACAACTGCAACAACAATTAGAAAGTTTAAATGAACAGGAACTCAGCTGTGATCGTCAAACAGCACATGCACATCCACTGAACTCTATGTAACTGGAATGCTCTCACACATCGCAAGGAAGCAAGAAAGAAATCGCATAACTTGGAACAGACAAAATTTCCAGAAATGAAAGTAATAAAAAACTGAGTATCGGCGTATAAGATGCACCCTGTTTTTCAGACATATTTTCAAAGAAAAAAAGTGCATCTTATATGCCAGCAAATATGGTATAATTCTCATCATGAGTTTTCTCTGTTATCCAATCAATATTTAGATAATTTAAGTACACATAATGAGATTTAGTACCTATTAGATCGATTTGGTGATGCATTTCGTCATCACCAGCAACTGATCCATTAAGTTTGCAACAACATCCCACAATGTATTTGATCTTATTAGACTCCACCACCAGATAACCTCACACCAGATAACTTCAAGCTCATTGCCACATGAAAAATTGTTACTGATGTTGTAGTCATAGCTTTTTTCACCCTACTGTATTCAAATCATCCAATATGATTAGCAGCACACCCTCCACCTCTCTTTCTAAAATTACTGTACTTTTTTATATACGATACCAGGACTCGACAGATTATTCAAAATCCTACTCGCCACAAAAAAATGTATTTGCCAAAGACGCTGCCCTCCCCCCCTCATTTTTTTTAATGATATGTTCTAGTAAGTCAATAGAAGTTCTATAAAGTGATTAATGATGCTGTATTATTTCTGTTGGATAATAGTATTTCCATTGTGTAAGAACCATTCTAAGAATGAGAAGCCAGTATATGATAAGAGTAAGAACAGCAAAAATAGATTTTTTTTAAAATTTTTTTCTAACCTAACTTCAGAATGATTTATTTATTTATTCATGATTGCTGGCCTGGTTGGCTGAGTGGTTAGCATATCCACTCATTAGGCAAAAGAAGGCTGTGGGTTCGAATCCCACCGTGGGCATGGATGTTTGTGATTGTCTCTGAAATTGCTAGTGGTGGTGGTGGTTGGCAGTAGATGGCGTTGGCATAGATGATGAAGGTAGTTGCAGTTGGTGGAGTGGTGGAGATGTAGTGTTGTAGAGTAGGTGTCCTCCCTCAATGAGTCTTTAGACTCCTTGGAGGTTATGTAATAATAATAATAAAAAAAAAAAGATTAAATTTGTTGCATTAATTTTTGTTATTAGAATGAGCTGTTTTATTATTCGTATTCTTCTATGCTTTCTTAAATTAAAAAAAAAATTGTTAGGAAGTTTTTTTTTATTAAATAAAAAATATTCTATTTTCTCCTGTTTGGAGCTACTCACCATAAGTGAGTGGGTGAGCATGTTACATATTTGTTGAGCCCTGATGATACCAGTTAGTATATTTATCTGTGAGAGCCAGGTCTTATTGATGCCGATAACCTGAAGCCACAAATTATTCACCAAGGCAACAAATTCTATTCCTTTGTTCCTTGATACTCTTGACATTTGTGTACAGACATAAGTTACCTCAAGTCTTTTTTGTATACTCACCTCTCTAGTCTGTATGACTTAGTTGGACAACTTGCAGATCCCTCTTTGTATCTAATGCCTCATTTATTCAAGACATCCTTACACATACAAAATAAGTCCAAACTGGATGAGAGCAGAATCAGCCTCTCATCATAATCACCTACATAATTAAGCACACTGATATCAATAACATAGTCACATAACTTTGACAGTATTCTATACTTAAGCTGTAAATCAACTGTTAGAATTGAAGGAGTTACAAGACAACTGATGTGCAATCAAGCATAAGACAAGGATGTGCACTATTATTCATCATCTATATGGATTGGAGATGTGGGTTTCAGCTCTTTTCTTTATGCAAATAATGTTATACTTTAAATAAATAGTAAAAGTCTGTAGGAGTCCTTAACTAAATTTGATAACCATTGTAAGATATTTGTTATAAAAATGAGCAATAAAAAGACAGACTATGAAAATAGAAAGAACACTCAAAATATCAGATTCATTCTGAGGAAGAAAATAACAGTACAATAACGTAAACAGTTCAGCTATTTAAATAGGCATAATTTTTTAGTGAAGATGGTAAATTAATGGTAGAAATGGATAGCAGAATAAGCAAAGTTGGTAAGATTCTGGTTGAAAAGCTTATATGTTGGCTATTCAAAACTATTATTTTTCAGAAAATGACATATACTAAATATTAAATATAATAACTTTAATTAACACTTCCTATATTTTGGCAGTGTTACATTGACATTGTCAGGGATCACAAAGCAAAGATGTCCACTTAGGCACCGCCATATCATTGCTATGGCCAAACAGGCAGGACAGCCAATATCAGAATTTCTGAACACATGAAATACAATCGTTTCCACCATTATAGTCACTCTGGACTTGCTGACCATGCTTTGGACACTCATCACAGGATATGCTGGAAGAAGACCACTCTTTTGCACTGCACAGCAGCAAATACAAAACAAATATGAGAGGCTATTCCTGGAAACTTTCCAAACCTCAACAAATTTGGGTGTATGAAACCACCCCAAATTTGGGAAGCACTAATCCTCAGATCTTCAGCCCAATGACCAAGATCACCCAATTTAGCCCACTAGGGGGCACCATTTAGGGCTGCCGACCCAACTTTGATTATCTTTCTTCAGCCTTATTTACCCAGTGTTGGTGCCTGCATGCACATATAGTTGCCTTGTGATCCCTGATGATGACAATGTATTGTTCTTTAATTAATACTTCCAAAATATAGGAAGTGTTAATTAAAGTTATTATAATTAATATTTAGTATGTGTTATTTCCTGAAAAATAATAGTTAAGTTGGTATGATGGGGACTCAATCGAATAAATTTTTATGGAATAAGAGAGGAATTAGTTGAATACTCTTATATACAGAGAGTACACAAGAAACAGTCTACTGAAAAAGTATATATCCAGAGATACCCTCTCTCTCTCTCTAGTATACAGAGAGTATAACTAGAGACCACAGATATAAGAGTATTGAGAAAATTTAGGGACAGGTGAACAGATGGCATCATTGGCAGAATTATATTAAAAATGATAATATTAGGTAGAAATTTGATGTTGTTAGTATTCAGGAATTGTGAACAAAGCTAATCTCAGGTGGTGTGGTGACTTAAACAGAATGGAAAAGGAAACATTAGCACAACAAATGGTTAATGCCATGCTGGCTGGAAATAGAACCAGATGAAAACCAAGATCTTGGTAGACTGATGCAGTTACAGTGCCTTAGAAGACAAAATATAAGATCTGACAATATTGAGAATCCTGACATATAACAGACCAATTCAGGAAAATTGTCAATAGGAAGTTAATAACAATATAATGTAATGCTACCATACTCTCCTATACACTCCTTGATGATGATTAACTACAGTTAGCATATGATTGAATTATTTTGGATTACACTTTATCTTAAATGAATTAGTTTAGAAAAGTTATAGCAAAATAAACTTTGTTTACAGAGTGTGGGAGTGTCACTCAATTTATCATTATTTATGCAGCACCCTGGAATTCATTCAGAGTCATTGCAATCGCTGTCCTCTTACAGTATATTTCACTTTCATCACTTTTCAATGGGAAAAGAAAAAACAAAATAAATAAAAAAAATTTTGCACAATTTCCAGAAATGGCTTTATATCATACTACTTTGCTCTACTTAAGTTCATCTGTATTCCTTAAGTGAATTGTTATAGTCATCATTTCATAATATTGAGGTTATTTAGCTCTCTGTCTCTGATCTTTCTCCACTGTTTCCTCATCTTCCCAAAATCCAATGAAGTAAATCTGTACTGTGAATAAGGTATTAATATCTCAAAATTCTCTGCAGTTGCTGTTAGTCATCTGAAGACTTCTGTGCTGTGAGGAAAGGATATATGTGGAAGTAGATGACTGGTGATTATGACAAGCTTAGAATACAGCTTGGAGCTATAACATGGAGAGTTGAGCTGTGAGAAAATAAATGCTGCTTGGGAACTGACAAAGAAACACATAACATCAGTGTGTGAATGTATTCTGGAAGTCAAAGGGCTGAATCAGGTAAGTGTAAAATGAATGAGGGCAGTAAGCATGAAATCTGGAAGAAGAAGGCACTTTGGAAGCAGCACAAGATGATTAATGGTAATAATCAGTTGTATGAAGAGTATAAAGATCAGATCTGGAGAGGGACTCAGTTGAGAGTCCCTGCGTTCATTTCTGTTCATACTGCACAAAAGTGTAGTATGAACAGAAATTAGCAAAACAGGCCAAGAAAAACCTTTGAGTTTTTTTATAGGTGGCAAGCAGAAAGAAAAATTATTATGGTAAGATGAAGTTAATGGATGATAGTAGGAGATTGCTAATATCTGTAGGGAATATAGCAGAAGTATTCAGTGAGAATTTAATCAGGGTGTTTCATCCTCGGTGTGAAATCAGCAGCTCAAGTGTAGGAAATGAAATGAAATGATAGAAAATGTAATGGTGAGCAAGCAAGAAGTATATAAGGAGTTAAGTAAGCTATGTCATTTCGGCAATAGGATCTGCTGCCATATCGTGTCATGTCATGTCAGAATCAGTACAGTTCCCAAAGGAGTGGAAGAAAGACAAATTTTTTCCTCTTCATAAAGGTGGAGATAAGGCTAAACAACAAATTACGCACCAATCTTTATATCTAGAGTTAAGGTACTGGAGAGGCTGGTGAGAGATAGGATACACAAAAGTGGATTGATAACATTGGTATTTGTGCTTGTTAGCATGGGTTTGTTAAAGGGAGGCCATGTTTTTCCAACTTGCTTATGTACTATGACAGGATGTCAAATGTACTAGACAAGGGAGATGCATATACAGTGATATAATTAGATTTTGCGAAGGATTTTGGTAGATTTTCATGCCACAAATTGGTCATTAAACTGAAGCAGATGGGATTGGATAATAGACTAGTGAGATGGATAGGTGACTGGCTATCAGATAGGTGCCAACAAGTTGTGTATAGGGGAGCACTATCTTGATTGAAGAAAGTCACTAGTGGTGCACCATCGGGGTCTGTTTTGGGACCATTGTTATTTAATTTGTATATTAATGATATTGATAGATTTTCATGCCACAAGTTGGTCATTAAACTGAAGCAGGTGGGATTGCATAATAGACTAGTGAGATGGATGAGTGACTGGTTATCAGATAGGTGTCAAGTCAGAAACCAAATTGATTACTTGCTAATTAATCAACGATTTTGAAGTTCTATAAAGAGTACAAAAACCTATCCTAGTGCAGATATTGCTTCTGATCATAACCTACTGGAGACAGAGTTAAAACTTAGACTGAACGCTATACTTAAGAAACATCAACAAAAAAGGCTTGATTTAGGAAAATTAAAAAATACAGAGATAAGAAACAAATTGGGTCAAGATCTGAATCAGGAGGTAGCACTTATCAAGAATGATGACATCATGAGGGCTGATGAATCATGGGACAAATTAAAACCTGTCTTCATAGAGACATATACCAATACTTTGTGTCCAAATAGAGCAGTAAAAAAGAAAGATGAATAAATGATGAAATTCTTTCTCTCATGGATCAAAGCAGATCATAGAAAAATCACAGTCTAACAAAATATAAAGAGGTTCAGAAAATTATTAAATGCAAGATCAAAGAAGCAAAAGAAATCTGGATGAATAAAAAATGTAAAGAAATAGAAATTCTACAGGAAAAGCATGACAATTTTAATCTACACAAAAAGCTGAAAGACAAATCAGGTATATTTAAGAGAAAACAATTCTGTATCCTTCGAAACAAAAAGGGAGAAATAATATCCAAAAAGAATGACAAAATACAAGAATGGGTGAAATATATAGAAGAACTCTTTACTGATAACAAACAGAACCCAGAAAATACTTATGAACTTATATACTTATATGGAGGTCCATGCATTCTAAGATCAGAGGTAGAATGTGCACTAAACTCAGCTAAAAATGGTAAAGCCTTAGGCCCAGATAGAATACCAGCAGAAATAGTAAAGTTATTAGAAGGTGACAACATTAATATATTAGTAAAGCTATTTAATGAGGTATACGATACAGGCATAATCCCTCAAGACTGGTTACAGTCGATCTTCATCATGCTACCTTAAAAAGCAAATGCAAAAACTTGTAATGAATATGGAATGATCAGCCTAATGAGTCATGTTCTGAAAATGTTTCTGAAAATAATTCAAAAAAGAATATACAGAAAATGTGAATAGTCCATCAGTGATACCATTTCGGCTTTAGAAACGGTTTGGGAACAAGACAGGCTCTTTTCTGTTCTCAGATCTTATTCCAGAAATCTATTGACCAAAACAAGGAAATATTCATTTGCTTCATTGACTTTGAGAAAGCATTTGACAAAGTCCAACATGCTAAAATGATTGCACTATTAAAACGAATTGGATTAGGTGGTAAAGACATCAGGATCATTGAAAACTTATATTGGAACTAAAAGGCATCCAGTCAAGTTGATGACATTATTACAGACTCCATTAACATCAAACGAGAAGTAAGGCAAGGATGTGTGCTGTCACCTCTTCTTTTTAACATAGTCAAAAGCCATATTTCAAAAAGTCTTGAAAGGAAGGGATTAATGTAAATGGTGAAATCATCAGGAACATCTGTATGCTGATGACACAGCTCTCCTGGCTGACAATATTCAGGATCTTCAAAATCTTCTGGAACTAGTGAATGAAGAGAGTGAAAAAATGAGATTAAAAATAAATATCACCAAAACTAAGTTCATGGTCATAAGCAAGAACCCAATTCTTAATTCAGCACTTTCTTTAAATGGAAAACAAATAGAAAGAGTGGCAAAGTTTAAATATCTCGAATGTTGGTTAAATGAAGATTGCAGTCCAGAAATAGAAATAAAAATTAGAATTGAAATGGCAAGAAAAAATTTTCTCTCGATGAAATCAACACTATATAACTGCAGTTTAAATTTAGAGCTTAGAGTACACATGGTTAAATGCTATGTATGGTCTGTACTGCTGTACGGTCAGAAACTTGGACTTTGAAGACAACATCAATAAAAAGACTTGAAGCCTTTGAGATATGGTTATACAGATGAATGTTAAAAATCCCATGGACAACAAAAACGTCCAATCAAGAAGTACTGGAGCAAATGTGGGAATTACGTGAACTTTTAGATACCATAAAAAGAAGGAAAAGTGCATATCTTGGTCACCTACTTCGTAATGAAAAATATAAGTTACTTCCATTGATTATAAAAGGGAAGATAAATGGAAGAAGAGGACAAGGAAGACAAAGAAAATCTTGGCTGGCAGACATCAGACAGTGGGCTGGCATGAACTCTGAGAGACTGCTCAGAATGGCTGAGAATCTCTCAAAATTTGCCAAGGTGGTCACAGACCTCCGATAGGAGATGGCACTCATAGAAGAAGAAGATTAATGATATTGGGATAGGTTTAACTGGTGATATACAACTGTTTGCAGATAATGCAAAACTGGAGAGAGTAATAAGGAATCAAGTCGATATTGTGGCCCTACAGGAGGACTTGAATAGAATGTATGAATGGGTCTCAGGATGGAACTGTCAATTCAGTGTTGCAAAGCGTAATGTTCTGAAATTTGGTAGATTGGAACAATTAGATGCAAAGTATAGACTGACTAAGGTTGTAACTGGCCTTTCAGCTATTAGATATCAGGACAGATTGAGGGAATGCAGTTTGCAAAACTTATGAATAGGAGGAAGAGAGGGGGATATGATTGAGACATTTATGTTGTTAAAGGGTTGTTACCAGATTAATGTGGAAGAAATTTTTCACAGAATGGGAGAAGGGGGGGGGGTAGAACAGTGGGACATGGGACATACCTGGAAGCTGTATAATTATCATTGTTATTTATTATTATTATTATAATACCCCATGAAGTCACAGAGTCATCTAGGAGGTCTCTTTTGTTATCCACATAGCACATCATACCATGCCTTAAACACATTCAAATTCTCTGCAGACACCATGATCTCAGGCAATGCATTCATTCCAATCATTCATGACTCTCCATGCAGAAAACCTGCTTCTCACTCCCTTGCTCACACCTTCCTTATACAGCTTCCAGGAATTATCTCTTCTTCTCCCCCCAATCTCCCAACATTTTATGAAAAACCTGTTCAGTGTTAATCCTATAACAACCCCTTACCAATTTGTACATCTCTATTGTATCATTGCTCTTCTTCCTAACCCCTAGACTGTGCAAATTGCATTGTCTCAACTTTCTTCATATTTCAGCATTCCAGAGATCAGAAACTATTTTGGTCAATTGCCTCTGAACCCTCTCCAACATCTCATCATCTTTTTTGAAAACTAGGTGACCAAATCTTTGCCCAGTAGTCCATATGTGGCAATCAGAGTCTTATACAATGGAACTTGAATCTCCTTACTTCTAGAAGTCAGGTTCTTTATCTCATGTTTGCTTTCTAAATTTTAAAACCTTACATTTTGCAATACTGAACTGGCATCCTCACTCCTGTGCCCATTCACTCAGGCTATTCACTTCTTGTAAGGCCACAACATCTGCTCTACTTCTCATAGTTCATCCCAACTGTGCATCATCTGCAAACAACTGTATATCCCTTTCAAATCTTTCCCAATATCATTAACATGCAGATTAAACAGCAGTGGCCCTAAAACAGACCCCTGAGACATGCGACTAGTAATATTCCTCTTCTGGGATATTGCTCCCCCATACACAACATGTTGATACCTATCAGGCAGCTAATCTCCAATAAGTCTCCAACCCTGTTAATGCTAGTTTGACTATAACTTATTGTGCGATAATCTATCAAAAGCCTTTACAAAGTCCAAGTATACTACTGTGTATTCATCTTTCACATCCAATGCTGCTGCCACCTTATTGTAATAAGTATGTAGATTACTAAAACATGACCTCCCTTTTGTAAATCCATGATGTTCCTCAAAGATAATACCATTATTCTCAACCCAATTCTGGATCCTGATTCTTACCAGCCTTTCCAGCACTTTACCCACAACACCTGACACACAGATTTCTATAATTTGATGCTTGAATTCTGTCACCTCCTTTATGAAGCAGTACAATCTTCCCTTCCTTCCACTCCTTTGGAACTTGACCCAGTGTAAGACTCATAATAAACAAATATGTCAATGCAGCTGTAAACTCCCTGGCACATTTCTTCAAAATACACAGTGACATTTCATCAACTACTACAGCCTTATTAATATCAACTTTGCTTAATTCATAATATACCTCTTCCTTATTCAAAGTCAGCCTCTTCTCCTCATTTTCTCCATTCAATGTCATCCTTCCATAATCTTTTCTTTTTTTTTTTTTGCTGGCTACATATCCAAATCACTCCATAGGATTTTTTTTTTTTTGGCTTCATTACTTATTACTTCATTACTGTTACTCATACTTCACTTTTGCTTCCCTTTACCAACTAAGTCTCCTTCCTTGTCTGTTTTTTGTAATCCTCATGGAATTGATTATTACCACTTCTCTTATGTTGCTTCCATAATGTGGTTTTTTTCTTTATAGTGCATGCTTAATCTCTTCATTTATTGATTTCACACCTACCTTATTTAACCTTCTGACCTTTGGAATATACATTTAGACATTGCTTCCACAAAATAGTTCTTGGATATCACCCAAGCAGCATTCGTCTCCTTTCCACTCAACTCCCATTTCATGCTACATAAGCAAACTGTCTCCTGAACTTCTCATAATCACCAGCCTTGTAGCTCCACATATACCCTATTCTCACAGAGGTCCTCACACTGCTGGCAACCACCTAGATAATCACTTGACAACACCCCTTTTCGGGCATGTATAATGCAATGTGTAATGGGAAGGGCCACTACCCAGACCGGTTTTGACTCTTTTCGAACTAACTCCTCATTCCATGTTACAGCTGCAAGCTGTCTCCTGAACATCTCATAATCACCAGCCTTGTAGCTCCACATATACCCTATTCTCACAGAGGTCCACCACCTGGGTGGACCTCTGTGAGAATAATTACAAAAAACTAATGTAACATATACACAAATACCACGCAATACTAAGCCCAACCATGTGAATGACTATAAAGTCCTATCTAGTGGAACGCCCTCTAAGGGCAGTTGTAGGTTGCCTGGAGTGTAAGGTGGGATCTCTGATGATAAGTGTTTCCCAAATCTTAGGAAGCTTAATGCAACCATATTTATTAAGATTTGGTTGATTTCTGAGAGCTGCTGCTGATTCTAAAAATTGTGTCTCTTTTTTGAATTTGCTGTGGTAGAGCATGGTGGTTTTTTTCCATGAGCTCCTGTTGGTTGCATCCAAAACCACGACAACCAATAGTCGTGGTTGCAGATGTATGGCTTGTGTTTCTCCAGGCGGATGGTTGCTGATCTGCCCGTCTGTCCAAAGTACGCCAGCTTACAGGAACAGGGTACTTTATAAATTCCAGGCATTGAGAGAAGAGGGAGCTGATCTTTTGTAGAACAGATAAAGGTAGCAAGTTTGCGGTGGGGGTTAAATGCTGTGTGTAGGTTGTACTTTTTTAAAATCTTGGCTATTTTTTCTGATGTGCCACAGATGTAGGGTATGGTGATGGCATTTCCAAACTCTTTCTGAAGAGAAGACCAGGGAATGGGGGAAGAACTGATTATTTTTTTAATACTGTAATCGCTGTAGCCATTGGAGAGGAAAGTGTTGTGTATATGGTCAAGCTCAATGTGGGCTCTCTTGGTTAGAGTTTTAATAATGCCATATTGTTGAGCTAGGGTGGTGGTGGTGGGAGAGTTTGTGAATGTATCTGCCTGTGTGCATAGGTTTTCTATATACAATGAAGGAAAGTACCGTTAGGAAGGTGTGTAACTAAGGTGTCTAGGAAGGGTAAACAATTGTTCTTTTTCTTTTCCATCATAAACTGGATTCTTGGATCTAGGCTGTTGAGGTGACTGAGGATGGAGTCTAATGTGTTTGGGCCACGAGGCCAAATAGAGAACACATCATCTACATATCTTAGAAAAAAAATTCCAGATAGAAAAAAAAAATTTTTTTTTGAAAAACGAGCCATAGACTCAGCCCCTCTCAAACCTTCTATCTGGCTAAGATATGTAGATGACGTGTTCTCTATTTGGCCTTGTCTTGTCTCTCCTACTTCCTCCAGTACAGCTCCTCCAATGCAGCCTCCCGTCGATGCATCCCAAGCTTGAAGACTTTACATTTGGCTGCATTAAACTGAAACCCCCATTCATTTGCCCATCTGTGTAGTTTATTCACATCCTTTTGCAGGGCTGCCACATCTGCATTATTACTAATAACTGTTCCCAGCTTCACATCATCTGGAGGGTGGTTGAACCATGGAATGCATTTCCTGATAGAGTGAGAAGAATGAGAATAGTCAATGAGTTTAAGGAGTGGTATGATAGACTTTGTGTTTCCTAGGAGGGACCTCCCACGATGAGTCTTGATAGACTTTGTGTTTCTTAGGAAGGACCTCCCACGATGAGTCTTCTGACTCCATGGAGGCCTGAATAATAATAATAACAATAATAATCTGCAAACAACTGAATATCTCCCTGCAATCCATTGACAATATCATTAATATAAAGGTTAAACAATACAGGTCCCAGTACTGAGCCCTGTGGAACACCACTTGTAACCTTCTGCCTCCTTGATATTGCCCCACCATACACAACTCTCTGATACCTATCAGACAGCCAATCCTGAATCCAGTTGACTAACCCAACATCTAAACCCATGTGCTGCAATTAAATATCAGCTTATCATGTGACACCCTGTCAAACACCTTTGCAAAATCCAAAAAAATGGCAGTATATGCCTTTCCCTCATCAACTGCTCTTGTCACTTTATTATAAATGGCAATCATATTACTAAATCAAGAGTGCCCCTTAACAAATCCATGTTGACTCTCATGAAATGGCCTGCAAAAGTATTATATTCGGTCTTCAGAGTAAGGTTTTAGATTATCTAACCTAAGGTACACCGTGGGTTAGATTGTTATAAAAAATAATAAAATAAAATAATTATTTTTCACTTCCATTTTAAGGAATAAACTTGGAATGTAGGCTAATTTTGCTGTTTTTAAGTGTTCATAAATTCCTAAGAAACACTGACATTTTTCTAATTCTAATTCTTCCAAGCTATATTTTCAAGATATCATTTTATCAGTTTTTAGTTTTATAGTTCCACGCATCACATTCCCTAACCGAAACTTCCACATTACTGATTACCTCTGAGATCACAACCCATCATGATCACTTTCTCTAGTTAGAGCCAAAAGAGAGACTTCATACAGAATCATGTCATCTTATTCATTGACAAATCGTTATTCTTGATTCTCTTGTTTTCTCTCTAACTTGCTCAGCAACTGAAGAAATGTTTTTTTTTTCATATACTATTTCCTGCTTCCAATTAGTATACTTATAGGTAAACATCCTATGATGATCATTTGCTTTTTTCCCACTAATTGAATTAATTAGTGAATTGTCCAGCATTGCACATTTATTTTTTTCCTCTGCACTCCAAATATTGTAGCAACACTCTACATTATTTGTTCTCCTCTGCTTGTCTCTATTTCACATAAAAATAGTTTCATATCCATTAATGAGATTTTACTACAGTATATTAAAATTCTCTTTCTGCCATCTTTTTCTCCTTCAAGTTTTCCCTGAATGTATGATATCTTTCACGTTCTGTCACTGAGAATTTTTGATTGTACTGATCAAAATGACTTCACAGTGTGAGGCTTATAAAAATCTTCATAAATAATAAAGTGTTCTCTTTATTATTTTTTGTTTGTACTTTTTTAAATGTGGAATTATCGAAAGTAGTTTTTATTTTGGCATCAGAACTATAGCAATAAATAGCAAGAGGCTTTAATTTAAGAGATGGTTTGAATTAAAACTTTTCTTATTGAATAATTTATTGAATGACTTAACCGCCTCCATAGCGCAATTGGAAGAACGACGGTACGTTGCGCCCTTCGATTGGAAAAGGCCTAAATTCGATTCTCATCATGATGGGAGGAATCTTTATATGGACTTTTTCAATTGAAGGTGAGTTAGCCGATCTCATACGGTGGTAGCAGGGTTTTTTTCTCCCAGAAACTCTGGTTTTTCATCCAGCATACAGACAAATCGGCCCTTCAGAACACACGCAATTTATAGACAAAAAATACTAGTGATGGTGGTTGTGGGCAGTAGATGGCATTGATGTAGGTGATTGGTAGTATAGGTTTTGTGTAATAGTGGAGACGAAGAGTTGTACAATAGGTGTCCTCCCGCGTTGAGTCTTTGGACTCCTTGGAGGTGTCATGAATAATAATAATAATAATAATAATAATTTATTGTATGATTAATTAAGCCTCTTATTTTTAGATAATCAGAACAGCCAAATTTCTTCTAAGCGGAGTTGTCAAAGATGGACTCTCTATGTGAGTTTCAGAGACCTTCATTGGCAGGTAAGCATATTCAGAAATTGTATGCAATATCTCAAAATAATAATAATAATATTAAGACAGTATCATATGTGTCTGAATAATCAAAGATAGTTCTGAAAACATTTCACTGACTGGGAAACAGTCCTGATAATATCATATTTTTTCTACTATCATTAACAATTCCTTGTTCTTTGAGTCTTCTCTAAAAATTATATATCATTAATATTGTCATTGTGAATTAGAGATTGGCTAAGGAAACAAACCTAAACAAAAACAAAGATTTGGATGGGGATATTCAGTTGTTTGCAGATGATAAAAGTTGGGATGAACTATGAAGAGTAGTTACAAGAAGACTTGAATAGATTGAGGGAATGGGAATGGGGATGCCACTTGAATGTTGCAAAATATAAGGTTTTAAAATTTCAGAAACAAAGATGGGATGTAGAATTTATACTTGGTGGGAATATATTGTTGGAGGTGGAGGAAATAAGAGATCTGGTGGATGATGGTGGATAAGGATCAGAAATTTAGAGGACACATTGCCAGAATTGTGAAGACAATACAAAGACTTCTGGGAATGATGTGGAGGACATTGACTTATAGAAATAAGGAGATTCTTGTTCCATTGTATAAGGCTCTGATTAGGCCACACATGGACTACTGTGCACAGATTTGGTCACCTGGTTTTCAAAAGGATGAAGAGATGTTGGGAAGGTTCAGAGGTGACTGACTAAGGTAGTTTCTGATCTCTGGAATGTTGAATATGTGGATAGGTTGAGAAGATGCAATTTACAGTCTAGTGGATAGGATAGAGACCAAGTAAGGGATTGTTATAGGATTGATGTAAAGAGGTTTTACAGAAAATGGTGGGAGATCAGGGAAGAATCAGAGGTCATCCCTGGAAGCTGTGTAAGGAGAATGTGAGCAGGGAAGTAAGAAGCAGGTTTTTGCATGCAGACTTGTGAATGATTGGAATGTCTTGTGTGAGAGTGTGGTGTCTGTAAAGAATGTGAGTGTACAAGGTGCAGTATCATAAGCTGTGTCTATGACAAAAGGACCCCCTAGATGAGTCGTTGACTCCATGGGTTCTTAGGGTAATAATAATAATAATACTAAAATGACCTACACTGAATAACACTGGTGAACAAAAGATACATTTGACCCACTGTGCTTCTGCTTCTTGTTATGAATGTTATATCTTCTGTTCCATAGATATAAATAAATAAATCTGTTAATACCTTTTATTCCCCAAAGGGAGTAGGAGAGGGCATTTAGCCCTGAGTAACTTTTGGAAACGGGAGAGCAGCCAATTTTTACCTTTACCCACATTATTATTAGAACAATCTCCATGGAATCAAGACTTAACATGGGGAGGTCTCACTCAGTCATCAGTATATCATGTTAAACCTTAAACTTATTCACAATCCTAACATTTGCAATGCATTTTCACATCACATTCCACTCATCCACAACTCCCTGTTTAAAAAATCTACTCCTTGTCATTGCACCTGTACAAAATTTCCACTGGTGGCGTTCCATTTTTACACTCTTTTTACAGTCCTTCTGTATTAATCTAGTAAAATCTCCTTGCTAATATAAACATTTCTGCTATATCACTCTTTTACACCTATCACCAAGCTGTTCAATTTACAGTATTTTAGTTTCTGAAAAATAATTTCATGTAGCTCCAACTGATTCATAGACATATGTATTTAAAACTTAGCATTGTAAATTCTATTCCCCTTCCTCCATTGGCTGTTTCAAAAATCTATATCTTTCATTCATTATCCACACATGTGAAACCTTGTTTTGAGTTTGCCTTTTTCTCTTAATGTTTACATTAATCATTTGCTGTGTTGTTGTTGTTGTTGTCATGTGTGATTTCCCTAGTTTTCCCTCATCTGTCCCTTAGGACTGGTTGAGCCCTCTAATGAGGGATTTTTTAAGCATGTTTTTTTACTGGAAATCTGTATGCATTCAAAGGGCCATTTTGCCTGTTCTGAGGGACAAAAAACCAGAGTTTTCAGTGAAAAAACCCTCTACTTCCACATGAGACCAGTTAACTCACCTTTAGTTGAAAGAGACGAGATAAAGGTTCCTCACATCATGGACAGATATCAAACCCAGGTCTTTCCGACCAAAGGGCTTCGTCTATACTGACTGAGCAATGAAGGCTCTACATTGATCAGTGTAAACAGCATAATAATATACTACAACAGTATACTTATATACCATATACTTTGCATTTTTGGAGTGTTACAAGGAACATTTGGCATAAAAATAAGCGATTTCTCTTTTAGAAAATATTTCACAATATTTCTAATTGTTATTGGTAGTGTTTTCTTTGTTTTATGCCCATACGATTCAGTGATTATTTTGAAAATTTTCTTATATGCATCTTGTACATAACAGTGTTTTACATGGCACTGACAAACAAGAACAAGAACAGCCAAAGGCATCCTTGTTTAAAGAGTTTCACCTGAAGGATTTTGTGCAATGTAGTGTGCTTAGTGTACTCATTACGAAGGATGACTGGCTTATGGTGTAAAAGCAAGAGTAGAGACAGATATGTTGGAAATGTTTCATGAGTGAGTGTCAGACTTGTCAGAAGCAGAAAAATGAAGTGGTGAATGTTAATGATGAAAAGTGCAAAACTGAGAGTGCTATAGAGAATGTAGTTGAAGGAGTGAGTGACAAATGAAATATGAATGAAAGTATGAAAGAAATGGTTAAAAGTAATGTGAATAATGAGGTGGAAGTGAGGAGAGAAATAGTGTGCTTATGCAGAGTCCTTCATAGCAAGGAAGAGAATAAAAGAGAAAATGAATAGAAGCATATGAAAGAACAAGAAACTAGGAATAAAGCAACAGTATCATATGGGGATTCTATGATACAAGGTGTTCTTGATGAGAGCATGTTCTCTGGGTGCATAGATCAAGGATGTCATTTAAGCTATTAGTATGTAGAGATGGAAAGTAAATGAGCGATTGTTTTGGAAGGCATGAAATATGTAATGAACAAAAGTATAAAAGTTGCTGGAAGAAGCAAAAAAAAAGGAGTGAGAGAGTAGGGATTATGGATTTGCTGTTGCAGTATGATAGGAACGAATTGAGAAGGGTTATGATTGCAAATGAATAATTGAGAAGATTGTGCAAGAGGAATAGTATGTATGTGGTTTATGGATATCCAGAGTGAATTTGAATGTACAAAAGCATTTGTGCATGCTTTATGAATGATTTTGTAGGTTTTGGAAAAGGGGATGCATGTTTGATCCCCCCCAGGCAAATGAGTATAAGAATGATCATGTATGAGAACTCAATGCCGAATGTAGTTTCCTAGGGTTTGAATCTAAATGAGTTGGTAATTACATCACAACAAAGGTAATTGAGAGTCCAAAGGGATATTTTAATGCATGTATGCAAATGCCAAAAGCATCAGAAATAAAGGGGAGGAGTTTTAGCATTAGTAAGGTGTACATAGCCAAAAATAATCAGTATCAGAGAGAGAGACTTATTATTATTAAACAAGACCTCATGGAGTCAAAGACTCATCTAGGAGGTCCTTTTATCTCACACACATCTCATATCATATCTCCCCTCTTCCTCATGTCCACCAGACTTTGCAAATTACATCTTCTCAATCTTTCCTCATACTCGACATTCCAGAGGTCAGAAACTACCTTAGTCAGTTGCCTTTGGACCCTTTCCAACATCTCTTCATCCTTCTGAAAACCAGGTGACCAAATCTGGGCACAATAATCCATGTGTGGCCTAATACAATGGAACAAGAATCTCCCTACTTCTGCACGTCGGTGTCCTCCTCATCATTCCCAGAAGTCTTTGTGTTGTCTTCACAATTTTGGCGATGTGTCCCCTAAATTTTAGATCCTTATCCACTATCACCCCCAGATCTCTTATTTCCTCTACTTCCAACAATATATTCTCACCAAGCATAAATTCTGCATCCCATCTTTGTTTTCCAAATTTTAAAACCTTACATTTTGCAACATTGAACTCACATCCCCATTTGCTTGCCCAATCACTCAATTTATTCAAGTCTTCTTGCAAGGCCACAACATCTTCACTACTCTTTATGGTTCGTACCAACCTTGCATCATCTGCAAACAACTGAATATCTCCATCCAAATCTTCGCCAATATCATTAATATACAAGTTAAATAGTAATGGCCCTAAAACAGACCCCTGAGGCACTCCACTAGTGACTTTCCTTTTCCTGGCTATCGCACCCCCATACACAACTTGTTGATACCTATCAGATAGCCAGTCTCCAATCCAAAGCACTAATCTAATATCCAACCCCATCTGTTCTAGTTTGACTGTCAACTTATCATGAGGTACTCTATCAAAAACCTTTGCGAAATCCAAGTATATTACTGTGTATCCTTCTCCTCTGTCCAAGGAAGCAGTCACTTTATTGTAATAAGTAAGTAGATTACTAAAACATGACCTCCCTTTAGCAAATCCATGATGTCCATCAAATATTATACCATTGTTGTCAACCCAACTTTGGATCCTAGTTCTCACAAGCTTCTCCAACAACACCTGACACAGAGATAGGCCTATAGTTTGATGCTTGAGTTCGATCACCTCCTTTATGAAGTGGCACAATCATGCCCTCCTTCCACTCTTTAGGAACTTGACCAAGTGCAAGACTCCTATTAAAAAAATATGTCAAGGCAGGTGTCAAGTCTCTGGCACATTCCTTCAGAATATGCGGTGATATATTATCAAGTCCCACAGCCTTATTTACATCTAGTTTACTCAACTCCCCAAACACCTCTTGCTCACTTACAGTCAGTCTCTCTTCCCCATTATCAACTGCTCTTAATCTCTCCATGAAGTCACATTCACAAGATTGAAAGATCTTTATGAACTGCTCATTAAGTATCTCCACCACACATTCTGCAACAGCTGTCTTTATACCATTTCTTCCAATCATTGTCATCCTTCCATAATCATTCTTTCTTTTGCTGGCTACATATCGAAAGAATTCCCTAGGATTCTTTTTGGCTTCATTAGCTAACTGCTGTTCATATCTCTCTTTAGCTACTCTCACCAACCAAGTCACTCTCCTTGCCTGGTCTTTGTAGACCTCATGAAATTGGTTACTTCCACTTCTCTTATGCTGCCTCCACAATGCCCTTTTTCTCTGTATCACATGCTTAATCTCTTTATTCATCCATCTCACACCTATCTTATTTAACCTTCTCACCCATGGTATACATTTGGACATTGCATCTACTAAATAGTTTTTGAAAATCCCCCAAGCTGCATTGATCTCTTTTCCAGCTAACTTCTCATTCCATGCTATACCTTCCATGCAAGCTGTCTCCTGAGCTCTTCATAATCACTCCCCTTGTAGTTCCATATATACCCTTTTTTCACAGGGGTCCTTGCACTGCTGGCAACCACCCAGGTAATCACCTCATGGTCACTTTCACCAATTGGTGGATGATTTGACACCTCGTTGATAATTACATCCTCCAATGAGATGACCAAATCCAAGACCCTTAATCCTCGTGTGCCCTCTGTTACATACTGTCTGAGGTAGTTATCCCTCAAAAACTCAAGAAACTCATTTTCTTTACTTCCAGTTGCTATCTCTTCATTCCAGTCTATATTGCCATAATTAAAATCACCCATAATGATCACCCTTTTCTTATTTGCTTGGCTTATTTGACTATACATTTCACTATCACCACCACCATCCACATTACCAGGTCTATAACAACATCCCACTAAGTATTTGATTCTATTCACCTCTATCTTACACCATACTGCCTCAAAACCACTGGCCCTATTTCCCTCTCGCATCTCTACTTTGTATGGACATAACTCTTTCTCTATCATCAATAGCACTCCCCTTTCCTTTTTGGTTGATAGAAGATGATATTACTATTACACAACAGCTCCAGGGAGTCCAAAGACTCATCGAGGATATATTTATAATTAGGGTTCAACAAATACACTTGACCATTTGCACATGGCTATTAGATACTAGCTGGCAAGTAGCTGGAGACTGAACAAAATATAATATTTTTTATTTAATAAAAAACAACTTTCTAAACAAAATCTTTTTAATTTTAAGAAAACACATTTGCACTAATGACTTTATGAAAGTCCTATTGATTTTCTGGGACATATCATTAAAAAAAAAAAAATGGGGGGGGCGATTTTGCGCAATTATATTTTTTGCCTGGCAAGTAGGGTTTTGTGCAATTTGTCAAGCACTAGTCATAGGGATAGAATGTAATAGGGCATGCATTTTCACGAAAGATAGAGGGAATAGGAGCAGAGGATGGGTATTATTACCAATGATGCTAAGCCTATAGCAGCAATCAACAATGTTTGGTTGCTGCTATAGCATGGGGAAGAGGGATATAGAAAGATCTGGATGCCATATATTGGCAGATTAGTACAGTAAATGCAACATGAGAAATTATTATGGGGTGAACTTAAACTATGGAGGCATACAGTAGATTACAAGGAGGAAGGGGTGCATAGCAAGATAGAAATAGAATTTATGCAGTTACTAAGTGATAATTACCTGAAAAGCATGTGATGAAGGGAACCTGGGATTTGAAAGTGCTGGTTCTGATAATAACATCAGATGTATCCATAACCAAGGTAGCCACTTTACCTTCTATGGGAAAAGTCATCATGGGGTCTTCTGGAAGGTTGGTTGCTAAGCATGTGGAGTTCTCAGTTTACAAGGGATATATTAAGAACTACAAAGTAGACAATTATGAAAAACTTATGTGGTAGCTTGGGCTAGGTCAGGGTGGAAAGGGAAATACTGTGAGAAGTGTAGATGATGGTTTCAGGAGTAGGTGTGAGTGCACAAGAAAGGATTGAGACAGTCAAAGATGTGTGGGTGACATTTAGGTCTGGGAAGGGGTTTAATATCAGTGATGATAGACAAGAATGGACAGGAGAGAGTGAAGAGGAATCATGTCCATGAAGTGAGGTTAGTGTGACCTGTTATAGAAACAGAAATGAGCTAGTGTGCTTGTTTACAAATGCTAAAAGTATTCGAAACAAAGGGAATGAAATTGTGCTGATAGTTCATTTGCCCAAAAATTATTATATAAGTGAGAATATGGCTGAACTAGGATGACATTCTGACAGGAATAGAGATGGAGGGATATGTTGTCTTTCACAAAGACAGACAAAGCAAAAAGGGAGAAGGAGTGTTATTGATGATGGCAGAGGAGTTGCGCCCATCTAGTGTGGAGATGCAAGGAGCAAATACTGACAGCTGTTTTGAAGCAGTATGTCATTAAGTGGAGGTGGACAGGATGAAATGTACAGTAGGGTGTTTCTGTAGACCTGGTAAAGTGAGAAGGAAATGTTTAGACAAAGTGGTCTGGCTAATAAGAAAAAGATGATCATTATGGGCAATTTCAATTATGGTAATATAGACTAGAATGAAGAGACTGCATCAGAAACCAAAGAGAATGAATTTTTTGAGTTTTTAAGGGATAACTACCCTAAGCAGTATATAACAGGGGCCACATGGACGAGGGTCTTGGATTTGATTATCTAATCCGAAGATATTGTTGTAAATGAAGTATTACATCATCCTCCAGTTGCAGAAAGTGACCATGAAGTAATCACTTGGGTCTTGGCCAACCATATCAGGACTTTTGTGAGAAAGAGTTATATGTGGAACTTTAAAGCAGGTGATTATGGCAAACTCAGAAGGCATCTTACAGGGATATCATGGAATGAGCAATGCCTGCTTAGTCTCCATTCATGAAATATCTGGCAGAGGCAAAGGGCAGGAGATTAAATAAGGTAGGTGTAAAATGGATGGCTGAAGAGGTGAAGTGTGCAATCTGGAAGAAAAAGGTATTGTGGAGGCGACACAAGATAAATGGAGATAATCAGTTATATGAGGAGTACAAAGAGCAAGCAAGGAAGGTGACTTGGTAAGGGTAGCAATAGCACAGTATGAGCAGAAGTTATCAATTGATGTTAAAAGAAATCCTAGGGAGTTTTTTCGATATGCGGCCAGTAGAAGGAAGAATGATTGTGGGAGGATTCATTCATTAATTTCATATGGTGATTCAACGGCTGTGAGCCCCTTTTACGGGGAGGTACGGCACCACCTCAATGCCCCCCATTTTTATCCGAGCTTGGGACCGGCATAGCTGACAATTCAAACTTATGGCTGGAGGCCATAGGTCTGAATACCTCATAGGTCATTAATACCTAAGTATTCATGTCTTAAGTATTCCTGACTGTATCCGTGTATGTTCACGGGACCGGTTTGCCTGCTTGTGGGATAAAAATCCCCAGATAAACTGGGGGAAAAACCCCTGCTGTCCACGCACAAGACTGGCTAACTTAGCTATGGCTGAGGAAGATTCTTAAGCTCCTCACATCGTCGACAGGAATCAAACCTAGGACACTCCTTCCCTAGGCATATGGTTGCGAAGCGCATTGCCACTAGGCCAGGGGTGTTCAACCCGTCGATCGCAATCGACCGGTCGATCGCGGAGCGATTTTTGGTTGATCTCTTGTGTATTCCTCCTTACTTACAAATTTAATTAAAACTGAAAACATAATATTTTATTTATCATTATTTTGTATTATTTTTAATTCGCTTTAAGTGTATTGCTATTGTTTATTTATTTTTCGTTAAAATTGCCAAATCAGTAATTTTCTTATAAGTCCGGGTAAATGAATTAATTTGGATCAGTGGAAGTCAAACAGCGAGCCAAGTGAATACGATTATAAGCAAAGTGTAAAAACTCGATTGCAGCTTATATATTAAATATTCCAAAGCATATTACATCGATTTTTTACTTAGGTTAAGTCCAATGTGAATATTGTAAAAAATAAACTTTGTTTGTCTCGGTATAGTTTGTATTAGATGTTTTTGTAAATAACTCTTTTGAAGCTAACTGTATATGCTGCTTTAATAAGAATATGTTAGTGTGTTAAAAACAAAGGCGATGTTTTTGTCGCCGAAGCTGTACATGGCGGCATTAGAAAGATTGTTATTGAAACTTGTATGTATGAAAAGGGCTTGCAGGCTCTAAGTGTAAACATTTCCAAAGTCAGTCAGAAAGAGTTCAAACAACTTTCCAATGGCCGGCAACCAAAAGAAAGTGGAGGAGAACAAAAGAAGGCATGCCGAACTTGAAACTTAAGATGAAAGACTCATACCAATTCTTTGGGAGGTTGCCAAACTTCATGCGAGGTCTCAGAGGAGGTCTAATAAAAAGGGACTGAAGCAAGCAGAAGGGGTTCCAGAATTGCTGTCAGAGAGGAGATCGCCATCAGAGAGACTGCCCGGATCCACTTTACTTGAGAGAGGAGTTTCCCGCTTCCAGAAAGGAACTTCTCGGGTCGAGACGTCGCTAGAGAGAGACTACTGCTAGGCCACAGACAAGGTTTCAAATTGCTGAAAGGAAGAGTTCCAATTGCCGGAGAAAAGTTTCCAGGCCAGATTAATGTCAGACATTCACCAGTGTGTTGCGTTTTCATTACAATTTGATGAATCAAATGACTTCACTGATATTGCTCAGTTAATGGTATTTATTCGCATGGTATTCCAAGATTATTCAAGTAAAGAAGAACTCTTGAAACTTATTCCATTATTGGGAAGGACTAGGGGAGAAGACATATTTTGGGCATTTGATGAATTTGTGAAACAACACAAACTTCCGCTTTTTAAACTTGTGTCTATTACTACTGATGGTGCTCCTGCAATGATAGGTAATAAATCAGACTTCATTTCATTATATAAAAACAATGACATATATCCAGATTTTTTAACATACCGCTGTATTATTCACCAACAAGTACTGTGTAGTAAAAGATTAAACACAAAAGATGTTTTGGATATTACATTTAAAATTGTAAATTCTGTTCGAGAAAATCCCTGCAACGGCGGTTATTTAAATTACAGGCAGGTGATGATAGGGAACTTCTGTTGTACGATAATGTTCACTGGCTCAACAGAAGTCAATTTTTAGAAAGATTTCTTGTATTAATTAACGATATAAAAAATTTTCTTGATGAAAAAGGAGATATTTATCCACAATTGAGTGATAAAAGATGGTTGTTACACTTATCATTTTTAGTAGATTTCTGTACGAAATTAAGCAATTTAAATTTAGAGTTAAGGTAGAGATAAAAATTTAATTGACATGTTAAGTTCAATAAAAACTTTCCAAGAATGCTTACTTTTATTAAAGAAAAATATAAATGTTCCCAAATTTAGACATCTCCCATATTTATTAAACTTTTTTGAACAAAATCAAGAAATGCTTCGCTATGATTTAAAAGAATTTATTCGTGAAATAGAATTAGTTGAGGAAGAAATAAATTCAATTTCAGATCGACATACTTGTCAGAATCCGCTTTTTCAAATATGACCGTCACAAAAAATCAATTAAGAAACCAAATTACAAATGATCATTTGGATGATTGTCTGCAATTGGCCACTTCTTCATATCAACTTGACTATGAAAATATTGCAAGGTCCAAACAATGCCAAATTTCACATTAACTTTTTTTTTTTTTAATCAACCAGCATTTCCTGTAACTTGTGAGTTTGTAATCAATCTGTTGTTTTTTCGAACTTGGGTTTTCCCAAAATAGATAAATAAATATTTTATTCCAATATATTTGTTTTTTTTTGTTGTATTAAAGTAATTAAAAGTGATAAATAAATTTTTAAATACACAAATATAGTTTTTAGTTGTGTATTTTTTTTTAGTTCTTTATTTTTAGTTGTTTATTTGTGCATAATCAGATATCAGGTTGGGAAACGTGATCTATATAAGAGAGTAGATCGCCGATTAACTTATATATGAGAGAGTAGATCGCCGAATAACTTTTTATAGAAAAGTAGCTCACGTAGTAAAAAAGGTTGAACACCACTGCACTAGGCTAACCGCACAGACATGGGAGGATGATGTTGGTCAGTGATAATGTGAAAAATGATAAACACTGAGGAGGATATAGTAGAGGTGTTTAATGAGCAGTTCATTAATGTATTCCATCCTTGTGATTGTAACATAATGCAGAACTTGCGGAATTGAGTAAACTTGATGTCAACAAGGCCATGGGACTTGATGGTATATCACTGGATGTCTTCAGAAAATGTTCCAGGGAGTTACCTTTTTTCATTTTAACTTTTTTGACATGTTAAAAATGTACATCTTTAATGTACATTTTTAACATGAGTCTTAGATTAGCCCAAATCTCAAAGAATGGAAAGGTGGCAAAATTGTTCCACTTCATAAAGGATGTGATATGATAATGTTTTAGCAATATGCTTACTTATTATAACAAGGTGATGAATACATTGGACAAGGGGAATGCATATAGGTAGTATATTTTGATTTTGCAAAGGCTTTCGATAGATTGCCACATGATAAACTAGTAGTTAAATTGGAACAGATGGGATGGGATAGTAGATTAGTGCATTGGATTGGAGATAGGTTGTCTGATAGGTATGAACAGGTTGTGGGGGGAGTGATATCTCAGAAGAGAAAAGTCACTAGTGGCATGCCCATGGGTCTGTTTTGGGGCCAATGATGCAAAGTTGGGGAGAGTTATGAGAAGTAGAGCAGATGTTGTACCTTTGCAAGAGGACCTAAATAGACTATCTGAATGGGTGGGTGTATGGGAGATATCGGTTTAATGGTGCAAAGTGCAAGGTTTTAAAATTTGGGGAGCAAAGATGGGATGCAGAGTATTGGATTGGTGAGGATATTTTGGAGGAGGTGGAGGAGATGAAAGAAAAATTGGAGGTTGTGGTGGATAGTAACTTGAAATTTCCTGGACATTTTGCTAAAATTGCAAGGACGACAATTCAGATTATGGGAATGATGTGGAGAACACTGACATGTAGAATTAAGGATGTTTGGATTCCATTGTACAAGACTTTGATCAGATGGAATGTAGATTAGAGTGCAAAGATTTGGTCACCAAAGGATAATGAGATGTTGGAGAGGGTCCAAAGAAAATTGACTAAGGTGGTATCTGATCTCTGGAATGTAGTATATGAGGAAAGATTGAGAGAATGCAAATTACAGAGCCTAGTGAATAGAAGGAAGAGGAGAGACATGATTGAGATGTATAATTTGATAAGGGATAATTTCCAGATTAGCATGGATGAGATTTTTCATAGCATATCTGGAGATTGGAAGAACAAGAGCCCATCCCTGGAAGCTGTATACGGTGAGTGGGCAAGGGGGTGAGGAGTCGATTTTTTGCATGGAGAGTGGTGGGTGATTGGAATGCATTGCCTGAGAGTGTGGTGAGTGCAGGGACAGTGAATGCACTTAAGTGGAGGTACAATGAGCTGTGCATATGAGAGTGGGACATCCCACGATGAGTTTCTTGACTCAATGGAGGTCTGTTGATAATAATAATAATAATAATAATATGCTAACAGGGAAGAATGTTCAGAGAAAGTAGTCAGGAGTTGTTTGAAGGAAGAAATATTATTATTTTAATTATATGGTCTCATGGAGTCCAAAGACTCACTGTGGGAGCCCACACTAGCGTTTATACACACAAAAACTTATCATATCTCTCCTTGAACTCATTTACTGTCAGGGCACTACAATTAATTCTTGCAATCTGTTCTACTCATTCACCACTGTCCATGCAAAAAATTTAGTATGCACATCCCTACTATTTGTCATATATTGAAAACTTGCCTTTGCATCAGTTGATACAACTCCTTTAATATCTCAAAAGTTTCTGTCATATTCCCTCTTTTCTACCTATCAACTAAATTTTGTAATTCACACATCTTTAACCTGTCCTCACAATGAGCATTCCACAGACCTTTCACCAACTCAATCACTCGTCTCTGAATCTTCTCTACCACTTCCTAGTCACAAAGAAACCCAGGTGACTAAACCTCCGCACAGTAGTCAAATGCAGCTGAATCGTAGCCTTATAAAGCAGGATAATAACTTCCTCATCTTTACTTGGACGTTGAGAAGCATGCTAGTTGCACAAAATTGCAACTCTCTGTATGCCGTTATCCCATCCAAGCCCCCTAGCATCGTCACTTTCCTGCATTCTGGTACCACCATATACTACCTTTTCAATCCCAAAACCTTACATTTTGTAAAATTAAATTAACAATCATTATCCTTTGACAATAATGCCAATAATGACAATAATTGAAATCATCCTGCAAGATATCTCTGTCAGCTTTATTAGCTACTGCTTTCCCCAGTTTTGTATCATTAGCAAACAACTGAATATCCCCCTTCCTTAAATCTTTCCCTATGTCAGTGATATACAAATTAAGACTGCATACCCAGTTACAGGAGAGAAAAAAACCAAGTGGGAATTGAATGAATGTGTATCATCATAAAGCAAGAGATGACAACACACACACACACACACACACACACACTACTTGGAAAAAAGTCAATAAAAATCCCCATAGGAAAGGTGCATTGTGCCATCTAATAAGTCACATGTTTGTAGCCAGTATCAATTGGAAGAGTATGATGCTCGCAAGTTAGTGCAACTGTGTCCAGGTGAAATGGCTACAAGAAGGGAACTGTTGGAGTTTGAAAGAGCCATTGTAATAGGATGCCATTTTGCAAGCCTAGTGTTGACAAATTGGGCTATCCCAGGTCAACAGTCAGTGACACTATACTGAGATGGAAGTGCAGGGAATCAAATGCAAGTGCTATGCAGCGGGTGACCCACCACACTCAACAAATGTGACCGTGGGATGCTACAAAAAATAATATGTAAAACTGCTATTTGTTGGCTGATACATTGAATGGAGTTCTAGGGATCAACTAGAATATGAATCTGCACAAAAAAATTTGGAACTGAGGCTCAGAACATAGATTTCCATGGTAGGATTGCAATATTCAAGCCCCACATTACCTAATCCAACATGCGGCGGCATCTTCAGTGGTGCAAATAGCATGTATGGTGGGACATGGAAGTTTGGAAAACTGTGTTATGGAGCGGCAAATCACACCACACCACACCTACTGAATGGGCGGATGGTTGTGGGTGTGGCAGATGCCTAGTGAATATCTCTTACCAGAGTGTTAAGAGTGTTTAACCCCAGCTATGAAATTTGGAGGTGGCAGTGTCATGATACAGTTTTGGTTTTCCTGGTTTGGCCTAGGACCTCTGTTTGTGGTGTCACAAACAGTGAACTTCGAGAAGTATCTGAACTTTCTGGACAATGCTTCCTACTTTGTGGCATTTCTATGGAACTGACCATTGTCTCTTTCAGCAAGACAATGCACTGTGTAATAAGGCTGCTGCTGTATAGAGATGAACATCACTATACTTGATTAGTCTCCACAGAGCTCTGATCTCAGCCTCTTAAACATCTGTGGGATGAACTGAAGCATCAAGTGAAGTCAAGGGAGATTTTCCCCACAACAGTCCAGGACCTAATTATATACCTCTGGAAAAATGGTCCAAAATTTCCATTGATTGCTGTAGTCATCACAGTGAAAGAAGGTTCTACATCTTATTAAGGTGGGTGGCATGTCTGTTTGTTCTCACACTATGGTGTGAGTTGACTTCTTTCCAAGCTGTGTCTTTACACACACACATATAAATGGCAATAAATTTATCCTTACTCAAGTGCATGCAAACCAAAGTTTGAGCATGAAGTATTCTCACAACTAGTCTACTGGCATATTGAGGTAGTTAACTTCAAATTAATTAAACAACAAATTACACAATAACCATAGTAATTAACTTTAATGAAATGAAAGTACAGATATTTCGTGCTGAAAATAACAGTATTTGCGTAGAAACAAGCAAATCAAAGTAATGGGAATACAAGGGTGTGTACAACAAAAAAACTTGCTGCACGATAGAAATTAATAAATAACATTATTAAAACTATTTTTGATGGTTACATAAAATGAGAATCTCCCCAACTATTGGGAGAGTGAGAAAATCATTCCGATTTAGATTTTGCCAATGTAAAAGGGCTTTGCAACTTTCTTTGAAAAGGCGTTCATATTTAAAACTGCTTGTATGGAGAAGATGAGCTTCATTCCACTGGATACTGTATTTAGTGTCAATACTATGTTGTGCCAGACCACACTTTTGAGGTTTCATGTATTCGATATAATATTGATGTTCATTAATTCTTTAATCAACAGAATGGCTTGTCTGCCCAAAGTGTGTCAGATTACATTCACAAGGCATCTGGTAAATGCCAGATAGAGGTGACAGTTTGTCTTTTGTTGATGGCATCAGATGAGAAGTTTGTTAATAGGAAAATATGTGGGAATAAGGTAATACTTCTTCAGAATTCTACCAATAGGTTCAGAGATACTTTGTGAATGTGGAAAAAGGAAAAAGAATTAATGAACATCAGTATTATCTTGAATACATGAAACCTCAAAAGCCTGATCTGGCATAACATAGGTGTAATATTGACACTAAACACAGTATCTAATGAGATTAAGCTCTTCTTCTCCATAGAAGCAGTTTTAAATATGAACACCTTTCAAAGAAAATTGTGAAACCCTTTTACAGGAATGATTGGCTCTCTCTCCCAAAAGTTTGGGAGATTCTCATTTTATGTGACCATCAAAAGTAGTTTGAATATTATTTATTAATATATTAATTTCTAGCACATGGCAACTGTTTTTATTATTCAAATTAAGTGGATATTGAATCCAAAATTATTTCATAGCCAAATATAGAAACTACAAGAGTTTCATGCCGAATATAGAGACTATAAAAGTTTCGGCAGATACAAGCATACACCAACCTTTCATGACAGGCAACGTGTAGTAAAGGTGGAGCAAGCTTCGATCACTGTCCTTAGTATTTTCCCATAATGTAAAACACATCTCATAGGAGATGTATGATGTTATACATTATGGGGGGAGGTCACTACCCAGACCGGTTTTGACCTTTTTTGAGGTCTTGTCAGTGGGAGCTAGACCAAGAATACTCAGGATGAAGTGATACAGAACTTGTACTTTACGATACGAGTTACTAAGCTTCACTTCGGCCATGCAAAATTATTCAAATTAAGTGGATATTGAATCCAACATTCCCCCTCCCCCATAATGTATAACATCATACATCTCCTAGAAGATGTATGATGTTATACATTATGGGGGAGGGGGAGAGTCTTACATCTCCTAGAAGATATGTTTTACATTATGGAAAAATACTAAGGACAGTGATCGGAGCTCGCTCTACCTTTACTATGAGTTACCTGTCATGAAAGGTTGGCATATGCTTCTATCTGCCAAAACTTTTATAGTCTCTATATTCGGCATGAAATTCTTGTAGTTTCTATATACACTGAAATAATGTTGGATTCAATATCCACTTAATTTGAATAATTTTGCATTGCCGAAGTGAAGCTTTTTGGCTCTCTTTTTCAGTGTTTTTATTATAATTGGTAAATCGATTGTTGTATGTACCTTGTATTTCCATTTCTTTGATTTGCTTGTTTCTGTGCACTGATGATGTACTGTTATTTTCAGTATGAAATATTTGTACTTTTATTTCATTAAAGTTAATCACTGTGGTTATCGTATAAGTTGTTGTTTATAGTCATGCCACAAGCACTTTAAAGATTAAAGTTCAAATTAATTGTCTCATGCAATTGCAAAACTTTCTACAGCTAGATCTGTTTTCAGTATTTAACAGTATATTGGTGATACACCATTTTTCCAATTGTGTATAGGAAATATACGATGACTTCCACATTGATTTTACCTTGATATCTTTCTAAGTCTAGCCCTACTGATGAGATAAGTTCCATGTTTAGTCTCTAGAGCAGGGTTTCTGTACCAGGAAAAAATTAAAAATAAAAATGGGAAGATATCTTTCTCCTAATGCAATATATATAGGCTTGCAACTTTTCATGGATGTGACCGACAGAAAAAAAAGGCCAAATGAAATGCTGAAGTGTTTTTTGCATTAATATGTCTTTGCAATTTACATTCCCTCAACCTTCCCTTGTAACCAGCATTACAGTCCTGATGTTTACCTTATCTCTGTATCCCCTGCAGTGTTTCTGCATCACATCAGAAACAAGGTGACCAAATTTGAGCACAATAGTCCATATTTTCCATTTTTTTTCCCCATCTTCTTAGTCATTTGTGCGTATAACTACCACTGACTTTGATGCCCATTCTTCCTCCTCCTTTGTATTGAAGTCCTTAATGATCTTTTTTTAAAATTTTTTTATGCATTCTGTTATTTATCACACCTAACGATCATATCTTTGTATAAAACCATGTAGGCATCCCTTGATACTTGCTGGATATTACTAGCCTCTCCCTTTCATTCACATTACTCTCATGCTTCTTCTTCAGACATTTTATCCTCCACATGTTTCATTTCCCTCTTATATTTCAGCAAATCACATCTCCAGGTTCTTCCATTTTATTTCCATTTTCCATTACTATCACTATACATACATTTCATCGTCACAATGCATAAACCATTCACATTTATTTTTTTGATGTTATATGTAAAATCGTTTTCACAGCATATCAGGAAACAGTCCAACAGAAAACTTGATCAAAGAGTTAAAACTTTTTTGTGCTATTGATGTATGCTGCCTTATTAATGCTATTTTTGAAATTCGAACTACAAATTCAGACCAACAACACTGAAAAAGATAATAAACACCAAAGAACAATACCTTTAAAAAATTTTAAAAACATGAAGTACTTTTACACAGTCCACACGGTTAGCCTAGTGGCTGTATGCTTCACAACCATATGTTTGGGGGAAGGAGTGTCCTAGTTTGATTCCCGTTGGTGATGTGAGGAGCTGAAGGATCTTCCTCAACCATAGCCAAATCAGCCGGTCTTCGGCGTGGACTGTAGGGCTTTTTCCCATCTGGGGTTTTTCATCCCACAAAGCAGGCAAACCGGCCTTGAGAACTCAACACTACAGACATGGGATACACTGGGGCATAGGGCTGACCACCTTATCCTGTGAACGGTTTGAGGTCCGATGATTAATAAACCTTCGACACTGCAAGGTAAAAGAGGGTCAAAGGAAGATGAGATTAGTAATTTTACACAAAAAATAACTACATAATGCAATGTATTTTTTTATTTTTTATTTTTTTTTTTGTATAGTGTTGTATTGTACAGCTTAAAATTACATGTATTATTTATTTGTTTTATTTTTTCTTTAGGATTGGATTATAGCTCCTGATGGATATGGTGCCTTTTACTGCAAAGGTGAATGCACCTTCCCACTAAATGCTCACATGAATGCTACTAATCACGCAATTGTTCAGACACTGGTTCATTTAATGGATCCTCATGCTGTGCCAAAACCTTGCTGTGCACCAACACTGCTGTCTGCCATTACAGTGCTATACTTTGATGATAATTCAAATGTGATTCTAAAAAAATACAAGAACATGGTTGTTAAATCTTGTGGCTGCCATTAGCTAAGGCTGTATATTTTATTATAATATGCACCTACCGAATACCACTCATTATGCTGGTATGCAACACAGTCACATTTCAATGATTTTAGAAAACTGAAAAAAATGTAATTTTACATTTCAAATATGAGAAAGAGAGTATTTAATAAAATCTAAAAGATGTATCCTCTATATCCAAATATGAGTTACACCAGCTGGTTTTCAATATTTAAGATAAAAATGTTATGTAGGAGAGACAGAATAACTGGAAACAGTCTTTTTTTATGTGTGTGTGTATTAAGTATACTGTCACCTCTTTCTGTAGCATAGAATGGCAAAGTGGAAACACTACTTCTGTGAAGAAAATTCATAAGGCTTGTATATGATAGGATTTCTGATTGGAATAAATAGAAGGAATGGTGAAAACTATAGAAATATAGTAAAGATTGTCTATATGTCAATATAAAATGCATAATTTAATATTTAAAGTCTGTTATTTGGATTTTATAGTCTTTGATAATATTTCGTATAACTGAAATGTGCTGAATAGGTATTTGATGATCAGATCATTTAGCAAGATAGATATTAAATTGTTTCATAGACAGACAACAAAAAGTAGTATTTAGAGGTTGGGTGGGGGAACCATTCGGATACCCTTGCTTCTAATAGTTAGTAGCAGGGATATCCCAGGATTTGATGTTAGGGCCCTCGTTGTTATTATTATTATTAACACCAGACCTCCATGGAGTCAAAAACTTATTATGGGAGGCACACACTGTTACACATAAAGTCCTTCAAATCATGCCTTAATTCATTCAATACATCGACATTCATCACACTGTCAGTCATCACATTCTGCTCACCAACCACTCTCCATGAAAACAAGCTGCTCTTATACTCCTGCTCATATCCTCCTTATACAGCTTCCAGGGATGTTCCCTTGTTCTATCTCCCCCCCCCTTCTCCCATTTATGAAAAAAAAATTTTTCCACATTAACCTGGAGGCAATCCTTTATCAACTTCGATGTCTTGATCATATCCCTTCACTTCCTCCTATTCACAAGACTTTGCAAACTTCATTCCCTGAATCTGTCTTCATATCCCAAAGACCAGTTACTTAGTTTTGTCTGGATCCTTTCCAATATATATCCTCATCGCTATGAAAAACCAGGGGACCAAATCTGTGCAAAATAATCCATACAAGGCCTTATAGCCTTATACAATGGAACCAGAATCTCTTTATTTCTGCAAGTTAAAGTCCATGCCATAATCTGATGTGATGTTTTCACAATATGACTTCTGAAATCAGATCCTTGTACACCACCACCTCTCCAAGGTGTCTTATCTCCTCGACTTCCTCCAAAATTTCTACACCAAGTGTATACTTTGCATCCAATTGTTGCTTACCAAATTTCAAGTACTATTGTAAGGCCACAACATCTGTTTGATTCCTCGTTAGTTTTGTGTCATCTGCAAATAGTTCTCTATTACCTGTTAAACCTATCCTAATATCATTCTTCTTCTTCAAGTGTCATCCCCTAGAAGGAGGTTGGCAACCATGTCATGGAACTTTTTTTCTTTCTTTTGCTGCTCTGGAACGTTTATGGTAATTCAAGCCAGTCCAATCCTTAATATCTTCAAGCCACATTCTCCTGGGTCTACGTCTCCATCTTTTTCCATCCAGTTTCCTTTCTAATATTAATTTCTGAATGCCTTCTTGTCTAGTTAGATGTCCAAAATATTCAAGTTTTCATTCTTTAATTATTTTCATTAATGTTTTTTTCATTTTTGCTTTCTTTAAAACGTCTTCATTTTCCATTTTCTCTGTCCATGACATTTTCAACATTCTTCTGATAGTCCACATTTCGAAAGCTTCTAATTTTTTCTCTGCTTCTTTATTTAAAGTCCATGTTTCACTGTAGTAAAGAAGACTTGACCAGATATAGCATTTTATTAATCTTTTTCTTGTGCCTGTGTTAATGTCTCTGGATGTTAGAACAGTTTTCATATCAATAAAGGTTTTTCTTGCTATCTCTATTCTTCTTTTTATTTCTTTAAGCGAATTTCCTCCATCTGTAAACATTTGTCCCAAATATATAAAAGACTGAACCTGTTCAGTTTTCTTTTTGTTAACAGTTATGTTTAATTTCTTATTTATTGGTTATTTTGATATAATCATGCACTTTATTTTCTTTATGTTCATAATTAATCCCATGTCTAAGCTTCTGTTGTAAATTTCTGTGACTAAGTTTTGAAGATCATCTTCAGATTCAGTTACAAGGACTGTGTCATCAGCATACCATAAGTTCTTGAAGTTCCTACCACTGACTTTTAAGCCCTTCAATTCTGAAATATCTTTAAAATCTTGTTCACTATATATATTATAAAGTAAGGGGGATAAGACACATCCTTGTCTTACCCCTTTTTTGATTTCAAAGTTGTCAGAATATGCATTTTTTTTATATCTTATTGAGGCCATTTGATTCCAGTATATATTTGTAATTATACGTAGATCTTTTCCTTTTAACCCATTATGGAGGTGAGAGCATGGGTGAGAGCTCCAAGAGGAGGTGAGAACATGTGTAGGCAGGAAAGGAATGGGATGACCAGGGATCAAGAGGAAACAGTTGGAATGGAAAAGAGTTCTAAAGTGAAGAAGCAGAGAGGGAAATGGCCCCACTCAAGCATGGAGAGATCACATCGAGTGAGTGGTATCAGTGGAACTAGCTGTAGATCCAGAAATGAGCTGTTGTGTTTGTATACAAATGCTAGAAGTATAAGAAACAAGGCAGATGAAATGGTTGCACTAATTGCGTCTGTTCACCCAAAGATTGTCGGAATAAGTGAGACATGGTTGGAAGAGGATGACATCCTGACAGGAATAGAGATGGAAGGGTATGATGTGTTTCGTGAGGATAGAAGGGGTAAAAAGGGAGGGGGAGTGCTATTGATGATAGAGAAAGAGTTATGACCATACAAAGTAGAGATGCAAGAAGGAAATAGTGCCAGTGGTTTTGAGGCAGTATGGTGTGAGATAGAGGTGAATGGAATCAAATACTTGGTTGGATGTTGTTATAGACCAGGTAATGTGGACGATGGTGATAGTGAAATATATAGTCAAATTAGCCAAGCAAATAAGAAAAGGGTGATCATTATGGGTGATTTTAATTATGGCAATACAGACTGGAATGAAGAGATAGCAACTGGAAGTAAAGAAAATGAGTTTCTTGAGTTTTTGAGGGATAACTACCTCAGACAGTATGTAACAGAGGGCACACGAGGGTTAAGGGTCTTGGATTTGGTCATCTCACCAGAGGATGTAATTATCAATGAGGTGTCAAATCATCCACCAATTGGTGAAAGTGACCATGAGGTGATTACCTGATTGGTTGCCAGCAGTGTGAGGACCTCTGTGAGAAAAGGGTATACATGGAACTACAAGGGGGGGTGGAGTATGAAGAGCTCAGGAGACAGCTTGCGGGTGTAGCGTGGAATGAGGAGTTAGCTGGAAAAGAGATCAATGCAGCTTGGAGGATTTTCAAAAACTATCTAGTAGATGCAATGTCCAAATGTATACCATGGGTGAGAATGTTAAATAAGGTAGGTGTGAGATGGATGAATAAAGAGATTAAGCATGCGATACAGAAAAAAAGGGCATTGTGGAGGCAGCATAAGAGAAGTGGAAATAACCAATTTCATGAGGTCTACAAAGACCAGGCAAGGAGAGTGACTTGGTTGGTGAGAGTAGCTAAAGAGAGGTATGAACAGCAGTTAGCTAATGAAGCTAAAAAGAATCCTAGGGAGTTCTTTCGATATGTAGCCAGCAAAAGAAAGAATGATTATGGAAGGATGACATTGATTGGAGAAAATGGTATAAAGATAGTTGCAGAATGTTGGTGGAGATACTTAATGAGCAGTTCATAAAGATCTTTCAATTTTGTGAATGTGACTTCATGGAGAGATTGAGAGCAGTTGATGATGGGGAAGAGAGACTGACTATAAGTGAGCAAGAGGTGTTTGGGGAGTTGAGTAAACTAGATGTAAATAAGGCTGTGGGACTTGATAATATATCACTGCGTATTCTGAAGGAATATGCCAGGGAGTTGACATCTGCCTTGACATATTTTTTTAATATGAGTCTTGCACTCGGTCAAGTTCCTAAGGAGTGGAAGCAGGGCAAGATTGTGCCACTTCATAAAGGAGGTGATCGAACTCAAGCATCAAACTATAGGCCTATCTGTGTATCAGGTGTTGTGGTTAAGTTATTGGAGAAGCTTGTGAGAACTAGAATCCAGAGTTGGGTAGACAACAATGTATTAATCTTTGATGGACAGCATGGATTTGCTAAAGGGAGGTCATGTTTTAGTAATCTACTTACTTATTACAATAAAGTGACTGCTTCCTTGCACAGAGGAGAATGATACACAGTAATATACTTGGATTTCGCAAATGCTTTTGATAGAGTACCTCATGATAAGTTGACAGTCAAACTAGAACAGATGGGGTTGGATATTAGATTAGTGCATTGGGTTGGAGACTGGCTATCTGATAGGTATCAACAAGTTGTGTATGGGGTTTTGATATCCAGGAAAAGGAAAGTCACTAGTGGAGTGCCTCAGGGGTCTGTTTTAAGGCCATTACTATTTAACTTGTATATTAATGATATTGGCGAAGATTTGGATGGAGATATTCAGTTGTTTGTAGATGATGCAAAGTTGGGACAAACCATAAAGAATAGTGAAGATGTTGTGGCCTAGCAAGAAGACTTGAATAAATTGAGTGATTGAACAAGCAAATGGGGATGTGAGTTCAATGTTGCAAAATGTAAGGTTTTAAAATTTGGAAAACAAAGATGGGATGCATAATTTATGCTTGGTGAAAATATATTGTTGGAAGTAGAGGAAATAAGAGATCTTGGGGTGATAGTGGATAAGGATCTAAAATTTAGGGGACACATCGCCAAAATTGTGAGGACAACACAAAGGCTTCTGGGAATGATGCGCAGGACACTGACTGACGTGTAGAGGTAGGGAGTTTCTTGTTCCGTTGTATAAGGCTTTGATTAGGCCACACATGGACTATTGTGCCTAGATTTGGTCACCGGGTTTTTAGAAGGATGAAGAGGTGTTGGAAAGGGGTCCAAAGGCGACTGAATAAGGTAGTTTCTGACCTCTGGAATGTCGAGTTTGAGGAATGATTGAGAAGATGTAATTTGCAGAGTCTTGTGAATAGGAGGAAGAGGGGAGATATGATAGAGACCTACAAGTTGGTAAGGGGTTGTTATAGGATCAATGGTGGAGAAGTTCTACAGAGAATAGTGGGAGATCAGGGGAGAACCAGAGGTCTTCCCCTGGAAACATGTATAAAGAGGGATGTGAGTAGGGGAGTGAGAGCAAGTTTTTTTCGTGCAGAGTTGTGAATGATTGGAATGCCTTGCCTGAGAGTGTAGTGTCTGCAAGGAGTTTGAGTGTGTTTAATACACGGTATGATGAGATGTGTGTGTGTGTGTGTGTGTGTGTGTGTGTGTGTGTGTGTGTGTGTGTGTGTGTGTGTGTGTGTGTGTGTGTGTGTGTGTGTGATAAAAAGACCTCCCAGATGAGTCTTTGACTCCAACCCACCAATCTTTAACCTATTCTCATAAGGTTCATTCCACAGACCTGCTATCATCTTGGTCACTCGTCTCTGGACCCTCTCCACTTCCTCCCCATCACGAAGAAACCCTGGTGCCCATAGCTGGGCACAGAAGTCCAGATGGGGTCTTATCAAGGCTCGATACAGAGGAACAACAACTTGTTCGTCTCTGCATGTTAAAGTATTTTTCAGAAGCCAAGTGATTTGGTGATCTGTTTTAGTTACTTTTGCAATGTACCCCCTAAACTTCAATTCCCTATCAACCAACACTCCCAAATCCCTGGCCTCATCAATCTCCTGGAGTATGGTCCCACCAATGCGATATACTGCTGCTATTCTTTTCACCCCAAAGTGCATAACCTTACACTTTGCCACATTAAATTGACATCCATTTTTCCTAGCCCAGTCCTCCAAACTATCCAAATCATCCTGTAAAATTTAGACATCCTGTGCACTGACAATTGCTCTACCCAACTTTGCATCATCAGCAAACAAGTGAACACTTCCTCTCAGATCCTTTCCAATATCATTGATGAACAAATTGAAAAGCAGTGGTCCAAGAACAGAGCCCTGTGGCACTCCACTAGTCACAAGACGTCTTTTAGACTCCACTCCTGAATAAACCACTCTTTGATATCTCTCCTTCAACCACCCTCTTATCCATCTCACCAACCCTATATCTATACCCATCTGCTCCAGTTTACTGATTAGGGTTCCATGTGGTATCCTATCAAAGGCCTTGGCAAGGTCCAGTAGTATCACTGTAAACCCATTACCCCTATCCAGTTCAGCCGTCATTGTGTTATAAAACGTGAGCAAGTTACTGAGGCATGATCTACCCTTCACAAAACCATGTTGTCCCCCATACAATATCCCATTTTCATCTATCCAATCCTGTATTCTTTTCTTGACTAATTTCTCTAAGACCTTGACAATGATTCCTGATATGCTAATCGGTCGGTAATTTACAACAGCAGTCTTGAAACCACCTTTATGCAGTGGAACTATTTTCCCCTCTTTCCACCCGCTTGGGACTAACCCAGACCCAATGTATATGCATCTCCTTTGTCCAATACTTTTGTCACCTTGTTATAGTACATAAGCAAGTTTGTAAAACATGATTTCCTTTTTAACAAACCCATGCATGTTGCCTATCACAGTTATCAATCCATTTTTGTATCCTATCTCTCATCAACCTCTCCAGTACCTTAACCACAACTCCAGATATGATTGGCCTATGATTTGTTGCCATAGCCTTATCACCACCTTTGTGAAGTGGAACAATTTTGCCTTCCACTCCTTTGGACTTGTGCTGTAGCAAGACTCTTGTTAAATAGATAGGCCAAGGCTGATGCTAACTCCTTGGAACATTCCCTTAAGACAGTGCTTCCCAAACTCATGGATGTAAAGGCCCCTTTGGAAAAATGAAAATATTTCATGGTCCCATCGAAAGAAAAATTCATAATACTGACATACATTATTATAATATTTATTATATTTATATTCAATATAATATAAAGCATACAAAGCAAATATTGCAAAAATCAAATGCAAATATTACATTTTTAGTACCTTACGTACACGTTTGACACGTTTAGTCATAAGATATTTTAAATTTGTTTTCATTATTTCATGGCTCCCCCCTCAACAAAACAAGTGGCCCACAGTTTGAGAAGCACTGCCTTAAGACATGTGGTGATATGTCATCAAGTCATATTGCCTTATTGATAATCTGGTTTACTTAACTCCTCAAATACCTCTTGCTTGCTCACTATGCAGTTTTCTCTCATTTCATTCTCTACACTTCAACTTCTGATTTCACACTGAGGATGAAATACCCTGATGAACTGCTCACTGATCATCTGTTTAATTCCTCATCAATAAATGGCAACTGATCATCTGTTGCCATCTGTCGAAAAAAACTCACAAGGGTTTTTCTTGCCCTGAATTGCTAATTACTACTCATACTGCACTTTTGTGGTTCAAAATGAGTACTCTCCCTGCCTGCTCTTTGTACCTTTCATGCAACTGATTATTACTATTATTCATCTTGTGCTGTCTCCAAAGTGCCTTCTTTTTCATATTTTATGCTTAATCCTCTCATTCTTCCATTTTATACCTAACTTATTCGGCCTTTTGACATTCAGAAAACATTCACACATTGATGTTGTTATGCATTTCTTTGTCATTTCCCAAGCAGTATTTATTTCCTTACTGTTCAATTCCTCAATCTGTGTTATAGCGCTAAGCTCTCTTCTAAGCTTGTCATAATTACCAGCTTTCTACTTCCACATATATCCATTCTGCATACAAGACTTCGCATACCTAGCCACAAACCAGGTGATAACTTCCATCCTCTGATGAAATGATCCGATCTAAAACTTACTATGTGTGTCCCCTCCTTTACATACTGCCTGATATAGTTGTCTCTCAATAACTTGAGAAATTAATTTTTCTTATTCCCAGATGCTATCTTTTAATTCCAATCTATATCATCATAATTAAAATCACCTACAATAATCACCCTTCCATTGTTCACTAATGCACGTTGCCTATACATGCATTATAGGCAACACATTATTCATGCATTAATCTTCATCGCCATCCTCCACCTTCCCCTGGCCTATAGCAACATCCAATTAAATATCTTTTCCTGTCCACCTCCATTTCACACCACACAGCCTCAAAATTATTGTCATTATTTCTATAACTATTTTTTTATAGAATAAAAATTTACTGTGCCATACATGCTATTCTATAGTTATGAATACTCCACAGTTTTTACTATATAAGAAAGATTGTCACTATTTTTCTCTTTCATGTCTACCTTACATGGACATAATTCTTCTCCTATCATGAGCAGCACTCTCTCTCTCTCTCTCTCTCTCTCTCTCTCCCCCCCCTCTCTTCTTGTCCTTTCTATCCTCTTGAAAAAACACTGTACCCTCCCATTTCTATTCCTGTTAAGATGTCATCTTCTTTCATCCATGTTTCACTTATTCCAATGATTTTGGGGTGAATAAAGTCTATCTGTGGGAAAATTATTTGCAGGAAACCAACCACTCGTTGGTTGTGATTTCCCCCATACTTGTCCTTGTCCAGTCACCTTTATAAATGCATACCCCATATATCTGCACATTCTGAATGATCCTACTCACATTCTGATCTATTCCATCCCTATACTGATCATCACCATACAAACACTACTACTTCCAATATCCACTCTTCTTATGGCTTGTCCACCTCGGCTTCCCTACTCCTGTTTCCCTGTTCCTCTTGCATTTCTGCTCTCTCTCTCCATTTTGCATTTTTATCTCATTTTCATTGCAAAGCACTTTAGTCTCTTCCATACCACTCTCCTTATCTTTCACTCCACTTCTTACTTCTGATCTCTTGTTTGCACCATCTAGCAACAGTTTCTCTGATTCACTCATTCCAAAGCCATTCAATTACAATTATTCATGTGTATGTAATTCCATTCTTCCCTCCAATAGATACCATATATCTACAAACTGTATTCCCTTCTCCTCACACAGCTCTGCCTGCCTACCATTCATATTTCTGGCTCTCCATCGCAACTCATCAGTGTCATACCTCAGCAACACATTGAGTCTTTCTCTATATACTGTTATCTTTCACTCTCCTCATTCTCTTGCTCATTTCCTCCTTATATCCAAAGCATGAATTCTCTTGCGCATTCTCCTTCCTGGATAGCAGTCCTCATGGACCCCTTCAATAACCAATCCTCTGACAATGGAATATCCATACGCTGCTATTTTCGAATAATTCGTCACGTCCTTTTCTATTTTTTTCTTTCATTCTGTTCTTTTGCACTTTCATTTGTTTCATGAAATGTCTAATATCACTCCACATATTCCTCATTTCATTTTGAATAACTCTGTTTTCAAATCTTGACGTCTGTCAATTTCACTCCCATAGTCTTGCCGCCCCCTCATTTCACATCTTACTTCCATTTTCTCATTCCTACTTTCTCTTGTTTCCATATCACGTACTTTTGTTTCTTCAATGTAGTGTTATTTCACCCTCTCATTACTCTTAACTTTCATTCCTTCAATCTATTGTTTAATTAATGTTGTTAAATATATTATTAAATGATGTAAGTTCAAATACTGTGAGTAAAATTTGTTTCCTGATGGACAGACAAGTCAAATTTTTGGATATCTTCTGTATTGAATGATACTAAAAGATTGAGAGAATGGAAAGCAAAGTTGTATTTTTTTATATTAACATTTGCAAGTATATTTTATGTGATAATAATATAATATAATAATATATGGATATAATGATAGATGTATATAAGTTAAATGGGCAGACTACAGAAAAGTTTTGATAAATACAAAGATTTTGGTTGATATGGAATTTAAATTCAGGAATCATATTCTTGAGACATAAAGCTCAGCAGACTGTAGACTTAATTAAATGAAGCATAAGAGAATGGAAATGATGATACTATTATACAAGTCTAGTCAATCGAATAGTGGTTTATGGCTTCAAACATTGCTCACCAATGTCTTAATGGCGTTAAGAAAATTGAGGGTATTCAATAGAACGTCGATCATGTCTGTAGATGGATTGTATCATGACAGTTATGAGAACAGATTGGTTAATCATAATCTCAATTTACTCAGCAGGAGATGAAGAGGAGAGTTAATTGAAATCATGTATATAAGACAGATAGCCTGCATTTGCCAAAGTGAGAAGGTGAGGATATGAAAATGCAGAGTTTAGTGGATAATTGGAAAAGAGGTGATATGATTTGAAACATTTAAGCCATTGAGGGGATTTTTCCTGAATATAGAAGGGATTATAGTTTGAAAAGAGGTGATATGGGTGGTGGTAGAGAGAGAGACGAGGTAGCCCTCTCTGAAAGTTGTTCAAAGATGTGAGGGAGTAGTAAGATGAAGAGTGGTAGGTGATGGAATGCATTGTCAGAATGCATTGTGAATGGGAGTGAGTTTGAGGTACATGATAAGTTGCTTGCTGAATGAAGCCACCATCCACAATGAGTCTGTTGATTCCATGGAGGTATAGGTAGTTTATAATGCTAATTATAATAATAACAAAAGATAGTGAAGAAGAGAATAAAGTTAATTTCTTATTAATTCTAATCTTTAAAGATACCTGTGGCATGATTATAAATAATAAATTACATGATAACCACAGTAATTAATTTTAATGAAATGAAAGTACAGATATTTTGTTAATTATTATTAGGGATTATTATTATATATTAGAGATTATTAATATTAATTTCTAGCATGTGGCAACAGTTTTTAATTGGTAAACCACCGACTACTGTATGTACTTTGTAATCCAGTTCCTTTGCTTGCTTGTTTCTACACACTGATGATATCCTGTTATTTTTAGTATGAAATATCTGTACTTTCATTTCATTAAAGTTAATTACTGTGGTTATCGTGTAATTTATTATTTATATTTAATTTCTTATTGTTAGGGTAGAAATTATGTGAAATAGCCTTCAGCATTGGGTTATAGAAGAAATTAATTTAAGTTTAAGCAAGAGTAATTAGGTAGCTGTTATGACCAGAGGATATGTTAAATAAAATTTATGTATAATGATTACCTATTTTTTTAGCTTTTTAATGAATATGTTAGTATTGTTATTTGCTCGCATGTAAATATGTATAGAAAAAAAAATTTTTAATAAAAAATGGTGAGAGAATGAATGAGTAAATAAGGTATGCATGAACACATAAGCCAGCCTATACATATTTGGTGAATTTTGTGGTAATGAGTGCTTCAACAGTGAATGTATTCAAGGTTCAATGATAATTGTGGTTTATGAGTGTTCAATGAGTCTTTAGGCTCCATGGAAGCTTGGAAGTAATACTAATACTATTTCATTATTCCATAATCATGTTATTATTATTATTACATGACCCCTCCAGGGAGTCCAAAGACTCATCGAAGGAGGGCACCTACTCTTCATCTCCACAACTCAGTCCACCAACTCTACAGCAAACCTCATCATCTACACCAATGTCATTGACTGCCCACCACAAATATTTTCACAGACAATCACAAACATCCATGCCCATGGTGGGATTTGAACCCGCAGCCTTTTGGGTGGAGAGCAGATACACTAACCACTCGGCCAACCAGCCAGCCTGGAATCGTTTTTCTGAATAAAGGACTATATTAATTTATACAAAAATTTCAAATTGTGTATTAATCATTTTTTGCATGATTTTTTTTTTTTTTGCAGAGTTCAATAAAATAATGTCAGTTTTTATTTTTACTAATACTAACTATCCTTCAAATTAAAATAAAGCATTCACTTTTTCTTAATTCTAATGATCGCTAATTTCTCTCACACTAAAAATTATTTTGTCATATGCAGAGAAATAAACAGAAGACACCATCTTGAAAATATTCAAATATTTAAAATCACGGTCCTTTAAAATTACATGCTCTTTGTTGCCCATATTTGCCATGTTCCTAAAAACATTACAAAATTGTAACAGCATTGAAAAGAAATTCAGCTTTTCCCTTAGTGAAGTTTTGAACATTCCATAAGCTATAATAATAATAAAAACAGCCAATGCTTTTTATTCCCTTATAAGGAGTAGGCAAGGCCATTTTGGCCCTATCTAACATTTGGAGACCGAGCGGGCAGTTTAATTGCCACCAACAGCCAATTCAGATTGACCCAAGACTATTATTAATTAAAAGCCACATCTGATGAAGAGACAACTGACAGGTGTCACCATCTTGTGGTCTCTAACACAATATATTGTCTAACAGTGCAGGTTGTATGGTCAATATTCTTGAGTTTAGGGGATGATTTCTGTAAGAAAAACCTGCTTGCCTGTGCCAAAATTGACTAACTCAGGAACTGTTCAAAGAAAGAATTAGATAAAGTTCCTCCAAAGAACATAGGTTCAGAATTGAACCTATGTTCTTTGGACATCCTAGCACCGAGGAAGTAAAGGCCACTTCCACAGCTACTACTTTATTAAACTGACAATAAATATATACATCGCAATAATTAACATTTACAATATATTCAGCTGCGTTTATCCTGAGGAGTAACATTATCTGTTACAACTATTTTTTAATTTTGTGAAATTACTTCACACAATTCTATAGTCTTACAATATATCATAATTTATATGAGGGGTGGGAGGAAAGTTTGGATGACAACTAGAACAAAACTGATATTAAAGCAACTAATATAACCAAAAGAAACCACAAATATTTTTATTCTAGGTGTTTATCAGAACTATCCAGACCCCCTCCCTCCCTTCATATGTAAGTTCATTTCTTCTTTCTAATTTCTGTTTGACTAATATTTTTATATTTAAGACTTATTCTTCTTATTACATTTGTGACAAGCTGGGTTTCTCATAATTATTTATAATTACATAAGAATAGTTACTTAATTACATTTAGTTTTGTACACATTCCATTTGTTTTACTATTGTTAATAATGTGTAGCTTAGTGGTAACTCTGTACTAGGCTGCCCAAAGATAGACTTAAGTTCAAGTCTAGTCGCCAATTAAAGAAACTTTTTCCAAGCCTTTCTTTGACTGGCTCTCTAGTTAGCCGATCTCTGGCATGGGCAAGCAAGTTTTTTTCTCTCAAAATCTCAAGAAAAATGGCCATATCCCACATTATTTCGGACAATAACATCCCATTACGGTTAGTGACCAAGAGATGGCAGCACTTGTTTGCCAGTCTCTTAATCGATTAGCACTTAAAATTAACGATACTCTTGGGTCAGCTGTCTAATTAGCTAGCAGTGGAGATTGAACTAGCAACAATGGCCCCGTCTAATCGGGAATGAACGGAGTTAGCTGATTTTTTAAAAAAAATCATTTTAGCACTTGTTTAATTACACAAAATTAAAAATGCCAAGAAATTATATACTTGGTTTAATCCTTTATCCAAGTGTAAGCAATCAGAAGTAATTTCAGAAATGGGCAACTTGTATATAGAGGCTGATGACTTCACATCACTTGCCTTACTGTCCCATAATGCAAAGCATATATAATGTATAATGCTGTGCTCATACCTCTAATTTAGTAATAAGGTGTGACACCTTTTTTGGCTACTTGTATATGGAAATATGATTTTGCATTACTTCAACCTTGGTATCACTTCAGGGTCTGGTTCCTGCTGATTAGACCTCAATTTAGGTCCAAACCGGTCTGGGTAATGACCCTTCCCATAATGCATTATACATGTCCAAAAGCATGTGTGCTTTACATTAAGGGATACTAAGGCTAGTGACGTGAAGTCATCAGCCTTATACGAGTTGCCCAGTCCTGAAGTTACTTCAGGTGCAAACTTTGTTTGCTTATACTTGGATAAAGGATTAAACCAAGAATATAATTTATTGGCATCTGTAATTTATAGCATAACCAAGTGGAAAAATTTCACCATGCTTAATTACACATTACAAGTTCTTAAAGTTCACTTGTTATTCCAGAAATTGTATTTTCAACCGATTTTGAAGATTCATTTGAGATTCTCTCTCTCTCTCTCACACACACACACATCAAGTTCCTCCTGTTTAGCTATCTAGGACTAATTTTTCTACATTGAGTTTACAAAAGGAGAGTTACTCATTGCATCTTGAAGGTATTGATGGAACTTTGTCAGGATATTTTCACTGCCTTTTCTTTCATAGTCATACCTGTATGACCAAATAGTATACATAGTTAAAATAATTATGATTATTTGTCTTCTACTTCTCATTGTTTATCAACACTGAATTTTTTCTGTTTTTTTTTTTTTTTACGATAAATCATGTAAAGTGTTTCTGGTTCTTTGTAAAAGTGACAGGTTGCAATGATATGGCGTTTGCCACAATCCATATTTTGGTTGGCAAACATGATGCAATTTGAAGAAAAACATTTTGTAGAATGGACTGGAAGTTGGGATACATTGTAGTTCCCAACCTTTTTTGGATCATGCCCCACCTCAACCACTCCGATTTTGATGCCCCCTTCCAGCATAATAGTCAACCAAGTTCTGAAAACGCATAATACAAATAGGTACTTCAAATAAAATAGGAACATAGGTAAAACTGCTTTTAATTTGACTTTCTTCAATGAATATAAATTTTATATTGCACTTTGTATATTATAAACACAAATCGAACTGAACACGGGAAAATAAAATCCAAGTTAATGTGATCCTTGAACTCGATGTCTGCTGCAAAGAGTTTTTATTGAGGTACTAATTTAGTCATTTTTTCAATCTCAAATCCCATGGTTTGTGATATCCAGACGATTTCTTTTTTTTTTTTTTCAGTAACAAGTCATTTACAGCACTAAAACCACATTCAACGAAATGTGACGACGGGAATGGCAACAGTAATTTCCCTGCAAAACTACTTGAATATGGGTATTTCGTTTCTGTCTCATCACAAAGCCATGCCATGTTTCTTTTATGTTAGGTTAGGTTATGTTGAATAATGTTCTAATAGACTCACCATTTTGCATTTCTGAGAGTTCTTGATACTGCATGGACGCAACAGTTAGGTCCGCTAGCATTGGCCAAGTTTTCCAAGATAGAAAATAAATTTCTTTAAATCAGAATACCTGTCATTTAAATCACAGGCCATTTTGCTCAGGTGATCAACAATAACAAGTACAGCAGCATCAGTTACTTCACACTTATTTAGCCAATAAAATTGGTCAATTTTTTTGGCTGAAACATTCTTTTGACATAATTGCAGAAATGCTGTGAAGCCAAATATCTTAGCCTTTGCATTAACAAGGGTCTTATTTACTCCTTGCAGTTGCTTATTTGACATATTCAGCTTTTCAGAGATATCTGTCAAATAACTCATAAATGCTTGACCACCTGCTGTTTGTAAGAGTTTTATTTCAGGTCTGTCATTCAAAAACTCATTAAAATATCATATAGTTCCATTAATCTTCTCAAGCAATTCCCCTGGGACAGCCACCTCACCTCGTTGTGGATCAGTAGTCTTACATGGTCAGCAGTTTATCCTCGCAAAATTGTTTGAAGAGACGCTCACATTTGGCATTAGCTTTGATAGTGTTGATACATTTTATAACTGAATTCAATATCTCATTTAGAACAGGTGGAAGTTTTTGGAAACTAAATGTTTCTGTGAATAATACAGTGCACAAGCAACATTTTAGGACTGTCATCCTTCATTAATTTTCAACATCCACGTTTCTTGCCCATCATAACTGGAGCACCATCTGTAGCACAAGATGTAATATTTTTCATTGATATTTCAGCTTCATCTAAATAATTTTTGAGTTTATTGCATATATCAATGGCAGTAGTGTTCAATGCTTCACAGAACAACATTGTCAATATAATTTACATAGGCCATCAATACAGCCTCACTGTCTTATAGTTGATTCAGTCATCTGTATTGAGAATTTCCTTGCTCTCAACTTTTCAATAAGTTGTGTTTCCACATCTTTAGCCATTCATCTATTCTTTTGCTAACAGTGTTATTGCTCAGTGGCATTCCTTTGTCATCTTTCTCCAGAACTGTTTTGAGAAAAGTTGGTATCGCTCGTTTAATTAAATCCTTCCATATAGTATGATTTTTTCCTGATTTAGCTATGAGCAGAAAAATTTCATAACTAGCTTCAAGAATACGATTTTGGGTAGCAGTTCGTACAGAAAACAACGAATCTATTGTTGATCTTTTCTCATACTTCTCCTTTAGAGACTCAAAGTTGATATCGCTCATTTAATTAAATCCTTCCATATAGTATGATTTTTTCCTGATTTAGCTATGAGCAGAAAAGTTTCATAACTAGCTTCAAGAGTACGATTTTGGGTAGCAGTTCGTACAGAGAACAACGAATCTATTGTTGATCTTTTCTCATACTTCTCCTTTAGAGACTCGAATTGGTTCAAATCATAGTTCATATGAGTCCTATGTTTCGCCTTCAAATGTGCTTCGGAGACGACCTTTTTTCATTGATTCGTTGGTCAAACAGTATTCGCACAATAGACAGAATGGTGACCGTTCATCCTGAGGAGTGGGTATGAAATCGAACTTCAAATACTCATCTGAATACTGCCGAACTTTTTCATTGCTTGCATTACACATTTTATGCATGGGGTTAACAACTGAAAGGGGAAAAATAGGTTTATAAAGTATAATGTACGCATGTGTGGATTAATGGCACATAACATGTATTTATACTATTACAAACACGATAAATAAAAAGTTAAAATAATAAAAAAGTAAACTTAAAAAGTCTACCGTCACAAGCAGAGAAAAAGAAACAACGAAATATGAAAGATTATGTTTATGTTTTCAGCTGTCAAACGAAAAAAAAATCAGCTAATGCCTTTTTATTCCCATACAAGGAGTAGGCGAGGCCGTTTTAGCCCTATCTAACTTTTGGAGACTGAGTGGGCAGTTCAATCTCCACTGGTAGCCAATCAGAGATAGCTGTCCCAAGACTTTCACTAATTATGCCTCTAATCACACAAATTTCACTAATTAATCAGCCCGTGGTGAAGATACGGCTCAACAAGTGCTGCCATCTCGTGGTCCTTAACACAATACTTTTAATGTCTGAAATAGTGTAGGTTCTACGGTCTTTTCTAGAGTTTACGGGACGAAAAACCCTAATTTCGGGGAGAAAAAACGAGCATGCTCGTGCCAGAGATCGACTAACTCAGGAAAGTTCCTCTATTCAGCAACTAGACGTGAACTCGAAGTCTATATTCGGGCAATTTAGCGTTGAGGAGTGCAAACACCACTTCCACTGAGCTACACACCTAATACACTTGCAGCAAAGTGTTCATTTTATTTAAATTGATAGTATTGCAACTTTTGAGTAACCAGAAAACTAACAACATGTAAAAATGTTACATAAAAATCGTCTGCTAGCATAAAAAACATTGACAATATGCATAAAAAATTAAACAAACTTGCCTTGTTCATACAACAAAAGCTACACAAAGTTAAATTGGCACTGTTTACTTTTCAGAAGTGACAGGTGCTAAGATCTAAACTTAACACACTTACACCACCAAGTATTTATGGTGACTGCTGTACTAGTGTTGCTATCTTTTTTCTCTGAAAGTCAGGGTTGCAACAGCGATAATTTATATCCTACAATGGCGATTTCTTGTATTGGCGATGAAGTGACGAATGCAACATTGTTTTCTAATTTCCCCAAAAAATATTCAAATTTTCCCTTGTGGGGCATACGCCCCATGTTGGGAAACCGGTTTAGAACGTTCTCTCTTTTTGTTCTCGGTGCTGAGGCGGTGGAAAGTGGATCTAGAAAGCTTTGCATATATCGCTCATGATTTGGTATTTAGTAGCTTCTCTATAAGGTTACTCTAATTTCTTCTACAAACCGGTATCATTCAGCCATTTCAATAAATATTCTAGGTGGTCTTTGTCTAATCAAAGGAAGAGAAACTGATGACTGTCTAAATTCATTTTTTGTGGAACGGAAATTGCATATCTGTGGTGACATTATGTTGTGCTTTTACTGCAATTATGATTCTATTTATCAATGTTTGTAGGTGTATATTAACTAGGTCTAGATCTCCACCTTCTCTTTCGTGGGAGTGTTGTATGGCGCTATGGTTAATAATGTTCATAAGCGGTAGCTTAGTGCCATGGAAGCAAATGCCATTTCTACAGGGATAAATAGGAATCTGATTTATTTATTTAAATAAAAATCAGCTAACGCCTTTTTTTTTATTCCCGTATATAAGGAGTGTCGAGGCCGTTTTAGCCCTATCTAACTTTTGGAGACTGAGTGGGAAGTTCAATCTCCACTGGTACTCAATCAGAGATAGCTGGCCCAAGGCTATCACTAATTAAGCGGCACGCAGTGAAGAGACGGCTCAACAAGTGTCGCCATCTCGTAGTCCCTAACCCTAATATTCGTATTTAATGTCTGAAATAATGTGGGTTCTACGGTCGATTTTCTTGAGTTTACGGGACGAAAAACTCGAGTTTCCGGGAGAAGAAACCCGCTTGCCCGTGCCAGAGATCGACTAACTCGGGAACCGGTCGAAAAAAGACTTAGAAAAATTTCTTCTAGTCGCTGACTAGATTCGAAACCAAGACGTCTTCCTTCGTGCTGTCAAGTGCTGTGGTATGCAAGCGCCACATCCACTGAGCTACACAGGCTCTCATTTATTTAATAAGTAATCTAAAATATGTTTTATCTTTGGCTTTAACAGCTGCCTCAATTTAATCTGTAAAAGTAGATTTTTTACTAAATTACAGTCGAAAGTTGGTGATATTACACCTCATTCCTCCTTTAAAGTTTTCGAAGCATGTATCACACAGACGTTGTCTTAAATTCACTTTGGGATTCTCTACAGACTACTGCAATGCTCCAGAGTCGATATTCACTTCAGACTACTTGCTCGTATTCATTGCTTTGATACTGAAAGGCTGGTACCATAAAACTAATCTCGCATCATAAAATCATCCACTTCAACTAGCGGACGTAATCTGTGCCATGAAAAGCAGCGAAATCATTACACTGCACCCAGTAGCGCAGTGTAGTGATTTCGCTAGAGCTGTTGCCTTCCGGGGCGATCCCTGAGTTTGCCGCCCCTCTCAATACAAAAATATTACATAAAGTCAAAACGATGTATAGGGAAATAAATTAAAACACTATGTTTAGTTTTGAAGTAAAACTTAAATTTCACATTACAAAATGTTATTTTTCTTGCTTTTCTGTTAGCAAAATCGTCGATGACATTGGCGAAGTCTATTTCATAGTAATATAGGTAATTCTTAATCAATTTTATTTAGAAAAACTCCTCTCACAACCAGGGGCATGCCAAGGGTATTTGCCTCCCGGGTGTAAACTTTTATTGGCCGCCTCTAATACTGCATTGTATAATCCAAATTAGATATTAGCTACATAAAATGCCGCCCTCTCAATATTGCAGCTCGGGTGCGGTGAACTCTTTTCACCCTCGGGTTGGTGCAGCTGTTCTCACAACTAACAACACTTACTGCAATTGTGAAGAAAATTCGCAGTAGTATTACAATATTTGGAAATGAGTTCTCGAGACTGTATTTTAGAATTAATTGTAAAGTTCAAAAAGGTTCAAAGTGCCGGGGAGGACCGCACCCCCGGTAGGAGAACTGCACCTACGCCACTGACTGCACCCCCTAAATTTCATCGTTGGGAGAACATACGGATAAAAAATTCTCTGAGAATTCGCTCCATGTGCAGAGGTCGATTTTCTTAGGTTGTAAATATAAAATCCCAGTATTTCTCCAGGGTAAGAAATGTAAAACCGCCTCCATCAAATATCGACAGTCTCGGGTACCAGCTAAAAACCTTGAGAAATAATTCTTTACTTGGTAATTGGATCCGAACTCATGTCTAATTCAGATCATGAACATTACCATAAGGTGCACAAGCAACAACTCTAAAATATTTAAGATACATTAGTCAAATTTGACATTTTAATATCCTTGTAAGAATACCAAATATCCTTTCAAAGTATCCATACTAAAGTAGAAAAGACAGTACATTTTTTGTAACAGTTTTATACATTTTTTTCTTTCTTTTCATAAATTCCAGGATTCAATGCCTCTGCCTGTCCAGAGGCGTTAGGTAGGAGCCCCCAGCGATAGGCTAGTAACCTACTCTGGGGAAATTCAATATACTTTCAAGTCTCATCCAAAGAAAAGCCTGACAGATTATCAGGGAAAAGACACAATTCAGGAAAAGGGATTGTTTCTTTTCTACTTTAGAAAAAGGAATTCACCAGAAGAGGGAAAAGAAGAACACAGTAATATATTTTATAAAGAATTACAGAATGCCATAGATAAAACAAAACTGACTATTTACTACTAGCAGGAGATTTAAATGCCAGAATAAAAAACACAAAATACAAAATAAACATAGCTAAATTTGGCGAAGATGCATGTAATCAAAATGGTCACAGACTGCGAGATTTTGTCATTTATAATAATATGAATAATGAATTGGTGTTTAAAACACATGGAAATACATAAATATACTTGGTCAGTCAGAGTATGTAAATCAGTAATTGACTACGTTATCGCAAATTTTAAATTAGCGGAGTTAATTTTAGACGTAAGAGCATATCGAAGCTTTGAATTAAACTCTGATCATTATATGGTATCAACAAAAATTCGATTTAAACCAAAATGTCTAAAAATACATAAAATTGAAAATTCTTATCAACCGAGTTACAAAATTTGATCATTACAGGATCCCCATGTTAGACAACAATATCAAGCATGCACAAACTTAAAAACAGAAACCAAACATGAATCAAGTGACAGAAGAGGAATGGGAAATTTTGAAACAAATTCTCACAAAAGCAGCAACAGATAGCTTAGGAATAAAGAACAAACGGACTAGAAAAAGAAGACTACAAGACTGGAACAAATAAATAGAAAATATGATAAAAAACAAAAAAAGGAGTTTCCAGAAATGGCTAAATTCCAAAACAATAGAACCAGAAATAGAATATAAAAGAAACAGTGCAATTGCAAAACGAGAAGTAAGGAAAAAACATAGAGAGAGAAAGAGATATGGAACAATTTCGTAATAGCACTAGAAAAGGATATATTTATTTAAGCCACAAGCCAAAATCTATAAAGTAAAAAAATACATGAAGAGAGAACTAAAAGAAAAGATTAAAAAAAATTTATAAAACAAAGAATAACCTAATAGAAAATATCACAATGTTAGAACTGAAAAATATAATAAAGATGAAAAGTAGGAAAACACAATATAAGTATAGATCTATACAAAAATGCAGTTAAAAAATTTAATGAAATCAAAAAAAAAAAATCAGCTAATGCCTTTTATTCCCTTATAGGGAGTAGGCGATGCCTTTATACCCTATCTAGCTTTTGGAGACTGAGTGGGCAGTTCAATCTCCACTGGTAGCCAATCAGAGATAGCTGGCCCATGTCTATCACTAATTATAGCAGCCACCGATGAAGAGGCTGGCAAACAAGTGCTGCCATCTCTTGGTACCTAACCCTAACAAGATATGTTACTGTCTGAAATAATGTGGGTACTACAGTCGATTTTCTTGAGTTTACAGGATAAGAAATCCGAGTTTCCAGGAGGAAAAACCAGCTTGCCCATGCCAGAGATCGACAAACTCGGGAATCGGTCGAAGAAAGGCTTAGAAAAAAGTTCCTCCAGTCGGTGACTAGACTTGAACTTAAGTCTGACTTCAAGAGACTAAGTGCAGAGGACGCAAGCGTCACTTCCACTGAGTTTATTTGTATCAACAACAGCAGCTGTGTACATTTAAAAATAAATATATATACAGCTAATTACAATTTGTACATATGCTGCTAATTCTAGTAGGCATTTTCATTTACTCGTTACAATATACTTATGATACCTGTTTTACAATCACTGTTTAAATAAGATACAACATGCTCAATTTCTATTTTCCTTATTGTCCTATTGAATTTGAATTTGAGCTGTTATTTTTGTTGGTATATGTTACATAGTGATTTCAGTCTATTTATAAGTTCCATTATCAGATCAGTCTATTCACGTTTATATATATATATATACATATACATCCACATACATATATATAGATATACATCCACATACATATATACATATATATAGATATACATCCACATACATATATACATATATATACATATACATCCACATACATATATACATATATATAGATATACATCCACATACATATATACATATATATACATATACATCCACATACATATATACATATATATACATATACATCCACATACATATATATATATATATATATACATATACATACATACATACATTTTCCATATGTACAATTCGTTATACATATATCTTGATTCTATATCTTTGTTCACATATTTTGGATGATTATTTTATTAACTTAATTTAAATGCACATCTTATTCTTAAAATACATACATTGCTTATGTTTTTATTTACATTTATATATGCATATATTTTGGTAGTATCTCTATATCTCATGCAGATTTTTTTTGTAGGCACTCTTATTTTTACAAAAATGAATTCCATATTGCTTTAACATTATATTGTTTGCTTAACTTAAGAGGTAAATCTGTAATTTTTTATATACAAAGGTTTTCTGAATTGCAGAATTAGTTACAGGTCTATAAATGGATAACATATCCTATTAACATTTTGGGTTATTATCATGTTATGAACTTATGTTATATGCATTTCTTACAATTGACATTTCTACCGATCTTGTGTCTGTATATACAAGAACATATACATATTTCTGGTAATATATCTTAATCTACATATTTATTACTAGAATAGTATTGACTTATCTTAAGGAGTAATTTGCTATTTACATTTACATTCCCCCCCCCTCCTTTACACAATTAGATATACATATATATAACATTCTTATTCCTTATATATAGGCGTACCTATATATTATTATTAATATTTTTATTATTTTTTAAAACTTTTATTTATTTATTTATTTTTAATTATTATTATTTTATTATTAAAAAAAAGTTTACCACTAACTACGGTGGTTCCATTATCGATATGAGTTTTATTTTTCCTTCTTCAATTAGGCCAAGTTTCCTCCATTGCTGTGTTGTTATGCTTTTGGTTTGTGTAGTGTTTATGATAATTTCCTTTAAATAATTGTTAATTTTTGCTAGTATGTCTGGTCTGGTGTCTCTTCCGTGTATTTTGTCACATCTGTGGGACCATATTGCATACATTGTTATTATTATGATTATTAGTTCTGTTTTTTTTTCATTTTTTGGTCTTCCAACCAAAATGTGTTTTCAGAGAATGGTTGTGTCTTATGTAGGAGTTTCTGTATGGTGTTCCATACTGTGGGCGTTTTGCTACAGAACATCATAATATGATATATTGTTTCTGGGTTGGGACAGAAATGGCACTTCGCTGGGCCTTGTAATGGGATTTTTTTTTTTTGCTACACACCACATTTTTGTGGGGAGACAGGCATGATGTACTTTATAGATGTTGTGTATCTTGTACCACAGGCGAGATGTTAGGTAGATGTTGCCCTTCCTCTGACGGACAGCTGTCAAGGGCGCATTGCATTAATTTTCTTCTTTATGCCGTCATGGAGTTCTTTCCACTGTTCTTCGTGTGATTCTGAGCTTCCGATGTTGATGCCCAGAACCAGTATGTAATTATTCACATGTATTCCTGAAGGAATCCTTGGTTGGTTTTCCCACTTTCCAATTATTTTGCAGTAGGATTTTGCCAGATTCACATTCAGTGTTGAGGCTTTGCTGAAGTCTTTTATTATTTTGAGTGTTGTGTCCAAGGAGTTTTGTGTTCCTAGTGTTAAAGTGACGTCATCAGCATATGCCAAAATTTTGGCGTCACTTTCTCCGTGTATATGTGCTCCTTTGATATTGTTGTTTGTGTTAATGGCTATAATGAGTGGTTCTAGGGCTAGAACAAATAGAGCCATGGATAGTGGGTCTCCTTGCCGGATAGAACATTTTATTGGGAAAGAGGCTGACAGATTTTTATTAATGATCAGTCTACTTTCCGCGTTTCTGTACAAAAGCTTAATCGTTTCTTTCCAGTTTACTCCAACTCCTATTCGGTCTAGTGATTCAAACAGGTATTGGTGGCTAACTGTGTCAAATGCCTTTTGAATATCTAGCCCCATTACAGTACATGGATTTTCTGTGAGGCTGTAATAATCGCAAATGCATTGGAGGTGCATTATTTTGTCAAGAATATTTCTTCCTTTCACTGCACATGATTGTGCTGGTGAGATAAGTTTATGGAGGTGCTTTTGTATTCTGTTTGTAAGTATTTCAGATATTATTTTGTAATCAGTATTCAGTAGGATTATGCCTCTCCAGTTTTTTATGTCTTGTAACTTCTGTTGATCCCCAACCTTTGGTAGTAATACAATGTGTGTCGTGTGTTGAATTTTGCTGGCGTTGTCTGTGTTGTAATCATCATGTTGATCATTTTGATAAAAATATGTTCAAAGTTTGGGAAGTATTCTTTATAGAATTCGCCTGTTAGTCCGTCTTCACCTGATGATTTGTTATCGGGGAGCTGTTTCACTATAAGACGGCATTCTGCTAAGGTGATTGGCGCGTCAATCTCCTCAGCCTCCTTCTGGGTGATTTTGGGGAGTAGTGAAAGGAATCTTTCTCTTTCTTCCTGACTGCTGGGTTTTTCTTGAAATAGTGAAGAAAAGTAGTTTTTAACACCACGAATTATTTCGGAGTCTTGGCCTTCGTATGTTATGGTTTTTATTCTCTGTTTTGTTCCGTTGTTTCTAAAACAGCCATGCTGTCGAGGTCTTCCCTTCATCATTTTCAATTATTTTGAGACCAGCACGTAGCCACGCTCCTATTTCCTGAAACTGTTTCGATGTGATGCGGTTTTTAATTTCTTCTATTTCTGATCTGGTGTTTTCATTATTTCTGTCATGGTGGTGATACAATTTTGATAACTTCTTCGTGTCCGTGTTCTGTTTATTCCTTTGTTGCTGCTTTTTTATTCTACTAATTTTGATTGCTGTTTGTTTTGTCATGTGTTTAAATTTCTCCCAGGCTGTTACAGCATTTTCTATGGATTCTATTTCCTCAACTATTTTCTCTATGTTATTGTTGAATTCATCGTCATCTTTAAGGTGTTTATTAAATTTCCATAGGGGGAAATTTCTGTTTGTAAACTTATCAGTTGTTTCTGTTTGTTGGTATTGTAGTTCAGCCATCACCATATGGTGATCGCTGAACATGACAGGTGTGTGTTGTACAAGTTTGACCTTTATATTTCTGAATGTTTGGATATATATGCGGTCTATTCTTTCCGGGTGCAAAATATGTGAATTCCTTCTTTTGGGGCCGCAAGATTCTGAAGGCATCTCATAGGCCACAGTGGGTGAAAACTCTTGTGAAATTTTTCTGTGGAAGTAAGTTTGGGTGTTGTTATCCTTTTGTGGTTGTTCTGTAAAGTTCATATCACCTGCTATTATTGGTTTTTTTTTGTTGAATAGTCGCACTTCCTCCCAGAAGGTGGTCTTATGATTATGCGTGGCTGGTCCATATATGTTAATTATGTTGTGTATTTTTTTCTGCCAAAGGAGCTCGACCTCCAGAACTCTATTGCCTGATTACAACATTATGGGATAATATTTGGGGTTACCGGATTTTTTTATTAGTGTAGTAACTCCACCTATTCCATTGGTCTGAGCATCTTCGGCAACGATATGGTACATTGTTTGTAACTTGTATTTGAAGCTGTTTGATGGGTCAGTGTTGTTGTGTAGTCTAGTCTTGTATCATAAGTATGTCGGGTCTGTGTTGAAAGATTAAATTAACTGTTAGTTGAATCGATGTCTTTATTTAGCCCGTTTACATTTAGTGTAATGATTTTTAGATTGTGAGTCATAGTTCGAAAGTTTTCTAGAGCTTTTCTTTCCAGACTCTTAGTTAATTTTTTTTCTTTGGGTTTTGACTTCCGGATTTTAGTCGCCCGAGGACTGTGAGAAGTGGTCTAGGGCTACTGAACCAAAGACGAGTTCGGCTAAAGAAGCGAGTCCAACAGAAAAAGAGTGAGTGTAACGTAAGAATCGGGTCGCTGAATGTGGGTACGATGAATGAGAAAAGTACGGGGTTGGAGTAGTGGTGAAAGAAATGAAGAAGGTAAAAGAATCATAGAATATGCTGTGGCCTTCGATCTGGCTATAGCTAACACGTGGTTCAAGAAGAGAGTTGGGCATCTGATAACCTATAAGAGCAGAGATAGAATGAGTCAGATTGACTATATTGTGGCGTAGGAAACATCTGAAAGAGGTGAAAACTGTAAAGTGATTAATGGAGAAAGTGTAGCGGCACAGCACAGGTTGGTTGTGGCAGACTGTGATATAAAAGGGGAAAATAAGAATAGACGGAAGTGGTGGATACAGAGGAGAATAAAGTGGTGGAAATTGGAAGAGGAAGGCCCAAAGAATAAGTTTAAAGAAAAGGTATTGAAAGAAATGAAGTTACCAGAGGATGTGGAAGAATGGTGGGACGTTAATAGTTGGAATATTAGAAAAATTGGAGAAGTGGTTGGTATAACATCAGGAAAGGGACCGCCTGAGGATAAGGAGCATGGTGGTGGAATGAGGAGGTGCAGTTGGAGATCAAGGAAAAGAAAGAGGCAAAGAAAAAATGGGACATGTTTGGAACTAGAGCCGACAAGGAGGCATATAGATTAGCGAAGAAAAATGCCAAGAGAGCTGTGGCAAGGGCGAAAGCGAGGGCAGTTGATGAGGTTTATGAAGAACTGGAGAGAAACGGTGGTGAAGCTCGGTTGTTGAGAATAGCGAAAGCCAGAGATAAGGCCTCGAAAGACATAACATGAGTCATGAAGATAAAGGATGCCTCAGGAGTAGTATTACAAGAGGAGGTCAAAATCAGAGGAAGATGGAAAAAATATTTCCGTAAACTACTAAATGAGGAGAATCCGAGAGAGAGGTGTGAGGATGGAGAGGCAAGACATAAGTAGAGAGAAAGTGGATTGGGTACTAAGAAAAATGAAGAATGGAAAGGCTGTGGGGGCAGTCCAGATACCTGGGGAAGTGTGGAAAAGTTTGGGCAGTGAGGACGTGGATATGTTATGGGATCTGATGAGGAAAATAGCTAAACAGGAAAAGATACCAGAGGATTGGAGGAAAAGTATTCTCGTCCCAATCTACAAAGGAAGAGGAGATGTTCAAGACTGTGGCAACTGCAGAGGGATCAAGCTGAAGTCACACATATTGAAGATATGGGAAAGAGTAATTGAAAGAAGGATATGGCAGGAAACGAAAATTGGTGAGGAGCAGTTTGGATTTATGCCAGGAAGAGGGACAACGGATGCGATATTTGCGCTAAGGCGATTGATGGAGAAATATAGAGATGCAAGTGGATCTGCATATGGTGTTTATAGACCTGGAAAAGGCATACGACAGCGTGGCCAGGCAGGAGGTATGGAGGTATACGAGGAAGGGAGTATCAGAGAAGTACGTGAGGTTGGTGAAGGAGATGTATGAGGGAACAGAAACTCAGGTCAGGTCTAGTGTCGGCATGACAGAAGGGTTCCCCATTCTCGTAGGGCTACACCAAGAGTCAGCTCTGAGCCCCTACCTCTTTGACCTGTCATGGATGTACTAGTGGAGGATGTCAAGAAGGAGGCACCATGGAGCATGTTGTTTGCTGACGACATTGTTCTATGCGAATCATCCCGAGAGAAGCTTGAAAATACCCTGGAAGAGTGGAGAAAGACATTGGAGGAGAGAGGCATGAGAATTAACCGGGTGAAGGCTGAATATATGTCAACGGGGAGTGACGAGGATATGGCCATACGACTCCAGGGTGAAAGGCTAATTTCAGGGAAGAAATTCAAGTACCTTGGGTCGGTTGTCGAGAGGAATGGTGACTTGGATGAGGAAATACAGCACCGAATAATGTGGTTGGATGAATTGGAGGAAGATGAGCGGGGTCCTGTGCAACAAGAGAGTGAGTTGTAAGAGAAAAGGAAAGCTGTATAAGATGGTGGTGGTGAGGCTCGCGATGCTCCATGGTGCAGAGACATGGCCTATAACCTAGGCACAGGAGAGGAAGATGGAGGTAGCGGAGATGCAGATGTTGAGATGGATGAGTGGTGTGACAAAGAAGGACAGGATAAGGAATGACTACATCAGAGGGATGGTAAAGGTGGGACCAATGCAGAAGATACAAGAAAGTAGGCTGAGGTGGTTTGGACATGTAGAGAGGAAGGGTGAGGAGTATGTTGGTAAACGAGGAGTATATGGAGTTGAAGGGAATGAGGAAAAGAGGCAGGACCAAGTTCAGGTGGAGGGATAAGGTGACAGGAGGATCTTAGGGAGAAAGGATGTAGTCCAAAGGATGCCCTGGACCAGAGAACTTGGAAGAGGAAGGTTAAAGATCGGTGCACCAACCCTGTTTAACATGGGATAAGGCATAGTGAAAGAAGAAGAAGAAGACTGGGATCTGTTTAGTATTCCATTCTGATTTCTCTACTTCGTTTTCTAAATCCGTTTTACTTTTTTCTGCAATTTGTGCTACCCAGATGGTTTGAATTATTTCAGTGTTTGGAGATTCTTCATCTTCAAACGGGCAATTATTAATTAATTCTTCATTTGTGTTATTCGGAGTGATTTTTTTTCCTCTGTAGTTTCAGGTTTTGTTACTTTTTTTGAATCTGAAACTGACCTTTGGCTGTTAGTCTCCTTGCCCGCCCGGATAATCCCTTCCTTTGCCTTTAGCAGAGAGTTATTTTCATTACATTCCTCGTGCCCGTAGGTGTTAAGCCCTGGGGTGCTGCTCTCATTGATCCGATTCTCTGCCTCATATTCAATAGTTGAAGATATTTCCTGGAAGTCTTCTGCTTTTTCAAGCTCATCGCATGTGTTCGGTTGGCTACCCGAAGGGCGCGCGGCCAACATGGAGGCATATGTCTGCCCTGGACATTGTTTAATATCGTGTCCGATTCTCTTGCATTGCTCACATTTCGATGCTGTGCATTCTCTTCTTAGATCACCTACCTTCCTGTCTGAAGCACGCAGGAGGTCTTCCTGGAATGATCACTAAGCCTGGCATTTTAGAAACTTCTATAATGTACAGGGATATTTTCTAGTCTGGCATCGTCATTCAATGTAATAGTCAATCTTTTTTTTGTTAGATAATACATGTGCTCATTCTTTATCTTTTATATTGGATACATTTTCAATACATTCTATTTTACCAAATGATTCAAAGTGCATGCCAACTAATCTATTAGATATTTGGGGGGGGGGCAACCAATGAATTAAAATATCTAATTTTCTAAATCTCACAATGGGGATAATTTCACATGTAAGGTTATTAACATTAAGTGATTTTAATTTAGAAAAATTTTCTTTCAAGGAAACATGTTTAAATGAAATTATGAAAATATAACTGAACTTTAAGGAGCTAAGGTGCCATACATCGGAACCTCTTACCTTGCCTTTCAAACTTTCGATGATATCCAGTTCTGTATATGGGGCGCCAGAAGGGTCACACTTTAGAATGCAGGCCTTGCTCCAATCTAGTTCATCTGGGAGATTCAACGATGAGAGAACATCTGAATTGAAATATTTCATTGTACTGGCAGTAGGTGACTGAGAGACGGTCGCTGATGCCTGTTCCATTGCGTTAAGTAGACTTGTTTCTGAAGAGACTAAGGATGTATCCTTCAGAGATCCAGTAGCCTTGGTACTTGAAGAGGTATTGCCAGATGAAACATTTCCTTCCGGTAGTTGTTGAAAGCTAGTAGGGTTAATAGGTTAGTTTGTAATAGCAGTTGAAGGTTTTCCCGCGATCGACGACATGCTGTATGAAAGCAGACGGTACGTTAAGGGCAACGTGTGCGCACTGGTAAAGGGTTAAGCCGCACTAATCCTCTTACGCTCGAACTATCGTGGACACTAAGGCGCACACAAAAACACGTCTGCTCTGGTCAGAATTGCGCCACTTCCACTGAGCTACACAGGAATTTAATGAAAGACTCCTGAAATTTTTTAATATGGTTTCGATGTCAGAAAAAACTCGTAACTCGTAGAAAAAAGCACTGGTTATCCCAATCTATAAAAAAGGAAATAAAGACGATTGCAATAACTATAGGGGAATTAGTCTGCTAAATACAGGTTATAAAATATATGCAGGAATATCAAAAGAGAAGCTAAACAGTATTGTAGAGGACAAACTACTAGAACAAAATGGTTTCCGAAAAAGGCCGATCCTGCATAGATCCAATTTTTACTCTAAAATTATTAATAGAAAAGAGAAGAGAATTTCAAAAAGAAACGCACGTGCCCCTTATTGATTATGAAAGAGCTTTTGACCAAATTAGAAGACAAAAATTGGTTAAAATATTAACCGATTTAAATATATCAAACTAGGGTTACCATATTCTAAAATGCCAAAATGCTGACTCCCATGAGCAGTTTGCTCGCTCTGGACGAGCATGGAAATTATGCATCGTTGCAGCCCATGCATATTTTTCACTAGACCTAATTTTCTTTAGCAGTTCTTTGTTTCGACACAAATAATCGAACATATTTTTACATTTAAAATATCTGTAATTAAATTTAGCAAGTCCTTTCATAGATTCTATGGTGAGTCTATTTCTTTCCTTGGTTAAAATGCGGACATGTCCGCATAAATGCTGACCCTATGTAACCAAATCAACTTTTACAATCCATTCAACAAATATATACATATTACTATTACTATTATTACTCCAGGGAGTCATTAGACTTATCGAGAGAGGCCCCAAATCATATTCATCACTACTATTCGACATTCATACAGTATCTATCATACCTCACCTTAAACTCATTCACTGTCACAGCATCCACCACAGACTCAGGGAGCGCATTCCACTCATTCACTACTCTAAAAGTAAAGAACCCAGCTCTAACACCTTTACTAACCACACTTTTGCCCAGTTTCCATGGATGTCCCCTAGTCCTCCCACAACCAGCACTGTTCTCAAAAATATCTTCTGAATTAATTTTATAGAAACCCTTCAGTAATTTGAATGTCTCAATCATATCTCCGCTCCTCCGCCTATCAACCAATTTTTGCAACCCACAAATCCTCAACCTGTTCTCATAAGGTTCATTCCACAGACCTGCTATCATCTTGGTCACTCGCCTCTGGATCCTCTCCACCTCCTCCCCATCAAGAAGAAACCTAGGTGACCAAATCTGGGCACAGTAGTCGAGATGGGGTCTTATCAAGGCTCGATACAGAGGAACAATAACCTGCTTGTTAACGTATTCTTCAGCAACCAAGTGATTTGATGAGCTGATTTGGCCACTTTTGCAATGTGTCCCCTAAATTTCACTCCAAAATCTCGTGCCTCATCAATTTCCTGGAGCACAGTTCCACCAATGCAGTAAACTGCCGCCAATCTTTTCACCCCAAAATGCATAACCTTATATTTTGCCACATTAAATTGACATCCATTCTCCTTAGCCCAGACCTCCAATCTCTCCAAATCATCCTGCAAAATTTTGACGTCATCTGCATTCACTATTGCCCTACCCAACTTCGCATCATCCGCAAACAAATGAACTGATCTGTTCCTCACAGATCCTTTCCTATATCGTTAATGAACAAATTAAACAGCAGTGGTCCAAGAACAGATCCTTGTGGCACACCACTAGTCACAGGCCGTCTTGTAGACTCTACTCCTGAGTAAACCACTCTCTGATATCTCTCCATCAACCACCCTCCTATCCATCTCATCAACCCTATGTCCATTCCCATATGCTGCAATTTACTGATTAGAATTCTATGTGGTATCCTGTCAAAGGCCTTAGCAAGGTCCAGTAGAATCACTGTAAAACCATTACCCTTATCCAGTTCAGCCGTCACTGTGTTATAATACGTGAGCAAGTTACTGAGGCATCACCTACCCTTCACAAAACCATGCTGTCCCCGATACAGTATCCCATTTTCTTCTATCCAATCTTGTATTTTCCTCTTGACTATTTTCTCTAAGACCCTGATAATGATTCCTGTTATGCTGATTGGCTGGTAATTTTCAACAGCAGCCTTGGAACCACCTTTGTGCAGCGGAACTATTTTCCCCTCTTTCCTCCCCCTTGGGACTGACCCAGACCTGAGGCTCAAATTAAACAAAATGGTCAAGGGCACTGACAATTCTTTAGCCACTTCACGTACGACACGAGCTGGTATACCATCCAATCCCACAGATGTATTGACATTTAGGTTCTGTAATAGACTAGTTACCTCTACTTCATTCATCACAATTCCAGTATAAGCTGTTGGTTCTTCCATTCCCGCAAAGTCACCACCTGGATGATATACTCTTGCAAAGTGCTCGCTCAGTAATTCCACAATATCGACTGATTCGGTTACCTCCCTACCCTCAGCATTTTTTAAGATCATTCTACCATGAGCATTTTTCCTTTTACTTGCAACATATTGAAAAAACTGTTTGGGACTCTCTTTAGCCTGCATGGCCAATTTTCTTTCGTAATCTGCTTTTGCTTTTCTTACCACCCTTGTTACCATCCTGGCCTGAGCTTTATACTGTTCCTGCGCCTGATGGTCACCCTTCTCCTTAAATTCCCTCCACAATTTTCTTTTTTTGCAGTTCAAGCTTAATAGTGTTATTCATCCATTTAACCCCTACTTGATTTATTATTCGGACTCTTGGTATACGGTCAACCATTGTCTCCTGCAAACAGTTCTTAACCACCTCCCATGCACTATCAACATCCAGCCCTTGTAGTTTTACATGCCATGGCACTGAGCCAAGCACACACCTAAGCTTGTCATACTTACCAGCCCGGTACATATACATACAGGAAATAAAATAGCAGTTAAATTAGAACACATCTCAGAATGGAAAGATATATAATCTGCGGTCATTCACTGTCAGTCGTCGACTAATATGCTAATTAAGGCTCACAGTGGTTCACAATTATATTTTTAAATGGCCCTTTTTATCAAGAGGAGTACGACAAGGATGTACCCTCTCATCTCTGCTTTTCAATATATATATATAAAATTATAACAATCTGGAAACAGTATAACCCATTTGGTATACAAATAACCCCACAAATGAAGATAGATACAGAGTGACGGAACGAGGGTATGAAGCACCTGTGGCAAGTGTCTGACTTGCGCTCCCCTAACCCAAAAATGACAAAAATGTTATAGTCCCCGCCTCCCCAACCTAGGCGCCTCTTTCGCCACGCCTTCGTTACGGCACTGTAGATACACTATTATTTGCAGATGATCAAAGTATTAGCTACATCAGAAGATGATTTACAAAGATCATTAAATGATATCTCAAAATAATATAATATTGCAATATCTAAAGAGAAAGCAAAAATAATGGCATTCAAAGGAGAAAACCCAATAAGAATTAAAACAGTGATAGATAATAAAATATTAGAACAAATAAACACTTTCAAATATTTGGAATGTGATTTATTGTACAAAGAAAAAAGACAGAAACTAAAATATTAAACTTTGTCAAAATAAATGACATAATAATTAATATATTTAAGCGATCTCTAGTACAAAAACACACTAGAATCAGACTATATAATGTCTTGTCAAAACTAACTCTACTGTACGGAAGCGAAACACGGACAATAAAAAGGACAGATGAAAAACGAATTCAAACAGCAGTAATAAACTTTCTCAGAAAAACAGTGGGACCATAAAACAAATGAAAATATTTTACAATCCCTGTATATAAAACTAGCTAATTACTACATAAGACAGAATAAACAAAAATGGATAGAACATTTAAATCGAATGGACAGCAGCAGACTACCGAAAACATTATACAAATATAAAATAAGTTGAAAAAGAAGAATCGGAAGACTAAGAAAGAGTTGGCATGAGACTAAAACAGGACAGCAGGACTGAATCCATGTTAAGAAGTCTGGTAGTGAACAAAACTTCACCTTCCCAAGGCCATACTTCCACTTTTTCTGAGGTGCTAGTGTTCTGGTACCTCCCTCATTGTTTGGGCTCTTAAATTGGCCCCTAACTTTTCGGGGCCCCAGCTAGTGCCTATGCATAAGTATGGCATACTTATATGGGCATCTGTCACTGCCTAATTTACCTTTTGATTTTTTTTAAATTTAAATACTAAGCGAATGATAGACATTTCACTCAGAATTAAAGGAAAATGCAAACAATTTATGTATTTGCAAATACATTTAATAGATTTTAGAAATACATCATAAACCCAGACTGCTACTGTGTAAATGACATTTTCATCCCACACCACCTAGAGTACCATTTTCTGACACTGGCAAGTGGGTGTTTTTCTCTCGAAACTGATTTTTCATCCCGTAAATATTGTTAGGGTTAAAAAGAACCTGAGATCGCAGCAATTATCTGATGTACTAATTCACTGGGTGCTAATTAAAATCAAAGATAGTGTTGAGTCAGCTGTTTTGTGGTTGCTAAGGATGAGGTTAGCTGTCCAGCAGTCTTTTGAAGTTAGACCTAAAGTAACTGGTACACTCCCACTGGGGAATATAAGGCATTAATGGAATTTTTTCCCTCATACCCAGAAAACGCATGAAAAAAAAAAACGATATTTCAAACAGTATGAAAAATTCAAACATGCACTTCAGCATATGTAAAAATTACTAATGCCAATTTGTATAACAAAAAATGTGCACAATATAAATGTAACTTTATCTTTATATCCACTAACGTCTTTTATTCCTTGATAGGGAGTAAGCGAGGCTTTTATCCCTAAAATTTGGAGACAGTGGTTAGTTCAATTTCCATCAATAGTCACAGGCCCAAGACAATCACTAATTTTGAGTAGCATCCAGTCAAGAGATGGCAAACAAGTGCAGCCATCTTGTTTCCCCTGATCCTAAAGCAATATGTTATTGTCTGAAATAGTATGGGTAATGCAGTCGATTTCCTTAAGTTTTTCAGGAACGAAAAACACAATTGCCTGTGTATGGATCAAATAATTCCGAGAGTGGTCGAAAAAAAAGACAGAAGAAATTCGTGTAGTCTACGACTAGAATTGAACTTAGATCTTTCTTTTGGACCAGAGCTATGCATCTAATAAGTAGTTTGAAATCATATATATTGTACATTAGGTAGGCATTCAGTTTAATTACATCATTAATAGAATGCCACTTATAATTAGCGACTAGAATTGAATTTATAGTCTTTCTTTGGGTGGTCTATCACTGTGGACAGCATGCATGATTTCTACTTAACTGTTATTACTTGTTTATTCGTATTATTTCCTGATTACATAAAATGTCCTATACCACATAAGCACAAGATACAACCTGACAGTGAGTTCTTACCTATGAAAGCAAATTAATTTGAAAAACTAAGAATAAAACTGTGATGCAATGGGTTAACATTCCTATTGCGTAAAGACACTGGTGTCATTCCTATTTTTTTAAGATTGCACTGGCAGTTCACTACTAAACGTGAAGAATTTACCAATGCACAGAAGCAGCATTACTTAAAGACAACATAGCACATATACAATTCTGAGCTTTTAAAAATTGTCAGCCAGTCATATAGGCTTCACACAGAATTATCTTCTCTCCCTGCAAACATCTGGAATAGTTTGGGCAGATCTGCCTAGGAGAAATCAGACTGCATCAGTACAGTAAGCAAAGAAAGAATGAAGAAGCTTTCAAACTTTTTCAAAGAAACAGATTGTCACTTAATAAAATAATTATTAACAAGTCCTCCAAAAAAGTTATCTAATCCTGAAGTCAACGTTCTTTCCCATACTTTCAATTTTGCAATCTCTTCCAGTAAGATTCCAAAATTATAGGGAATTTGGAAAAAGGCCTTCAAAGAATTCCAAGAGATGCTGCAGATTTTCTTCGCATTTCAACAGCCTCTGTACTTTTACAAGCAAAAGCTCCTACAAATGATACCGAAAATAGAATTAAAGACCTTAAAAAACATTAAAAAGGATAAAAGCAACTCAACAAAAATGGAACCACTCCTAGACGACACAAACACCTACGAAAAGTTGGAAATTCCACGGGATATTTCCATAATAAAACTGAGAACTCAATATTAAAAAAAAGCCGGTCTAAAGAGAGAGAGAGAGAACAATGCCTTGAATCTAGACATCCTCTTCTTCCAAGAATATATATTTATATTATGAAGTCCCTAATCTGCATAAATAAGACTTGCCATCAAGATCAATTGTTGATGCAACTCTCCAATTTTCTATCAAAGCATCTAGAAAACCTACTGAAACTTGACATCAGACAAGCATCCTCTTATGTAAAAAACACCATACATTTCATAGAAAATGTCAAAGACATCACATTGGTTCCTACTGATATAATTGCAAGTGTAGACATAGTAAATAGTTCACTAACGTTCCAAGAATAGAAACCATGCAATCACTTCAAGATGTTTTCCTGCCAGACATGGACCTCTTTAAACACTATATCAACAGTAGTTTTTTACATTTTTCAAGAGGGGTTTTTATTGTTTTTTTTTTTTTTTTTTTGCTTATGTTAGCTGACCTATTCATGGCTTGGTTTTAAAAAATATCCCTCCAACACATTGGAACACAACCAAAAATTTGACAATGATATGTTGACGATATTTTTATCCTTTGGCCCAATACTATTGCACAATTAGATTTCATCATCTTCCTCAACATTCATCCGCGAATTAAATTCACTGTTGAATAGAAAAAATGGGTGTTTTACCGTATTTGGATACACTAGTGGAGATATCACAACAAAAGACACTCAACTTCTCAGTCTACAGGAAATGAACTAACATAGGATGTTACACATGCAACTTCTCACCACCATCACCCAACGCAAAAAAGAGGCATCATCCTTTCCTTATGTCATAGAACCTACAGAATTTCCAACATGGAAGAAACTAATAGCTACAGTATCTTGATTCTATCCTTCCAAAAAAGAAAATGGTTACCACAGCACATTAATCAAAATTATTCTATTTCAATCTCCAAAACAATCACATAAACAGAATACAAAGGAGAAGTGATTCTTCCATATATATATATATATATATATATACACATACATACACACAGCACAACTAATCACAGATAAAATAGCAAGATTCTTTGCCAACAAAACTTAAAAGTCGCCATCTATCCAATGAACAAAATCTCTGAACACCTGAAACCTCCACACATCTACAATTTAAAACACCAGGTGTCTACAAGATCAGTTGCTATTGTGGTCTACACGACATAGGACAGACTGGAAGATCTGGTGAAATACGCCAATGAGAACACTTTAAGGACATTAAGATTGAAAGAAAGCACAAATCAGGGCCTGCAGCCCACATACAACGAAAACAAAACACCAAGTCGTACGGCAACAAACTGAAATGCTCCATATTGATTACCATTTTCAATCAAGAGCATTCGAAGAATCAGATGAAATAATGAAATATCCTCTACAGTGAAAAAGAAAAGAAAAAAAAAAAGGGTTTTACATCAAGTCTGATCTTCCTTAATTCATCACAACACACTTATATCTATTAATGGCATACAACAACTTATGTATCCTGTTAAACTCCTTAACAAAATCTAAAAGTATTGTGAAGTATTCATTCCCCTTGCCTAACTCAACAGTAACATTATATGTGAAAAGTTGCTCAAACATGATCCTCCTGGATTGTAAAGAATAGATTCTTTGTGAACACATTTCTGAATACGAAATTCTCTACTGGTATTTTCAAAACTATCAACAACTATAAAAGGTGTGTAGTTATGAATTTGCAAAGGGAGTTAAAAATCTAGCTACAGCTGAGCATTACCACAAAAAATAAATGGAAGAATGGTTATTACTTCAAATTTAAAGCTGGACTGTAAAAATTAGAGTGAATGACTATGGCTGAAGTGTTCAAACAATTTTGAGGAGGTGACAGACTTGTCATTGCAAGTTCATAAAGTACAACATAGAAAAGACAAACAGAGGCTTACTCTAGAGAAGAATCACTTGGCAGAATTGCTAAGCTAACTACTTTCTACTGAAAGGATGTTTCCCACCTGGTTGGCTGAGTGGACAGTGTATCCACTCTCAAAATCAACATACCATGGGTTAGAATCCCACCGTGGTCATGGATATTTGTTTTACTAATTTGGTTGAAAGGGCTTCTACCACTTCATGTAGCAGATACTTCACTCCACCTTATGAGGTATCAGAGGGCCCATATGGCATCAAATAATAAATATCAAATATGAAAAAAAAGAAAAAAATGAATGGGGATTAGGATTGAAAAGGGGATTTTTGAAAACACTTGCCTAAATATGGGACCAATAATCCATTAGAAGTTCTGGGACTTGGGAAAATAAAGTTTCAGGAAGTACTGCTACAGTAGATGTTAATTTGTCACATCCCATTAGTTAATAGATATGCTTATGGAATAAGAAAGTTGCATTTTTTGAATTTCATTTCATACCAATATACCAAGGACTAGTATACAATTAATGCAAAATTAAGCAAAGAGGATACATTTTTCTTTTCTACTGATATATATATATATATATATAAAGTGCGCACAGCAAAAGAACAAAATACGGTATTAGTAGAGCAAGTGATGTGATAAAAGCCATCATTCCCAAAATGATGGCTTTTTTTTATTTTTATACCTCCAGTTTCTACTAACACCCTTGCAGAAACTGGTCGCTCGCAAATATTACAGCTAATGTATCTAACAAGGGACCAAAAATGCGCAATTCTATTTGGGAAACAAAGATAATTTTTCTGATTGTGGATGTCGGATGTATTTCTACTGAAATGTCTTATTTTTCTATTACACATGGGTCAATATCCATAATCTAAATTACCAAAAGTTTTTTCAACCTTATTTTCTTATAATCTCTCACTCTCCCTCTTACTTGTCACAAGCATGGCATCAACCATTTATTTTCCTGTGAGGTACATAAAGCACAAGAAATCATGCATTCCTTATTGTATCTCTGATGATGTAGATAGCATCATCCAGCAACCAGCATGCAGTAAACTGATTGGAGTAGTCATACATGGATCCTCTACAGCCCAGTCAATAATGACAATGCCTTCTGATTAGAAAGACCTGAGTTTGAATCCCATCAAGGAGGTTAAGAATTTTTTAAATGAGCATTTCAATTGAAAGCATGTTACCAGGTCTCATAAAGAGTGGAAAAGGTTTTTAACCAGTAACTTTGATTTTTCATCTGACAAAAACAACCAGACAATACATGGACTATGCCGAAAGAATTACGATCATTTCAAATCATAAATCAGGTTTTTGAAAATTTTTGCCAACTTACTTGCCAATGGTAAGTACTGAGCTTAATACATGAAAGGAAAGATGAAGTGAGAACTTATATAATATATAATTACTACTCAGTAGTCAGTCATTTTATGCTGTTTAAGTAATTCAAATCAAATCATACCAACTAAACGTACATTGATGTAATACAATTTAGTTGGCTAACTTCCAACTTATACCTAATTCATTCATGCCTGAGCTTCTCAAATTGCTGACTAGAGGAAGAACTCTTTGAAGCCCCACCCCAACACCTCAAGCCATTCCAAAGTTAATTTGATCTAACACAAGTTTTTTTAATTCCTTCCTGGAAACTTGGATTTTAACTCACATCTTAGAAAAACTGATCGTAACACTTTCAGACAAATGAGAGTTAGGATCACAGTAGTCGTTTGCCATACGACCTTTGTAACTGAGCAGAAAAATATTCTAGTACACACATGCTCCAGAGTATGTTAATAATATGGTGACACACCATTTTACTATTTGTATATGGAAAATATTTCGAATCTGCAATGATTTAGTTTCAGTGAGTCCAGCTCCCACTAATTAGACCCCAATAAGGTCAAACTAGTTTGTGTATTATCTTTATCCTTCTTATGATGCACAGCAACACAGGAACTAATATACATTCCAGAAATCCAACTTAAATCTATTGTCACAAAAAAATTTTAATCGCCCAATGCATCAGTCTATGTTATATAAATATTGTTATAGGTGATATTTAAAAACAACTAAATGTTATGATTTCAAAACAAAGTAATACATTCTAAAAAATAAGTGTATTTCAAAACATTGTTTTGAAATTACACCACAACAAAACTCGCTTTGTATTTTCTTTTATTTATTGTTCATAATGATGGATGGATTTATATAAATTATCCATAAACAATCATTTAATAAGAAAAACAATAAGAAAGTAGGTAGCACTCTGTGAAGCTATACTCACTTTTCATGATGTACTTAGTCACATGATCCAGTCTTTGACCTGTCTTTGCAAGATAATTGTATTTTTTAAATAACAGCATTAAAAAGCATTTTCGTATGTAAAATTTTCAAGCATTTAATTACACTAATCTAATTCATATTGTGAGCTGTGAAAATAAGCTTAGGACAATACAATATTACAATGGCAAACATACTTAAGGATTAAAGATGTTGAAAGAAGATGCATAGATTTACCACAGTTTTTATTAAATTTATAAAATTGTGCCAATTTTATTTTTGCATTTATGATTGCCAATTTCTTTTTGAGATTATATTGTGAGAAAATCACAATTTTTTTTTAAAATGTGTGCACACTGTATATACATGTAAGGTTAATATTGAGCTAAACAAATACATTGCTTTGATTATAAACTTCACTTACTGTAAATGACTAATTCATTTTGCTCATCATCATCATCATGCGTATCAAGGATTTAGGCCTAGCATGGCCTGTTCCGGCCTTAGAAGTCATCATTGAATCATTTAAGAGGACGTCCTGGTTTTCTTTTTCCTAATGGCTTGTACTTTAAGGCTTGTTTTGGTAATCTTTCCGTTTTCATTCTTTGAATGTGTTCCATCCATTTATGTTTATATTTTTTAATTTTTTCTATTACTGGTTTAATTTAATTAATTTAATATTACTGGTTCAATTTAATGTAAAATAAAATAACAATAAATCGCTAATGCCTTTCGTTCCCCTTATAGGGGTCAAGGCCGTTTAGCCCTATCTAACTTTTTGGAGACTGAGGGGGAAGTTCAGTCTCCACCAGTAGCCAATCAGATAGCTGGCCCAACACTATCACTAATTATAAATGGTATCTGGTTAAGAGACTGCAGACGGTGCCCACATCTCGTGGTCCCTAATGCAATCTATTTATTGTCTGAAATGGTGTGGGTTCTGTGGTTGATTTTTTTAAAATTAAGTTTACAGGATGAAAAACTCAAGTTATTATTATTACATGACACCTTCAATGACTCATCAAGGGAGGGCACTCTACAACTTTCCAGGAGAAATAACACGATTGCAATGCAAGAGATTGACTAACTCAGGAACCAGTCGAAGAAAGGGTTGAAACAAGTTCCTCTAGTTAGCAACTAAATTCAAACTAAGAATGCTTTCTTTGGGTGGTCAAGTGCTATGGGTGCAAATGTCACTTCCAAAAGGCTACATAGGCCCTTTATTCATGATCTCAAAAACTTTCTTGTTTTTCATATAATCACAAATAACGTAATGATAACATGTAATGATGGCTCATTTTTCTTGCTTCTTCATGACTGAAATGAAAACCAAAAAACTGAGCAATGCTGCTGTGAAAGAAATTGAGGGAGAAGGTTGGAACTCGACAGTGGGGATATTAGTTAAAGATGATTATCGATGATGTTACAACAATGATGACAGCACAACTGTTGGGATAAGAAGAGAGCAGATTGAGTTTTTTATGATTGTTTGGTTTTTCATAATCTTAAATGTAGAAAGAAATTAAAGTTCTAAATCTTAAATTCAGGAGATAAAAGGATGGAAAAAGTGAAGATGGCTGGTTTACACTAAGACTTATTAAACCACTAAAAGTAAACTTTCATGTGTTTTTGTGATTCTTTAAAAGGGAACCTGCAGTTTTTGAATTAAGGATTTTAGATCCAGTTTTCATTCTGACAGCTGGAAATAAAACTACTTCACCTAACATGTAAATAAGGTGAAGAAAATATTTTTTGAATTCATTCAGAACAAAGCTAAAAATCAATTGCCACTTGTTTCTGATAACTCACCAGTGACGAGTGGAGTTCTGGGCATGGATGTTTGTGATCATCTATCTTTAGGTAGTAGATGAATTTCACTGCAGAGCATGAGGCTACCTCCCTACTTACTACAATCTTAAACTAGACAGCCATCTAGAGATTAAACTATGTCTAATCTCTAGATGCCTTCCAGACTATGCAAAAAATAAATAAAAATATAAAAAAATCCTTAACCCACCCACTCACAGTATTAAAACCCATATTTACCTGTGGAAATGATCAAATAACTCAAAGGGCTCAAAAAAAAAGGCCCAGGAAATTTACTCTAGTTGGCAACTAGATTTAAATCTGTACTGTAAACAATTTCAAATATATATATATATATATATATACCTGTTATATATGAGGGAGTTGTGGATATCATATACAGCTCATAAATATTTTCAAAAATACAAAAAAAGGAAAATTGATTTAGTTTCACTAATTAACATCATTAGGTTAAGGTACTGGAGAAATTGGTGAAAGAATTCAGGACTGAGTGGATAGGAATATGATACTCTATAGGGAACAACATGGTTTTGTGAAGAGCAGGTCTCAGTAATTTGCTTACTTTTTATAATTGAGTAACAATGGAGTTGGATAAAGGAAACGGCTACTCAGTGATACTGAGTAGCCATTTCCTTTATCCAACTGTGCAAAAGCATTTGACAAGATTCTACATTAAACTCTACTGCATAAATTGGAGCAAATGGGGATAGATATGAATCTGGTCATTTGGATTAAAGGGTGACTGATGGACAGATATCAAAGAGTGGTACCACAGAGCTCAGTACTTGGTCCACTGTTGTTTAATTTGTACATCAATGATATAAGAAATGATTTCACAGGAAATATTCAACTATGTGCTGATGATGCAAAACTGGAACGAGCAATGGTAAATGAAAGTGATGCAGATATCCTGAAGGAAGACTCAAACAGACTAGCAGTATGGACAAAGGTAAATGGCTGCCAGTTTAATGTGGCCAAATGTAAGGTGATTTACTTTGGGAAGAGATCAGAAGCTGTATACTAAATTAAATTGATGGAAATGAATTGCGGGAAAATGATGAGGCGATGGAATTGGGGGAGGGGGTAGACAGGGAGCTGAAGTTTAGAAGGAATATTGCAAAGTAGCAAAAAACAGCACATCAGATTACATGGTTTGTTGAAGAACACTAACAAGCAGGGATGGACAGGTTATTGTTCCCCTATATAAGGCTTGAATAAGGCCACATGTGGACTACTGCACACTGATTTGGACTCCTGGATTCCATGATGAAAAAGTTGTGGAGAGGATCCAGAGGTGAGTGACAAAGATTGTGGCAGGTCTATGGAATGCTCCCTACAAGTAGATTGACAGGTCTATAGGCTTCAAAAACTAGCTGACAGATGAAAAAAAAGAGGTGACATGATAGAAGCATTCAAGTTATTAAAGGGATTTTTATAGGACTGACACTGAAGACATTTTTCAGTACATGGCAAGAAGGGAGAGAACAAGGATTACCAGTGGAAGTTGTGTAAGAATGTGGTTAGCAAGGGTGTTAGGACTAAGTTTTTTGCTTGGAGGGTGGTATGGGTTACCAGAGGTAGTTGTGAGTGCTTCATTAGTGAATGAGTTTAAGGAGAAGTACAATAGGTATTGCGTGAATAAATGGATCTCCCAAGGTAAGTCTCCTAACTCCATGGAGATACTAGTATAATAATAATAATTAATGAATAAAAGAAGCTTATCGTTTCGCTCATCTTGATAATTTACACATCAGTGAAAAATTTACCACAATGAATAGAGCTGTATGCTTCCTTAGCTGTGTGAGTCAATAGGATCAGCACACTTTTCAAATTAAGAAGAATACAGCATGTTGAATGACAAGTAATGTATACTCAAATGGACCTTATATAACTTCAACAAAGTCAGGGATTACCCATCTGATTGCATGAAAATGAATACAACTATTTAAATTTTATGGTCTATAAACATTATCAATTTGCTTGGAAGTATGATGTTACATTATATGCTGATCAATAAATACATGAAAAATAGCTAACAGTTTCAGAGGGAAATGACAAGTTCACAGTCTGCATTCTATTGAAAAACTGGAAGTCCACAGGTAATAATATTAAAGCTTAGATATGACCAGTAAGCCAAAAATACTGATTTAAGGAGCTAATGCCCCTTGAAAAGACTGATCATTCATTTGCTATCAGACCCTATAGAATCTGTTTGGAGATACAAGCAATCCTAATTTTATGACAGGTAGAACTATGTGTTTCCATATTTTTATGGAAGAGTAGACTTTTATTACCAACAAATATCTATTATTGAATGGGATGAACTAAGGCATGTTTCATTGCTCTTCAGTTCTGAATGTGGAGTAAGAGAAATCAATCCAGGTTTGTAGAGTAAATATTATTATTACATGACACTTCCACAGAGCACTAGGACTCATTGTGGAAAGTTATTCTACAATCCAACACCAACACTAGGAAATCCACCATATTCACTGCACTATCCTTATATGGTAATTTTGTCTATTAATTGTATGCATTATTTCGATAATATGTTTGTTTTGCAAGTAGAAAATCTTGAATTTCTAGAGAAAAATCTCTGCAACCTCCATATGAATGCAGACAATTCAGTTTCAATTGAAAAAAAAAAAAAAAAAAACATATACAGCTTTCTCTCGTCACGAAGACAGGCGCATATTCCAAGTTCCTCTAACTCAGTAGCGCACTCAAAATTTAATCTGGGGGGGGGAGTAGACAATTTGAGAATCCACACTATGCATCACATATGACCTATGACTGAGCATCTGCAATAATCGCTAATTCATAAGTAGTATAGAAATAGAAGACACAACACAACATAAATAAAAAAAAATGAATTCAAATTAAGTGGATATTGAAAACAACATTATTTCTTAGCTGAATAAGAAACTCATAGATAAAAAATCTAAGAGTTTCATGCCAAATATAGAAAACTATAAATAAAAGTTCTGCGAGGCCAAGCATAAGTTAACAAGTGGTACATGCTGGGGCAACTCGTAGTAAAGGTGGAGTAAGCTCTGATCACTGTCCTTATTTGTATTTTCCCATAATGTAAAACACAGCTCCTAGGAGATGTATGCTGTTATACATTATGGGAGAAGGTCACTTCCCAGACTGGTTTTGACCTTTTTTGAGGTTCTCGTCAGAGTAGGTAGACTTAGATGTAAATACTAAGGTTGCAGTAATACAAAGCTTATTTCTTTACTGTCATCATCATCATTAGTGTTGCCCCAGCATGAATAAAAGAAAAAAGACAGGTCCAATGGTATAACTCAGCAGATTCTCTTCCCCCAATTTCCTCTGTCTCTTGCTTCCTCCTTCATTTCCTGATATCTTCTTGTTCCTGTAGGGTTTTGACTAATTTCTCTCTCATTCCATATAAATTTATTCAGTCGACTTCCTACCATACCAGCTTTGTTGATTCTCTGTTGTCTATTTCTATATTTAATTTATCATCTTCACTAAAAATTGTGCCCAAGTAGCTGAAATGTTTTACTTGCTCCACAGGTTCTCTGTTCACAACACAGTTGATATTTTCAATTCATCTGCCTATTTTCATTGTCTTTGTCTTGTCATTGCTGACCTTCATACCATATCTATTACAACAGTTATTCTATTCAGTCACGGAATCTTGCAGACTTCTAGTGGATTTATGTCGATGTATAACATAATCAGCATAAAGCAAAGAGTTTATATTAACATCTCCAATTTTGATAACAGGTTTAATACCACTTTCCTTCAAAATGTGATCCATATAGATAATGAATAACACAGGGGATAATGTACATCCTTGTCTGACACCAGATTTAACATTAAACCATCTTCCTGTACTTCCTTCAATTCTAACTACTGACTTAGAACTCAAATAAAGACTAAGAATTGCTTGATATAATACCCCATGACACCATATAACGGTAGCATTTTGAATTGCTTCTCTCTTGGCACCTTGTCATATGCTTTATACAAATATACAAAACTTAAATACAGATCATTGTTATATTTCCATGATTTCTGAACAATTTGTCATAAACTGAAAATCTGTTCCTGACTGCCTCTATTTGGCTTGAATCCAGCTTGTTCTTCACCAAACCTTTCTTCCACAATCCTTCTCAACTGTTTCTCAAGTACACTTGCGTAAATGTTACCAGGAACACTCAGTAGAGAAATACCTCTGTAATTCTTACATTCAGTTTTATTTCCTTTTTTATATACTAAAAACTATGAGAGCTCTACTATCATCTGGAATTCATCCCTCTGCCCAGGCCTTCTGAACTATGCAGTGCAGCCAATGTAAGACTTTTATACGTCTATACTTGAGCATTTCTGGTTGAATATCATCTACTCCTGCTGTCTTTACACATTTCAAGCTTTGGATAGCTTTTTCTACTTCAAGTATGGATATGTATTCCTGACTGCATGTCAATTGAGTGTTTTTTACCACTGTGCTATCACTGCTTGTTTCATTTAGTAATTTTTCGTATTAATTACTCCATACTTCAAGGATATCTCTTTATCCACTTTTCATGTCACCTTTATCATCTCTAATTCCTTTTACAGCACTCTTTCCTCCATTTCTGAGCTTCTTCAACAACCTCCAGAATATCTTGCTACCTTCTTGATATTTATTTCCTATGTTCTTACCAAAGTCTTCCCATGACTTTTGTTTAGCTAGTTTTACACAGTGTTTAGCTTTCTTACATTTGTCTCTGTATTCTCTAAGAGCACAAATTGACTTATTTGCCAGGAACTTTTGATATGCTTTCTTCTTTTCCTTCACTGCTTCTTTAACTTCCTGCATCCAGCATGGAGTTCTGATTTTTCTATCCTTGCAGACAACCTCACCACATGCCTCTCTGGCTGAATCAATCAGTGTTTTCTTCAGGTCTTGCCACTGAATCTCCAAGGTTTGGTTCCTGTTCTCAAACTTTCATTTTTTTTCTTGAATAATGTTCGTATATTTTAGTCTACAGTTCACCTGAGAGCTGCTCAACTTTTATCCACTTTAAAACTTTCTTATATGTTCTTCTTTAACTTTTGTGGTATATGAGAGCCAGAATGGTGAAAATATGAAATTCAATTTTATCCTCCTCAGGAATAAATGGTGTTCACTTTCCATTTCAAATCCTGTGTAAACTCTGGTGTCCTGCACCATTAGAAAAACATCACTATCAACAATAATATAGTCAATCAGATTTTTCTCATTCCTTGCCTCTTCTCTCCATGTGAATTTGAGCACATTTTTATGTTGGAACATTGTGTTAGTAATAAGAAGTCCATGTCATGAGCAGAAATCCAACAGGTATTTGGCATTATTATTAGCTTCGCTCTTTTCTCCAAATTTTCCCAAAATATTTTTGTGTCTGTCAATCATTTCCTACTCTGCTATTTCGATCCCCAACAAGGACCAACATTTCATTTTGTTCAGTTCCTTTCTCTAAATCATCAAAAAATTCCTCCACTTCTACCTTAGTAGAACCTTTTGTGGGACTAGGCACCAGGGACGAATTCTCCATGCTTGCTGCACAAGCTCATTAATTGAGAAAGAAGTAATATTAATTTGTCAATAAATGCATGCATTTATAAACATTCTATTTAGGCTTTTATTTTTGTAGACAGAAGATGTCTTAAGCTTGCGTGCCAATAATTGAGCTTTGTGTTGTGCATCGAAAGCCGATGCTTGCTCATCTAGTCAAAGCTACCTTGGCTTGCTCGGTTGTAGGAGCTTCCAGGTCCTTGCAGCAGCACTATGATTTCACACGCTCGCATAGCCATTTCACGTCGTCTCACTCTGTTGCTTAAACACAGGCCATACGCAGTCAACGTAGCTCTCACCAGTGAGCTTCTGCCAGCCTTTACAAGCGTGCGCGTTGCTTGGAAAAATTAAGTTACAATCAACTTTTTATGACAATGTTATTGACCAGTTCATAAAGAAGAACCGTAGAGTACAATTTGTATTCAAGTAGCTAAATTGAAAAAGATAGAATATCATTTGTAAAATAAATGTTGTATTTGTATGATTAAATGTACATAAACTTCTAAATATATAGTTTTAAATAGTCAGTAATTCATTATTCCGCTAATCAGACTTCAATCACACCTCCCTGAATGATAACAAGAGCAAGCGTGATTTTCAAGATCAGCATTCGCCCCTGATAGGCACAAATCAGTCTCATTGTCCAGTTTCCCATTCTGATATTTGCACACATCACTCTACTTGAGACTGCCTGCCATTCAAGAAGATGAGTGTCGTATTTTGTGTTGAATACTATGGCTACTCCTTCTTTTCTGTGGTTGTCATTGCCTGAATATAACATTTTGTATTTATTGCTCAGAAAGATCTCACCAGTTTTTGTCTTTTTTTTTTTTTTGTTTCAGTCACCCCTATTATGTCAATCTGGTACTTATCTAATTCCTCAGCAAGCTCCATTTCTTTGCCATTCAGGCTTCGAATGTTGATAGTACCGATTTTGAACTCTGGTGATGTTGAGTTGGGGTGTGTTTTAGGATTTGTTCCAGTAGGTGACTTTTCGCTCTTTGCCCTGGTTCCCTGGCGAAAACAATGGGGACCTTGTTTAACCGGGTGATGCTCCAGCTGGCATGAAATTCTGTCATGTTGTACCATCATTTTATATTTTGGTTTAAGCCAATAAGAATGCAATTTGGTCAGCTAAATCCCAAATTTCAGTCCATCCTCGTTCGTTCAGTATCCAGGTAGATACCTAACAAGGTGCACCAGAGAAGGTGAGGATTGGACATTAGGTCAGAAGCCCTGGTCGGTTCTCAGCATTCCTTTAAAGGCTAAGTGGAGGTCTCCTCTCAGTTATACAGCTTTAACCCTTAAGCACCCCAAATTGATATTAGTTCTTTAATTTATGTAGATGTTACTTATAAATAAATCCAGTATACATTTTTCAAGATTCCTGGACTGAAGTGAATAACTGCTGTAAGAAATTAACATAAAAAGATGATGAAAATAAGTAGAAACATGAAAACATCAATTGCATCCTGAGTAAAGAACCTGTAGAAGTAGTAAAACATTTCAGCTAATTAGGCACAATTTTTAGTGAAGATGGAAAATTGAATATGGAAATACAAAATACATAACAGAATTAGGAAAGCTGGTATGGTAAGAAGTCAATTGGATAAATTTATATGGAATAAGAGAGAAATTAGTCAACACTACATTAACTACACAAGGCAAGTTTTAACTTATATGAAAGCTGCATTAAACATAAAGCTGTTGGAGAGGTCTGAGAATAATTAGGAGAGTCAACAGATGGTATCAGTGGCAGTATCATATTCAAAATGATGATAATAGGAAAGACTTGATATTGTTAGCATTCAGGAATGTGTCCTAAGAGCTAATCTCAGGTGGTATGGCCTCTTAAACAGAATGGGAGGGGAAAGGGGTTATTAACAAAATAAGTGTTATTTTCCAGGATGGCATGAAAGACCCAGAGGAAGATCTCGGTGGATAGATAAAGTAAAAAGCACCTTAGAAAACAGAAATATAAGATCTGATAATATTATAATCTTCACAGATAACAAATTAATTTGGAGGAAGATTGTTGAAAAGAAGTTAGTAACGACATAACTTTTCGCGTAGGGTCTGCTAAAAAATAATAAGTCCTTAATGAAATAAAGACCAAAAAGGCTTCACTTTGGCGATGTAAAAATTATTTAAGTTAAGGGGATATTTAATCCCACATTATTTCAATGCCGAATAATTTTGGCATTTTGGCAAAATTTGGTTTTGAAATAATGTGGGATTAAATATCCCCTTAATTTAAATAATAAGTCATTATTTTTTAGCAGATATTAGTGCAACTGTTATATATATTTGGTAGTATTTTGTTTATTTTTGACTGTGTAGTTACATGTTATTTAGTCAACTATTATTAAGCGATATACTTTTCATAATTGCTTTTCACTATGGCAACAATATGTATGGAAAAATGGCAACCAAGACACTGATGTTGACTGATATCAACATGTAGGATTTAGTGCAATGTAGCACGTTTAATGTATTCGCTGCCAAGAGTGAATGGTTTGTGATATGAGAGAAAGAATGGTGAAAATATCTGTCAAATGTTTCGTAAGTGATTATAAGAAATGTGAGTCATGAAAGAATGGAGTGACTGATAATAAGGAATGATAAATTTTATTTATCATTCAGTCTTTGATAATAAGGTATAAAAGCAGGATTGTCAAAGTAATGTGGAGAATGTAGCGAACAGCGAATGATAGTACACAAAATAAAAATGAGAGTTTGTGACTGGAGAAATGATTGATACAGAAGGATGGAGAATGAAAGAAAGAAAGAGTGAATGGGAAAAGCATAAAAGCGCTAGCAAAACTGGGAGAAAAGAGATAGTATTGTATGAGGATTCAATGATAAGAGGTATACTTAATGACAAAAGCATGTTTTCCAGGTGTGAAAATAAAGGATATTAGTGATGCTATAAGTATGCAGAAGAATGAAGTGAATGACTTAATTGTTTTGGCTGACATAAATGATTTGATGGGTAAGAAATATGCAATGAGAGATATGAAAGATTTTTTAGCTGAAGCAAAAATGAAGATTAAAGAAAGTAAAGATTGTGAGTCTGCTGCCTCAGCATGATAGGACAAAACTGAGAAGAAGGGCCATGATTGCCAATGATTCAATGAGAAGATTGCAGGAGGAAAGGTGTGCAGTTTACTGATCTATGGAATGAATTCGATGGACAAAAGAACTTATATATGCCGATGGGCTACATTTAAATGGTTTTGTAGTTAGTTTGAAGAAAGCATTGTTTAGTGAGTGATGAAATCAAGCTTGTGTCTAGCTGTCCCTGTGATAAATGAGCATGTGTACAGTAATAATTATGCAATGCCAAATTGGATTTCACAAGTCTCCAATTCGAATGGTTGGTAATGACATTACACAAGGGATGTTGAAATGCATGCACAAATGTAAGAAGTATCAGGAATAATGGTGAGGAGATTTTTGCATTGGTAAGCTTGACTTGGCTAAAATTATAAGCATCAGTGAGACCTGGTTGACTGAAAATGATATAGTTACAGGGATAGAATATAAATGGTTATGTATTTTCAGGAAGGATAGAATGGAACAGGACAGGAGGTGGGATATTGCTGATGATAGCTGAAGAATTACAACCAACAAAATTAGAACAAAGAGGATTTCAGATTTGAGGGAGATGGTTCATTTGAGGCTATCTGGTGTGAGATAGAGGAAAATAGGGCAAAATACATTGGTGGGTGCTGTTATAGACCAGGGGGTCCACAGGAAGATGCCACGTAATGGCAGATTAGCACAATGAGTGTAGGCCAAAAAATTATTATGGGAGACTAACTATGGGGATATCAATTGGAGAGAGGAAAGGGGACATTACAAGATGGAAGTTATACAGTTACTAAGAGATAATTGCAGGAAACATGTTATAGAAGGGACAAGGGGGTTTGAGGGTTTTGGATCTGATAATAGCATCACAAGATGTATCCATAACCAAGGTAGATATTCTGCCTCCAACCAGGGCTGAGCCATGAGGTTGTGCACCGCACAAGGGCGCTTGAAGATAGGGGGCACCATTTCACCACAGGGAATAAAAAAATATATATATAAATTTTCTTATTCTTGAATTATATCGTTTGAAGTGAAACATTATCAATATTACTACAGATTTTATTTCACAGAGTAAGCATTGACTCAGCGAAAATTTTATAAATATTCTTGATTGTTTATTATATTTTTAGTGGAAATTATTAGTTTAAGACAGACTGTGAATTCATTCTTGCGCTGTGCTTTGCTTAGTACCGTCGACAGGATGTAGCATAGAGGCAGCCTTCCTCACGCCGCTGCTTAATAAGGGCGCTCGCTCGTTCAGACGTATTACGGCAACAAGATATTTTACAAAAATACAGCATTTAGTTTACCAAATAAAAAAGACACCATTTCCAATTGAACAGTTAAATATGTGCTTATTATATTTTATTAATAAAAAACTTATAGTCATACATAGTAAAACTAAACATTTTAGAACCCACTTATTAGATACTTAAGGAAACAACCCATAAAGTATCATACGATGTGAATTTCATAAACTTTTATTGTCTATATATATATATAGAAGGGACAATAGTTATATATATATATATATATATATATATATATATATATATATATATTAAATTATATTATGCATGAATTCTCCTACTCAAATTACGAGTCTCTATCGCTCCGAATTTCACATTTGAGCGATAACTCGCTCCCTGCAGTAAACAATACGCCATCCCCAACAGCCATTATACTGCAGAAACACAAAAACCAATTAGTTTTATCATGTCACTGGATAAGGTTCACAGACATCATTTGCAGACTGTGTTATATATTACTCAACAAATAGTGCAATTACAGACAACTGGGAATATAAACACTAACCAATGAATCACATCTTCCCTCCAACAGAAACTGCTATATACAGCAGGTGCAACATATGGTTTTGCTTGACACTACCCCATCATGAACATGTTAAAACTAAGAAATATATAGTGAATGCATTTCAGATATTATGGAAATGGTTTAAGAGAATTAGCATTTCAATTCAATTGTCAGCTTGTTTTGTTTGGGTTGCGCGATCTTTTGTTAATACTGCACCAATCATATGCACTTCTTAATAGTGGCTTTTTCTCTATTATACTGGCCTACAATTGCACACATCTTTCACTTCTCATTAGTAATTTGTCAAGGATTGTTCATTATGTATCTCAAGTCTTAAATTATTGGTAATTTTTGCTTGATATAATGGGAAAGAAGATGACTCCATTTGGGTAGATAACTTTAATTGCACACAAGGAAACTGCTCTTGAGAACAGAAGAAGTGATGGAGAATAGAAGCTTCTTGGTAAGTCATACCCATTTTTAGTTTCTGAAAATCCCCACATATATCTCGCTTTTTTAGCTTTAATTTTGGGAAAAAAAGTGCGAGTTATAGTTGAGTAAATACGGTAATTTTTTTAGCTTTCAAATTGTTAAGTATGGATCATTGGTTAAAGAATGGATTTATAAAACGTACAAAAGAGAGCAATATAGCAGATATAGAAATAAGCAATTTCACTCCTATCATTGATGACAAATTATTTATATTAAGTAAAAATGTATAGTATCTTTATAAATTTTGTTGTATTAAAAATAAATCATATTTTTTTTGTTTAAATGTACAACTAAATTCAAATAAAACAGACATTTACAATGAAATATATTTTTATTTATTATTATTATTATTTTGATAAGAGTATTTTGAAAAGTTGCTTGGTAATAATGTAAATTAAAGAAGGGGTACACGGATATCTGAAGTTTCAGAAACACTGATCTATCCAAAAATATTTAGTCTGAAACATAGGTGTACATTACGATGTTCGTTTTCTTAAATTCCACTTCGAATTTGGATAGACGAAATAGTGTCTATCCAAATATGCACTTCTTACATTTTTTTTTGGTGTCATTTCAATTTTGAATGTGAATGTGTTTAAGTGACTTTGGACAATTTGACTTTGATTTTAATTGTGTACTTATTTTTGATAGACAAATAAAATTTTAAAGATAATAGTTTATAAATTATAAACATATTAATCAGCTGAGGGCCCAGAGCTAAAAACCCTGTATATATGCGGGATAGACTATCAGCGTGTCAGGCTGATGCAGCTCGAATTAAATTAATAAACATAGGTTATTTATGAGCTATAAAACTCTTCAGATGATCTTGGTTTACACATACTGCAATTGGCCCTTTCTTGATACTTTTTGGTGTATTTTTGCACCATTTCATTTTGTGCGTTACAGTAACAGTGTTACTGTGCAGTTGCCTTTTGTTTTATAAAATATATTTATTGTTGTTTAGTAAATTTTTTGTGAATTTGGATTATTATTCACGTAAATAAGTACATCTATTATATTTTTGCTAAGTTTGAAAATCAGTTAAATTGTTTCATTTTAGTTAATTATCTTATTTTGAAAACAAAAGATTTTTATGTTATGTTAGGTAGACATCTAGAAAATAAATAATTTTCAATAAGAAATTTATTTATATATTTGTTCTTGTTCTGGGTGGAAGACATTGGGGTTGGGGTCCTTTTATTAATTTCTTTAATAAATATTTTTAATATTCTAGAAATTTCTTAATTAATCAACAATTACCAGAATGTAAAAAATATTAAATAAATACCAGTGAGAAATCAATCAGTGGCTAATATCTCTACATGTTAATTTTCAAAAAATACCTAAAATGTAAGCATATTTATTATTCAAAACATCTGAAAAATCAAATTCTGTAATAAAAAAAATAGTCTTGGGCCATTCACTTTAAAAATAATAGTCGGTTAAGGGGTTAAAAAATAAGTTTAAGGGAAAATTTCAGAAATTATTATTTATTTTGGTGGACAACTTTTAATGCTCTTCTTATTTTAAAGTCTAACCAAGTGTGTTAACCTCTAGATGTCGGAAAAAAAGCCAAAGAAGATATCTGGTGCACAAAACAGGAAAAGACAATTGCAACGAGTACAACTGGATTCCGACATAAATTGGCTGGATCGCTGAATAAATTTTTAACTTCAGGATCACATAAAAAACGAAAACGAAGAACAGAAAGTTCTAACGAAGCAAGTACTTCGTGTAGCTCTACTACAGAAAAAGAGAGGACACAAGATAACTATGAAGAAACAAATGTTACATGCGAAAATGAAACTGGCCTGACTGGACTGTCTACAGAAGTTGCAGCAGAAGAAATATTGGATTCCGATTCAGCGAAACACAAAACTTCAAATTTTACTTTAAATTTTAATGTTAATGATCCAAGTACTTGGCCGAATCATATAACTACCAAAGTTAGAGATTGTTTAGTTGAGCATTGCCCGTGCCAAGTAGTTAATAAAGAATTTCCCAAAGATGAATCTGGCCACAAGTTTTCTGATTCATACTATTATCAAACTTTAGCAAATGGAGAAAAACTTTTACGAAGTTATTTAGTTTATTCAGAATCACGAAAATTCAGTTTTCTGTTATTATTACAAAATATTTTGGTAGTCAAAATTTCCAACTTTCTAACGAATAAGGTTGTAACAATTGGCAACATTTAAATCATATACGAAAAATACATGAGACAAGTTCTGTGCACATTAAAAACTGTTCAAAATACAGCGAACTTAAAATGTCGTTGATTAAGAAATGCATTATTGATTGCACACAACAAAGATTATACAAAACTGAGAAAAAATATTGGCAATCTGTTATAGAATGGTTAATCTACATAATACAATATTTATCAAGACAGTGTATAGCTTTTAGAGGTTCTTCACAAAAACATTTTGAAAATGATAACGGCAATTTTTTAAAGTTAGTAGAAACTGTCGCTAAATTTGATTCAATAATGGCAGAACACTTGCATCGCATCCAAACATCACAAAAAAGGAACATTGCTCATTATTTAGGTGATAAAATACAAAATGAAATCATCCATATAATTTCTGAAGCTATAAAACAAAAAATTTTAGAAATGGTTAAAGAGGCGAAATATTATTCATTAATTCTTGACACTACTCCAGATATAAGCCACACAGAACAATTATCTATTGTTATTAGATTTGTTAATCAAAATAAAGATACAAATATACCAGAAAAACATTTTTGGGTTTTCAATCTGTAGAAGATACCACTGGGCAAAGACTATTTCAATTTATAAAAAATTATTGAATATTAACATTTCGGATTTAAGTGGCCAAGCTTATGATAATGGTTCTAACATGTGAGGCAAACATAATGGACTGCAGAAAAAAATCCTTGAAATAAATTCAAGGGCTTTTATTATTCCACGTGCTGCTCATTCATTAAATTTGGTAGTTAATGATGCAGCTAAGATATCCTGTTGTAAAATTTTTCTCTCTTATTTTATTCTTATTATTTTACTCTATATTTAGTCTATATTCTCTTATCTTTACTTCTTGATTATTCTTAATTATACTAAAACTTTATCTTCAATCTTAATTCTCTTAACTTCAATATCTCTCTCTCTTGGCCAATCTATACTTACAAGAACGATGCTAGTGGTTTGTGGGACAAAGGAATTACTAATGGCGGATACCTATTCCTTTGTCTCACACTGGTTCTAATTCCTTTTTCGGATTCAAGGAAAATTTATTTTTTCACTGCGCCACCAAGAATCCTAAATTAACAGATAGTGTAGAATCCAGGAACCAGAACACAGTTTAGCATACAATCTGACGTTACTAAGAGTTACGTATGCAGTCGTAGCCTCTCTATAAATTAATCTCCTGCTGTGGTCCGTAATTTATGAGCAAGTGCAACAGAGAAGAAAATCAGGCAAGTCATCAGTTAAACAAAAAGAACAAAACATTTAATTCAATTGAAACATTGTACATACTATGAATTCACTCTTAATATATAATCTGCAAATACTAATGAATGAGTACTAATTTACTTAGATTCTCAATATCTATCTTAGCATGCACGACAAAGAACTTCAGTTAAGGTTTACAATCTGCACTTGAAAAATTACACTTATTCATTAATACTAAGGACAATTATTAGCTGAATTACTAAACTAGCTCCATGTGCTCTTATACAATTTCTTCTCACAAAATGCTCACAACTTTTTCTATCATTTAAAAGACAATTCTCAGGCTCCACGTGCTCTCAATTAATTTACTTAACAAAATACTCAAAATTTTCATTATTACTTTATCATTCAAAGAAACATTCTCTAGAGATGTTTCTTTGAATATATGTGTATATATGTAAACTTTCCTAAAGTTTACATATATACACATAATAAAACATGGATTGTACGTTACCAATTGCTGGGGAATTGTCTGGCCACTTTTCATATCTCGTCTGGACAATTACTTTCGACACCACGTTCCTTCTGCTTTCTCTGAGGCATTCTTCATAGGTTCAATCTGCACTTACTTCTGCCGCCGAAAATAGGTAGATGTTCTTCTCTGGTGAACTCGTTCAACATCATAACAACATCTCTGTAAGCATTGGTGAATACCTTCTGCTGGGCTGGTCGCCGACTGGTAAATTGTTGGGAAATCTACGGCAAAGTGCCTCCATCACTGTCTCGAATCCGCAGGGAACGAGGGGACGCCACGAGGAGGCTCAATACACATCAGCAAGACCGCCTGAAAACTCTGGAGGTTAACTCCACACAAGAGTAAGAATAAAACTCAGCCTCAGAAGCACAAGAGGCACTGCACGACTTTTTAAAGTGCGCCCCACACGTTCACTTCACGTCATCGATTACTCCTCCTATTTTTCTCAGCGTCACCTCACGTCACCCAGTACTGTGCGCCCCACACGGAAATCTTAGCCTACTCTTCTGGGCGTATGAGTGTGTGTGGGTGGGAGGGGGGAACTTACTTACTTACAAAAGGGTGCACCTGTACTCTTTGATGCACGTGTTTCGATTCCGGCCATCTCTATTTAATCGGATTATCTCTTTCTCCCAGCAATCTATAAGTACTTACACTTAAGCAGTTTAGCAATTCTCAAATACTTTATAATATCACATATTAAATGAAGGATTCTCAGCTTAGTAACATTTTAGTGAAATTTACAAGAGTATAGTACATTCTGATACAACAATAATTAATTCAAAATTGCAAGCCCATGTTAAGTCTGAAGGAAACTTAATTTAATTTTTGTTTAATTCAGAACTTAACACTGTGAAACCATAAATTTTTTTGGGGTAATACAGGAATTATATAATTATTTTTCAATATCTGTGAAGCGTTGGGCTATATTAAAAAAACATATTCGTGTTTTAAATTTGAATCCACTTTCTGCTACTAGATGGGAAAGTAGAGTAGAAGCAATAAAGCCACTTAAAAATAATATCAAAGAAATTTACCAGGCCTTTTTTGATATTACGGAAGATGAAACTAAAGATATCGATTCTAGAGTTCAGGCAGACAACTTAATTTCAAAGATTTATTCGTTTAAATTTATTTGCTCTTCACCACTCATTGAAAGAGCACTCCCAACTGAACAAGCTGGCTTCAGGCCAGGAAGAAGTTGCTGTGACCAGGTTCTGGCCCTGACAACTCAAATTGAAGCAGGCTTCCAGAAGAAACAAATCGGGAGCCACTTTCATTGACCTAACATCTGCTTTTGACACTGTCTGGATCAGGGGCCTCCTCCTAAAAACTAGGAAATATTATAAAATGTAAAAAAACTCTACAACTTTTTGAATCTATTCTCTCCAACAGAAAAATCCGGGTCCATATTGGCAGAAAAAAGAGCAGGCCCAGATTCCTTCACAACGGTCTTGGGGCTCTGTGTTATCCCCTATACTTTTTAACATCTATATGTATGATCTACCTCATACCAGATCAAGCAAGTTTATGTACGGCGATGACCTAGCGATCTTACATCAATCCACCTCCTTTACCAACTTAGAATCAACCTTGAACACAGACCTGAACACTCTGGAAGAGTACTTCAAGCAGTGGTACTTGAAGCCAAATCCAACGGAAATAGTGTCCTCAGTATTTCACCTGTATAATGCAGAGGTGAATCGACAACTCAATCTTTCTTTCTGTGGAAAAATGGTAGAACACGAGCCTCATCCAAAATACCTTGGAGTGAGCCTTGACAGAAGCCTAACCTATAAAAGGCACATCATCAACCTCTTCAATAAAATTAAAACCAGAAATAACATCATTTCAAGGCTTGCTGGAACAACCTGGGGGTTGTGGTGCAAAAGTCCTAAGGTCGCCTGCACTAGCCCTCGCATTCTCTGTAGCAGAATATTGTGCCTCTGTCTGGGAAAGAAGTACACACACTAACATTATCGACATCCAGCTGAACTCTGCCATACACACAATTAGTGGGACAGTGAGAAGCACCCCTCTCTCCTGGCTGCCTGTTCTATCTAATATTGCTCCACCACACATACGGAGAAGACAAGCCTCGATTAAGGAATTTAATAAAGCAATGAGCAACCCACTCCTACCCCTACACCAGACTCTCATAAATCCATATAGTCTTTGCCTAAAATCTAGAAAGCCTCTCTGGTCCATGGATGAACTCTCTTCAGCTGCACTGCCATCAATATCTGCCATATGGAGAGAACACTGGTCCAACAATCTCCCAACAAACGGCTCCCTGGTAGAAGATTCCTGTGCTCCGCAACCTGGTTTTGGTCTTCCTAGGAAGATTTGGTCATCCATAAACAGGATCAGAACTAGTCAGGGCATATGTGGCTATCTTCTACATAAATGGGGGCTGTCAGATCACCCTTATTGTGATTGTTCTCCCGTGGCTCAGACGATTACTCATATTGCGTACGACTGCCCAAGGCGTCAAATTTCACGGTGGTGGCCTACAGTACATCCACAAGGTGACGGATGAGGCCTTGAATTGGCTTTCTTGGACCTTGACCTGTAGTTGGTATGGTGGTGATGGTGGTTATGGAGGAAACAGAAGATCACGGTCCCATCTCACCACGAAGACGTTATTCTAGTAGTCACTCTCATAGTCCTCGTCATAGTATCAGCAGAACTCCTCATGTTCGAAGATGATGATGCAGTGTGAAATGGGCTTCCTCTAATGGATCAAGTTTTCTCACACAAGACACAACTGCTCTCTACTTAAACCTTGGATACAGCCACTTTTATGTTGTGAAGTGTTGTGAAAACATACAGTCTTATCATACTTGGTGTAGCAGGACGATAATTGTCCCTGGCTTAATTATGACAAGTTACTTTTGCTTTATATATATATATTTTTTTTTTAAAAGAAAGACTTAGTAAGCATTACATAAAAGGTTGTGCCTTTTATGTAATGAACTTTTATACGTTAAGATTTTAATCATTTGTTTCTGGAAATTGTGATTGCATTTTTCACTTACCAGTTTCATGTAGCCATAGGAATAAATAAATAAATTTGCTCTGTTCATGTTTGGTACGAAATCTTAAGTCTTGTAAATGTTGCAAGCAATATATTGCAGAATCCGACATTTGATATAGGAAAAATTACAGAAAATCTTGATTATATTATACAAGAATTAAATACTCGCCGAACAGACCAATATTTTGAAGTAGCAAACGATCTTAATATTGATCCTATTTTTCCAGACATTTGCAGAAGAACAAAAACAAAAATGTTTGGTTACAAAGCATCAGACGAGACAACGCATGATCCTAAACAAAATTTTAAAATAGAGTTTTTCTTCGCAATTTTAGACACGACAATAACTTCAGTCACGGAAAGATTCATACTCTTAAAACAACATAGTGAGGACTTTAAAGTTATAAGAGACATTAGCAAATTAAAAGATTGGAGCGATGAAGATTTAATGAAACATTGTAAAGATTTGCACTTAAAACTGAGTGACAATCAAAATTCCGACAATCGCGATATTGATGGTATGACTTTATTTGAGGAATTAAAAACTTTGCAATGTTTTATTAAAAAAGAGTCGGCTCCTCAGGATGTTTTAAATTATATATACGAAAATAAATTAACCAACACGTTTCCGAATACTGCGTTTCTGACGCGTATTTATTTAACATTACCAATATCCGTAGCAGCAGGGGAAAGAAGTTTTTCAAAACTGAAACTAATAAAAAAATTATTTGCAGACAATGTCTGGAGAGTGTCTAAATGATTTATCAGTTATATCAATTGAAAATAATATTCTGGATTCATTAGACATTAAAGATATTATTAAAAATTTTGTGGCGGCTAAAGCAAAATGGATAAATATGCAAAATAAATCTACATTTATACTAATTGTTATATAGTTAAAAGCATATCTCCAAATTATCTTTGTTATGTAATATTTCTTTTTATATTAAAATAAATGTAATTTTTGTTTATATATATATATATTTATATTCTGTTGTATTTATATATTAAGGAATAAACATTTTTGAAAATTTTTATTATTAAAAATTCCTTATTAATGAATTTCAGTGATTACAATGTTCTACTACTGTTAAATAAAATTTAATTTTATGTATGAGTATAAACTGTTTTGTACTTTTAACAAAGTATAATTTTTCGCAAAATTTTTTCATGGAAACTTATTTTATGGGGGTGCTGAAAAACGTTTTGCACAAGGGAGTGAGGCCCTGTCTCCAACTGGGGAGAGTGACCATATAGTCTTGTTCTGGAATGTTGTCAACATGTAGAGTTCTCTGTCAAGAAGGGAGTTTATGTTCAATTATAAGGCTGGTGATTATGAAAGACTTAGGAATAATCTTGGAACAGTGCCATGGCTTGAGAAGCTACAAGAAAAGAATGTCAGTAGTGCATGGAAAGTGGGAAGAGATTGCTTGAAAGTAGCAGTATCAGACTGCATATCCAAGGTAAGGAGAATAAATTAAGTTGGAATTATGTGGATGAGTAGGGATATAAAGTGAGAGCTGCAAAAAAGAAAACATTGTGGAAATATAAAGGAAAAAAGTGATCAGCATACTCATGAAGAGTACAAAAGTGCAAGCAAGAAGGATGACTAGTGGAGCAAGGAAGGCCAAATCAGATTATGAGAGAGAATTAACCAAACAGGCCAAAGTAAACCCAAAAGAGTTTTTTGTTATGTAGTAAGTAAGAGGAAAAATGACTGACAGAATGACTTTAAACAAGCTCAACAAACTCATGGTAGGAAAGTGACTGAACCAAAAGAGTTCAGTTGCTGAGTGATCATTTTGCAAGAGGGTACCATTCAGTGATTTTACAGTCGCTGATGTTAAAGAATGTATATTAACATTGAGGTATATGAACAGGAGGTGTTCAGCATATTAAAAAATATGAATGTGACCACAGCAGCGGGACTGGATGGCATATCAGCCCATGCACTATATGAATGTGCAAGAGAATTGGCATTGCCCCAAACGAAGTTGTTCAATCTAAGTCTCAGCTCTGGCAGGGTTCCAAGGGAAAAGAATGAGGGAAAGATAGTACCATTGCATAAAGGGTGCTCCAAGACAGAAGTAGCAAACTGCAGACCAATTAATATATCGGGAGTGGTTGTTAAAGTATTGGAAAAGTTGGTGAAAGGTAATATACAACAGTGGGTGGATAGGGATGCAATACTCTATAGTGGGCAGGATGGCTTTGTAAAGGGTAGGTCCTGTCTTAGTAACCTATGCACATTTTATAATAAAGTAACTGAATAAAGGCAGAACTGAATAAAGGTAATGGCTACACCATGATACTGCTTGACTTTGCCAAGACATTTGACAGACTACCACATGGAAAACTATTAGAAAAACTGGACCAAATGGGAATGGATATGAGGCTAGTAGCATGGATGGGAGGGGGTGGCTGACAGAAAGATACCAGAGAGTAGTATATGGTGGTGTGGAATCTAGGAGAATGATCGGGACTAGTGGAGTAAGTACCTCAGGGTATGGTACTAGGGCCAATAGTCTTTAATTTGTATATCAATGACACATGGAAAGATTTATGAACAGATATTCAGTGGCTTGCTGATGACACAAAACTGGGGAGAGCAATAGTTGATAAAGGTGATGTAGATATCCTGCAGGATGATTTAAATAAATTGGCATTGTAGGCAAAGGATAATGATTGTCAATTTAATGTTGCAAAATGTAAGATTATTATTATTATTATTTGACACCTCCAGGGAGCCCAGGGACTTATCGAGGGAGGGCACCTGCTCTACAACTCCATCTCCACTATTCAATCACCAACTGACTGCAAGCAACTAGCCCAACACCATCTACCGCCAACCACCACTGGTATTTCCACAGACAATCGCAAACATCCATGCCCATGGCAGGATTTGAACCCACAGCCTTTTGGCTGGAAAGCAGATACATTATCAACTCGGCCAACCAAACCAGCTAATTATGCACTTTGGATTGAAAAGGTTGCACATGGTGTATCATATTGATGGTATTTGTTTGCAGGAAATTAATGAGGCTAGATACTTTGAGATAATGGTGGACAAAAAGATAAAGTTCAGAGGGCATATTGCAAAAGTTGGTAAAATAGCTCAACGAATTACTTGGATGTTGAAAAACATGCTAACAAGTAAAGACGGAAGTTACTAATCCTCTTTATAAGGCTATGATTTGGCCACATCTTGACTATTGTGCACAGACTTGGTCACCTGGGGTCCAGGAGGTGGTCGAGATGATTCAGAGATAAGTGACCAAATGGTGACCGGTCTGTGGAATACTCCCTATGAGGATAGGTTGAAGGTTTGTTGGTTACAAAGTTTGGTTGATAGTCAGAAAAAAAGGGGATATGATAGAAACTTTTAAGATATTAAAGAGGTTTTATAAAATTGATGGAAGTGAAATTTTTCAATATATCACAAACAGTCAGAGAACTAGGGGTCACCTGTGTAAGTTGTATACGAGTGTGGTTAGCAGGGTGTGCAGACCAGAATTTTTGCTTGGAGAGTGGTGAGTGGAATGGACTGCCAGAATTGGTTCTGAGTTTCCTGATGAATGGATTCAAGGAGAGGTGTAATAGGATTTGTCTGTATGATGGTTAATTTGGATCTCCCACGATAAGTCTCTGGACTCCATGGAGATGGCGTAAAATAACAACAATACTAATATCCTGTACATCCCTGAGGGTATATTAATAGAATCATCATCATCATTAAATTCCTAATTTAATGATGTTTCTATTAATTTAAATTACAGTAATAACTGTTTCTGGCAACCATAGCATATCAAAAAATCAAGGAGCAAGAGCTGAATCCAGCCAAATTTTGAAGCTCCTGCTTCAAACTTTGGTGATTTCAGAGGATAAATTGGATGTTGAAATACTGAGTATTCATGAGAGTGAGACTAAGCAAGAAGTGAGCGATATACGGAAACACAAAATCCAAAGTTGTAATTCTTATTGCTTCCTTGCACAATACCCCTGAAATTGATGAAGAATGTCCTGAAAATAAGCAAAATAATAAAATTTTTTAATTCCACAAAAGCAGGTGTTGATACATACGATAAAATGTGTATGAAGTATAACCCTGATGACAGTATGCTCTTCTTCTTTATTTAAAAAACCTTGTAGTACTTAAATATTCAAAGCTTCTAGAGCTTCCATAACCAAAAGATGGCCATTGATGCTGTTCTTCCATTTTTTTTAATGTATCTACAATAAATGCATATGTTCTGTATAATTTTGGACTACCTAAGAGTTCTAAAATAAGCAGACAGGACTTTCTGAAGAAATTATCCATGGAATTGACCAGGCCATTTCAAAGCAAGCATTTAGGTCTTCCACAAGTACCAAGAAACATCCAGAAAAAGCTATGAGAAAACTTGTTATTCCAAAAGCTCCACAACCAGAACCAAGCACTTATGGATATTCCCAGGGCTGTTGTGTAATACATCCAAGATTGAAGGATCATAAAATAAGGCCAAAGTGCGAAAAATTCTGAGCTTTTGTTGCAATGAGTATTCTTCAGTAAGATGCAATAATTGTATGGAAAATTAAGACTGAATAAAAAATGTTAATAATTAATATAAAAATAAAGCAATATTAATGACTTGTTTATTTCATCTTACTCGCATAATCAACCTTCCAATAAATAAAAACATTTCATGAGAAATTCAAGAAATATAACTTTAATTTTGGAGTTAAAATAGGCCCGATGCTACTAATTATGTAACAAAAAAAAAAGGTGTGACTAATTAAGGGTTAAAATCTATTTCCCCTAGTACTCTCACTTCAATTCTCTTTAAAATAATGGAGAAGGCCATCAATTGTCACCGTTTTTATGGCTGGGCTGCCACCACCACCACCACCTGATGCCCACCAATTAATCACTGACAAACAGTATGAATTCTATCACTCTATCAACTCAGGATCTCCTAGCCAACATCAACCATCTTCAGAGAAAACCCATGGAAAGGTTCAGAGAAACTCATGGTCTTGATTTTTCCTGGACAGTTTGATCAGATTTGTATAAGAGACCTAACGAATACCTACTTTCCTTTAGAGTTTGCCAATGCCAGAATATCCAAGGGCTTGATACTTTTGTCCACTATTTTCCACTTATATAAAAATGACTTTCTCTCACCTGAAATCCTTTCCATAGTTTTTCTGATGACAGTCATCTTCTTCTTCATTTAAGAAGCCTTGTAGTACTTTATTCAAAGTTTCTAGAGCTTCCATAACCAATGGCTTAAACACTCTTATCCCTGCCAACCAATGGAATAAGGATGAGCTTGTCCACTTCAATGCTACCAAAGCAAAATCCTTGTCTATTTGTTGCAAGAAAGACTTCACCTAACCTTTTGAAAATATCCAGATTTCTAGACAAAATTATTACAAATTACAGATTTTTCCACATTGAGATAACCCCTCCTGGAATAAAAAATATCCATAATTTCATTAGCTTTCAAAAACCACTTTCCCTCAAGGTACTATACCACTCACCTGACAACTTGTTACACTTATAAATCCCAAATCTGCTCAGCCTTAGCATTGTCTTATTTGGGGTGGTGCACCCAAAATCTTGCTAAAAATGCTTCATGCTGTCTAGAAGAGAGAGATGCTTTATGCCTCTTCTTATAGGTATTTTCACAGACACTTTGCTAAACTAGCAAGAATCATTCCTCATTTTCCACTAAGACTTTAAAATACACAAGTGACTGTTGATCAAGAACTGTTCACTGTCCATCTTCAAATAAACCTATCACTTTCCTCTTTTATTCAATCTACCTCTATTTTCTGGAATAATTCCAATGGTTTACACAATACATTGGACAGGCTCCTTCCTTCTTTCTTCTTAATCACACAAACATGCCTGCCATGGATGTTCTATAGATTTTGCAACTTCTTGTACATGGGGTTAATGGAGATATCTTAATAATGGCATTATCAGAAATCTGAACTTTTCTGAAATTGTCAGTTCAGAAAAGTTCAGAAAAGAATATGAAGACAGTAATATTACTGTCTTCATCCAAAATGAACCTTATTTATGAGATTCATTCTCATTTATTGTTCAGGTTTTAAATGTATTAATCATCTTGTTAATTTCCCAAAACTAAGAATATGATTTAATTTAATATTTGAAATTAAATCTTTTAGTTTTCTAAAGAAGACATTAACAAAAACAGCAGATGATCACACACATACACACTGTGTGTGTGTATAATCACATAGAAATATGATATATATATATATATATATATAAACATAAGATTGTTACTAATAATTCATAACAAACCTTCAGAGAAGAAAGAAATTCTTGAGAGGTCACAACATTGCCACTGATGTCCATTTGATTGAGGCGGCGGAATACAATTACTCGCATTCCAGTAATGTCTCCAGAAGTTATCTGTAAAATAAATAATTTTACATTTGAGGCATGTTTTCATATCATATTTTTCAAATTCTATATTACAATAAGAATGAAAAGGCACTTTTCTCAGATCTTTTACCAATTATCTCAGATCATTAATCACTGAATATCTAAGTTATGTGTTTTCATGTATATATTATATATTGTCTAGAACTATGGCACAAGTTTCTCTAAAAACAAAAATGATTTAATTTAATATTTGAAATTAAATCTTTTGGTTTTCTAAAGAAGACATTAACAAAAATAGAAGATGATCACACACACTATCAAATACAGAATTAGTCTAGGATGGTCAGCAATGAACAAGTTGAATAAAATATGGAGACACAAAAAAAAACAAGACTCTTCAATTAACTCAATGATCCTCCCAGTGGTACTGTACGGCACAGAGCTGGATTACTGACAAACAGGAAGAACAAGAAAAAAAGACTTTAAAGAGGGAGAGAGAGAATCCCCTTTGAAAAGAGAGAGAGAGAGATCTATAGGTCTCTCTCTCTCTCTCTCTCTTCCTTTCCTTTAGCATTCCTTTAGTGCTTACTGTGTGTAAACTAAAAGTTGAAAAGCAAAACTTATTAGCACAGACCTTGTAAAAATTAACTGTAATTTCATAAAATATATATGAAGATTGTTTTCCAAATAACAGAAGTAAAAGAAATAAATGACAAAGAAGGAAAGTTAGTTTAGTGACTTTTTACATGTCTTCTCATTAGTATGTGGGATGGTAATGGAAGTGTAGATGACAATTTCAGTGAATATGTAAATAGCTATAAAAAAAGAAAAATAACAGAAATTAATGTCTATGAGGTAAATGAATCAGTGAGGGAGTGGTTATTTATCTGTTCATTGAGTTTCATTGTGGAGATATGGGGAATGATTAAAGCTCATGATCTAAAATGCAGGTGGAATATTCTGTAAAATTAGTAGAAGATTAATTTTTATTTAAAAGAAAACTAACACTGGAAACAAATACCTAGCTTTCTGGAAGCCACAGGTGTATGTTTTTAAAGGAAAAGATACACAAATAGATTAAATAATTATGGGAATTCACTTGTATATTTTATTAAAAATTCCAATATGCCATGTTCTGTTTAGAGTTGGAAAAAAAAATTTGCAGCTCTATCTCAGGCTTCTTTAATTTATAAAAATCCTAATTTATATTTGAACTGTTGAAGTGAGCAATGATCATACCTAACTGATAATGAAAATGCTGTCGGAATGATGTTCACATTCCGATGAACAAAAGGAACCAAAATGATGAATTATGAATTGAAAACAACTTATTGCATTATAAAAATTGACCTCTCTGCCGTATTAAAACATGCAAATTAACTTTAATTCCTTTAAAAACTGAATTTTTTACATTTTAATTATGTATAACAGTTTGTCCATAAGAACAAGATTGGTCCAAGCACGTCCTCTTTCACTGATGCTCTCAAATATCATTTAATGATTTTAAAGCTGAAAATAAACTCTACACTGACTTGAGTAGAGGGCAATGCAACTACTAGACATTTCTGGGGGGAAAAAATGCATTATTCGAAACCTGCCCACTGGTTTAGACACTACAAAAATATAATGTAATTAATACATTACAAAATATATTATAAAATATGTAATTAATACATTACAAAATATATTATAAAATATAATATAATTTAGACATAATAAAAATATATTATAAATATAGTATAATTTAGACATAACAAAAATAGTAAACAAAAAAAAAACAAACAGGAAAATGAAAACTGCACCATGAAGCATCAAACATATGCATATATCTTCCTCCTGATTGACCAAGTTAGTTGGAGCCATGGCACCAGCTCCAAGACCCCATTTCAAGTGATTAAAATATTCAAGACATGAAAAAAAAAAAAAAACGAATTGTGCTGAAAGCTCCAATATACAGACTAGTTATGATTATGCACATAATCATACAAAAAACTCCCAAATATCACGTAGATAGAAACTCAGATACAGAATTCACTGACATTGGAAATTAATTATTTCATAATGAGCAGCATTTTCAGTTTCATTTCAAGACCAATTTCAAGATAAACAGCTAAAGAGACAAGGGAATGCCAAGTGAAATTTGTATTTTAATTCCTTATAGTTATGTTCACTACTTACACATTTGTATTCCATAATATAAATATCATGCAGGATAGAGTGCCATGAGAGCATAAACTTCATTGGATTCTTTGAAAGTCATTAATAGGAGGTTGTCTTCTAGACATGGCATTAATGCCAATGATCAATTCATGTCATACAGTTCTGTGAAGATGACAGATTGTATGGCCTGATTTATTTTTCCTTCCTTTCATGTTTGATATCATGGAGGCATTCATTTTTTCAGATTTTTCAAAATTCATCTGGTTTGATCAATGCAAGCTTTGCTTCACAAACAAAAGATCTTGTATACATTAGGCATTTTGGAATGGAACATCATCTTTTGGATACCATAAGAAATTTTAAAGGGTATGAACTAGTTTGAAACAGTTCTGATATTGCCACTTTGCATAATATGAGCTACACATTTGGAGACCCCCAGCAATGTAAGGCAATAAAGTAAGGCGATGGATCTTTATATCTGACTTTGGTGGTATATGCTATATGTGTAGGTGTCTCAGAAAACAACTTTTTTTTTTTTAAAGGTAATGATTCTAAATTTTTGCTCTGGATGGAACAAGCTGCTATGAAGAAGGTATCTCATGGTGTGAACTGGTCTCATATAAATATTCAGATACATCATCCTATACCTTTTTTGCCAATGTAAACTGAATTTTTGAATGGAGGTTATTTAAGAAACAAATGAAAATTTTGAAGTCTTTTATGATATGCTTCCAAATAATAAAAATATCCACGTGCTTCCACTTTACACATAATTTCAAAGTAGCTATCTTTCTCCTCAAACTTCTCCTTGTAAAAGTTAACAACTGGAGGAGATAATGGAGAGCAAATGCTGAAGGTATTGTTGGTAAAACTCTTTATAGTATCTAGTGGAAATAGATCTAGATAAATAATGGATTCTTCAACAAGTGCATCTGTGAATAAGGACAACATATATGAACTAGCTAAAATGTCAGAAGGAAGGGTCGTTGATATTTTTTTCTACAAATGTATATGTATATTACGTGATGATTTTTTTTTAAGAAGGCATCTGTATCAATGTGGCTCTTTAGAAATGGGAAAAGTATTTTGAGAGAGGGTAGGATGGTGAACTCAGGCAATCCACTATTGGATGGAAAGCTTTATGAATTTTAAGAAGTCTATAAATCTGAGTGTAATAGGATCTCAAAATTTGTTTATTTTTTTATAAACTAAGTATATAGGCAATAAGATCATTAGTTTTAGTATATTATGCCAAGGCAAGATCATTGTCCATCTTTAAATCAGTAGAAGGGTCAGATAAAATAACAGATTTTGACATCCTAGACAGATGTGTCCATGATAACTGGGGTACCATGACAAACAAATAACCATCATTTAAGGATGACCATCTTTTTGCACACACACACACACACACACACACATATATATTTAGCCATGAAATATGGAGCCATATGGAGCTCAATATTTCATAGCTCTTTCAACATTTACCACAACATCAATTTTAGAAATGCTACAAGTGTTACTGCAAATCCAATGCTTATCAAGAATAGCAGTCTGGGTAGTTAAGTTGGTAGCTGGAAAAATAACAGTGGTATCTCGCTAATCCAAACTAATAAAAACCGTACTCGTTCAGATTAACGAAAAGTTCGAATTAGCGAATTTTCACCCAAGAGACAACAATAACTAGTGTTTAAGACAAAAATAATCAGATTCTAATGGTATATCAATTTAATTCTGTAAATAAATGTAGTATCTGATAGAAAAAAAGCTACTATACTGTAATGTAATGTAAAACTTAAAAAATAATACAGTACACAAGTTTATTTCAGTAGAAAATTTAGTTTGTATGTACCTGTATTGTTGAGGATTCTGATTTAATAAAACTGCAATAAAAAAACTTTCAGTACATAACTTAATTTGTGTAAAAAATATTACTTTCTTGTACACAACCCACAAAAAAAAGTTTCAAAAAATAACACAAAATTTTTTTTTTTTAATTTCTTTGTAAAAAAAGTCACTGCTTTTCTTTTGCTTCTTGGAAGCTAAACTTTTTTCGAATGCTTCTTCTCAGAGCTGCATTAGCAATAAAATTTTGTGGAATGGCATATCATTCTGCTTAGCCCATTCTATACACATATTAAAACTGTTAACTGCCTCTATGTGTTACTTTTTTTCCATTCCGTAACATCTATTTGTGAAATTTCAACATCCGGATTTATATTTTTAACCAAATTATGCACGTTTTGAATTTCCTCTTTTTGTGTATCACCACAGTTTCTTGGTAAATTCGAGAAGGCCACAGTTTTTTCCATGATGCTCGAATTGCTCCAGGTTTGACGGCTTCCCACGCAAACGTGAACACACAATAAATCAAAATATACCTACTGTATAACTGTACAATCGACAACGTGAAAAAATACTCTACTGTAATAATAATAGTACACAATATAATAATACGTAATAAATAAAACTTTTTTTCTTTCAAACCCCAGTTCGGATTACTGGAGGGTTCAGACTAAAGAGGTTCGGATTAGCGTGATACCACTGTATTTTCATCTTTGGTATATGAAGCATACTTTTTTTTTTTAATAATTTTCTTAATTAATGATTTTATACATGCACACCCACAATGGGCAAAACATTAGAGATACCTACCTAATAGTGTGTCGGTCCTCCTCCTCCTCTAGAGCGAATAACATCCCATGTTATGGGATGTTATTAACATGAGGCATCGACTCCACCAGATGCCAGAGGGTTGCTAGAGTTAATTCCAGCCATGCCTGTTGCAGCATTTGTCAACAACTGTGCCTCAGATGGTCTCAGATACATGGATCTGATGTCTCGCTCTATGGCATCCCAGGAGATTCAATTGGATTTAAATCTGGGGACCTTGGGGCAAGTGGATGGTCCCAAACTTAGATGAGTGTTCCTCAAGCCATGCCTGGGTGACTGCGACCTGGTGAGGAAGCAGTGAAAGAAACCATCGGCTGCAGGATGCGTGAAGGCCATGAAAGTGTGTAGGTGATCAGCCACACATTCCAGCAGCTTGCAGCATTTAACGACCTCTCCAGGCACAATAGGAGACCTAATGTGTCACATGAAAAGACTCCCCCAAACCATCACATAGCCAACCTGGCATGGCAGGGCCATGGCCTTATGCTGTCGATGCCACACCCATCAGCTCAGTACAACTGATAACAGGATTCATCAGATCACACAACTCTGGTCCACTCTCTGCAGAGGTTCAGTTTTGATGTCCTGACACCAGATGAGGCACAATGCTTGATGACGAGCTGTCAACAGTGGTACACAATTAGGGCATCAGCTCCAATAGACCATACCATTCCCTTGCTGATGCTGCTTGGACCTTCAACATTGAAACTGGATGTGATTTGAGCCACTGTTGTTCTACTGCAGCTGGTCTAGACAGTCTACATCGACTCCGGTCATCAATGGCATGTGGTCGGCCACCACTTGCTTGCTGGTCATTGGTACATCCATTGATGGTATCATGGTAGACCCTTGAAACGGTTGCCCTCGAGAACCCTAAGAGTTTAGAAGGGTTCTTGGGCAATAGAAATGACCCATCGGTCTTGCACAGATAACACATTTACGATGAAAGTTGCTAAAATTGCCACATTTACTCATGTTTGTCGATTGCAACGCACCGTTGGGAAGCCCTGATTTCTGCCTTTTACTATCTGTGTTCAGTTTGGGCATGTTTCACTCTGCATGAGGGATGCCAGTGTCAACTTCCCATAACCCCTATCTTTAATGTTTTGTCCATTGAGTGTGTGTATTTGATTTTATATATATATATATTGATAGCCTATCTTTACAGCACTTTTCTATATTCCTTCTCCTTTTACATCAGAGGCTGTTCCCAACATATATAGCTCATATTTCACAAAATGTCAATATTGCATCCTTCAAAATTTCTGATGGTCCCCTAAGACAATGTGCCATTCCAAAAATATCCCTACCTCAGAATTTTGCACATGAGTAATGGCATATATTTGCCCAACTGGAAGGGAAATCCAAAATGATTTTACTCCTGACATTCAGAATATTTTTTCAATTCAGCTTAGTGAAATGTGAACACCTTGGCAACAACAGACAAAAGGAAAGATAAATTAAGCCATATACTCCACAGACCACAGCAACATAAATTGGCATAATCTACTATAATGCCTTACATGAAAGACAATCTCCTATGAAGGACTTGAAGTCTTTCATACAATTAAGCATAATATCAAATCTTTATTACACAAGCAACCATATAAAAGCTAGACATAACAATGGACTGCTTATATCTAATATGCTGAAATTCAAGTGGTTAAGTATGTACTATTGTATTTAAACCACTTTTAAGTTGGAATGCCATTCACATCTCTCTTCCAGTCAGTTACAGCAACTATGATTTCTCCACCAAATTTTTAAATACAAAGCAGTTATAGTGTAATTCAGCTCATTGAAATTACTGGCACGAAGGTGTATGCCGTCATTACAAAACCATTACTTGTTATCGATAAACTGATCCAACAGGAATTCAGAAGGTCAGATTTTTTTTAACAGAATAACATCACCAGCATACAATTAAGAGTTAAACTTAATATCTTCAATTTTTATATCAGGTACTTTCGACTTTGCTACTTTCCTTCATGATCAGATGAACAGTGGGAATAGAATACACTCATCTTACATCTCAGATTTTACTCGTGACATCCAGAATATTTTTATCTTCAGTATTTGTTATCACTATCATCTCCAATTCGTCTGATTCTCTCCGCATTTAAATGCTGTTTCAATAGTTTTTCCAGTGCATTCTGGAGGATACTGAATATACATGGCAAATCTCACTTTGCAATATTTGCCTTCTATATTTTCCTTTTGGTTTTCCCAACTTTTGTTTAGCAACTTTTACACAGTGCTTTTTTTTCCCCCATTCTTCTTTCTATTCTCTAAGGGCACTATCGACTTACTTGCTATATACTTTATTCATTTCTAGACCTTCTAACTTCCTGAGTCCACCATGAAGATCTGATATTTCCATCCTTGAAAAGAATTTGCTTCGCAATTCTGCAATGGAGTCTAGGGTTTTGTTCTTGCTTTCAAACCTTTTCATTTTTTCTCCAATAATATTGTATATATATATATGTTAAAGATACCAAGCTATTTTAAACCTGGTTTTACTCCATTTCCCAAGTAAGCAAACAGACAAACAAGTCGAGTTTGCGCCTGCAAGTGTTGCAAGTCTAGCTGACCCTGCACGTAGTGCAAGACCAAGGCAACTCATGGTAAAAGTAGAATAAAAGCAGGGTCAGCTAGACTTGCAACACTTGCAGGTGCAAACTCTATTTGTTTGTCTGTTTGCTTACTTGGGAAATGGAGTAAAACCAGGTTTAAAATAGCTTGGTATCTTTAACATTTATTATACCCAAGGTAAAATACTTTCTACATATATATATATATATACATATATACAATATTATGTATAGAGACTGTCCATGTTGTTCATAGTCTTTTAACCTTCAATGTTTAGTGTTTTTTCTTTCTTTTATGATGTCACCTGAAGAAGGCTGTTACAGGCCGAAACTAATAGTGTTTTTATATTAAAACCTTTTTACTTATATCTCGGTTCTAGTCATTCAATTTTTCATAAAATTATGTATGTTAACTGAGTTAATGATCATTCTGTCATATATATATATATATATGAATCACCAGTTCATCTCTCAATCTGCTCAACTTTGATTCATTTTAAAAATTTCAGACATACTTTTCTTTTCAGTAATGCTTATATTCATCCCATTTACAACTTAATGGTGATCACTTCCTATTTCATATCCATTGTATGTCCCTGTATTCAGAAGATATCACTATCGACAATAACAGTAAGTAATACTTTTTCTTGTTTCTTACATTTTCACTCCATGGAAATTTCTGCGCACCTGAAATTAGTGGATTATAAAAAGAAATCCAGTAGGTATTTATCATTATTAATAGCAATTTTAAAAGTAGTAAGTATAATATAAACTAATATGAACTCTCTTTCTAAGCAAAAAGTACAAGATAATGATCAGGGAAAAGAAGAGACTTCTATGGTAAACAACACTAAATACGAGGATGATCTTTTTTGAATGGCAGATAATATCAAGTAATGGGCAAATATCAGAATGGGGAACTGGACAATGAGACTTAATTGGTGCCTGTGGTCTCACACAAGGTTCTACGTATAAGAAATGGAGGAATTTTTTTTGAGACATTAGAGAAGGCAGCTGATGGTTCTTGTTAGAGATCTACAAATCAGAGTAGGAAATGTTTGCCAGACATAGAAATGTTTTGTGAAAATTTGGAGAAAAGAGCAAAACTAATAATAATGGGAAGTACCTGCTGTATTTCTGTTCAGGATACAACTAGTCATCACTATTCCAACAAAGATGTGCACAAATTCACATGGTGAGAAGATACAAGAAATAAGAAAAGTTTCATTGACTATATTCTTGCTGACTGGAAGTGATCACCATTAGTTTTGAACAGGATAAAATTGAATATCATAGTGAAAAGAAAAGTCTATAAGAAAGTTTCAAAAAGAATGAAAGTTGGTCAGAATGAAAGAATTAAAGCAGCTTTCAGAAGTGAACTGCAGATTCAAATGCACAAATATCACTCAAGAAAACATGAAAAATTTGAAAGCAAGAACCAAACCTTGGAGATTCAGTGGCAAACATTGAAGAAAATACTGACATATTCAGCCAGAGAAGCATGTGGTGAGGTGTCTACAATAATAGAAAAATCACCCCCCCCCCCCATTACGGGTTCAGTGTTGCACATCGTAGTGCTGCTATGATAAGAAGTACTCTAACATGCAAGGATGAGGAAATGGTTGTGCCGCTGTATAAGGCACTAATCAGACCACACTTGGATTATTGTGCTTGGATTTGGTCACCTAGTTTTCAACGTGATGTGGAGACATTGGAGAGGGTCCAGAGGCAAGTGACTAAGACAATATCAGGACTTTGGAATGCTGGCTATGGAGAGAGGTTGAAGAAATGTGGATTGCAGAGTTTGGTGGTGGATTGGAGGAAGAGTGATATGATAGAGACATTTAAGTTAGTGAGAGGATTTTATCAGATTAATCCAGAGGGGATTATAAAAAGAGTAGAAGGTGAGAGGAGAAGAACCAGAGGTCATTCCTGGAAGTTATGTAAAAGTGTGGTGAAGAATGGTGTGAGGAGTAGATTTTTTACATGGAGAATTGTCAGTGAATGGAATGCATTACTAGAACATGTTGTTAATGCAAGGAGTATTAAGGATTTTAAGATTCTATATGATAAATATGTTGTCAGTTGAATGAACCTCCCACGATGAGTCTGTCGACTCCATGGAGGGTATAATAATAATAATAAGTAAGTCAGCTTGAGAAAATACAGAGAAAAATGTAAGAAAACAAAACTGTGTGTAAACCTAGCAAAACAAGTCATGGGAAGACTTTGGTAAGAACAAAGGAAATAAATACCAGGAAGGCTATTGAAAAAGCTTAGAAATGGAAGAGTACTATAAAAGGAATTCAAGATGATAAAAATGACATGAAAAGTGAAGATAAAGACATTCTAAATGTCTGGAGTAAGTAGTTTGAAAGAATGCCAAATAAAATAAGCACTTGCAGCACAGTGGTACAAAATATTCAACAGAAATGCAATCCAATCAGTACATATCATTACTTCACATAGAAAATAAATTAAAGATGCCAAGAAATTATAATCTTGGTTTAAATCTTTATCCAAGTGTAAGTAAACAAAGTTTGCATGTGAAGTCACTTCACATATAGAGGCTAATGACCTCACATCAATTGCCTTAGTATCCCATAACGTAAAGTACATATCCTTACAGACATGTATAATTTATAATATAACTTTTATTGAGGCATCATCAGTGTAACCAGATCCAGAAGTGATGCAGAAGTCATATTTCCATATACAAGTAGTCAAAAGGTGTCACACCTTATTACTAAAATACTCTGTATTAGAGACAGATGATGAAAGTTTTTTCAACATCTGTCTAGCCTCAGTAAAGGTCAAAACCAGTCTGGGTGGTGGTCCTTCCCATTATGCATAATACTATACATGTCCAAAAGGGGTGTGCTTTGTATTATGGGATAAATACAAAGGCAAATGATATGAAGGCATTAGCCTCTATATACAAGTAGCTCAGACATGATTATATTTCACGTGCAAAACATTGTTTTGCGCAAGAAATGTATTCACATTCAAATATAAAACAGATATGAATGTTTTAAACAGATCGGGGAAATGAAATAAAATGAATGGCGAAATGATATAAATAAAGAAAACATCAAGAAGGAACTTGAGATTGTTAGCATTGATGAATCTGTGAGTAGAGCTAATCTCACGTGGTATGGTTTACTTGAACAGAATGGTAAAGGAAAGATTACAAAATTGCTTTTAATGCCAAGATGGGAGAGAAAGGATGAAGAGGAAGACTAAGATATATATAGTCTGATGCAGTCAGAACTGGCTTAGAAGACTGAAAAACTGATGTATGAGATCTGACAATATTGGAGTCCTGACAGATAGTGTTAATTTACAGGAAAATTGGTGGCAGGATGTTATCAATAATGCAAACTTTTCATGTAGAGCTATTATTGTACTCCCTTTGAGGTTACATAACAGGAATTTGATGATGATGAAATATGTAGTATCCTAGATATCTCTTGATTATTAATTAACTTAAGGAATTCACAACATACACTAGAATATAAATTAAATTAAACTTTAATATACATTTCCAATATCTTCAAAGGAACATAAAATAAAGACACATGCATGCAGGCACTACACACAGTAAGTCTTTTACTGTGTGTAGTGCCTGTGTCTTTATTTTAAGTTCCTTTGAAGATGGCAACGTGACGTTGCCGAAATATTGGAAATATATATTAAAGTTTAATTTAATTTATATTCTAGTGTACGTTGTGAATTCCTTAAGTTAATTAATAATCATGTATAATCAATGTATAAACCTTTCTACAAGAATTAGATATCTCTTGGAGGTGTGTGTGTGTGTGTGTGTGTGTGTGTGTATCAAGAAATGATAGTGTTGAAATTATTTTATAATATTTTATTTTAATAAGGCTCTGTTGATGCTCATTTTTCCTAGAACTCTCATATCTTTAATGTTTGATCCACTGTTTTATTCCTAATTCAACTCTTAGATCAAGTCGTTAAAGTTGCATTGAACACTACAATGTATAGTGTTACTTTGGTGTTTTGACTGGTTTCTGTCTTGTTCCTATATATTTATTCAACCAACCATAGCAGCCTTATCTATTGCCTATATAATTTGACTATATAATTCAATACAAATTGTGTTAAACAGTTAAAATATGTTATCTGTTTTATATGTTCAATACTGATACTGTGTTTTCCTGCTTATTTTTATGCCAAATTTTTCATAGTAATTATTTAATTTTGTTAAAGATGCTTGAAAAAAAAGAGCCTGTTCCAGAGATCATGGCAGGAGAGCACGTTATCTCTGACTTATCAATCTCTCTCTTCCTATATCCATCAACTGTAACTGTTGATTTACAACTGAAGTATCAGCTGTGGGGGATAGCTTAAGGATCAAAGCTAGATAACTGGGAGGAGACCTCACAGTGGCCTTTTACATAATGCACAGAAATGACTCAGGCACTTCTGACTTAATATCCAATCCTCATCTTTCATTGTAAATACCTGTGCTAATGGAGTGCACCTATTCATGGTGCGAATAGGTATCCACATGGCATTTCTATGTCATCATGCAGGTAACTTCATTGCATTTATTTGCTATGAAGAGATTTCAGCCTGGCAATTAGGGGTTTATCTGACCAAATTATTCTATATTGGCTTTAACCCCAAGAAAATGATAGCATAACAAGATTATGGGTGTTGGCCTGGTTAAATGAGGCCCATTGTTTTCATTAAGAAACCAGAGCAAACAGCAAAAACTCAGCTACTGGAACAAACACAAATTCAAACTCAACATCAGAAAAGAAAGAACTGGCAGAAGAATTAGAGAAGTCCTACATCAAAACAATTGGCGTTATTGAAATAAAAAAAGACAAAAACAGGTAAGACTAAATACCAACTATAAGAGATTATATTCTGGTAATAATCATAAGGAAAAGGAAGGAGTAGTTGTAGTCTTCAACACCAGACATGAAGATAATTTTTTTGATTGGAAGATAATATAAAGTAGAGTAATGTAAGAAAATGTTAAAATGGAGAATTGCATAACGAGGATTTATTGTGGTTATGGTTCAACAGAAGATTTATGCTAAGGAAGGAGTAGATTTACCCTGCTCCAGATCTTTGCACACACATGGCATCTATTTACTATAGGCCCTTCTGCCTCTCATGCATGAGAGTAATATACGAAAGTGGAGGAATTTTTTGAGAAGTCAACTAACACAAAGAAAAATTTGATCCTTGTTGGAAATCTAAACAGCAGAGTAGGAAATGAATACCAGATGCAGGAATGTGTTGGAAAAATTTGGGGAAAAGGCAAAGATCATAAATGGTAAGTAGCTGCTGGATTTCTGTTCAGGATATGGTCCAGTTATCACAAAACACTATGTTCCAACATAAAAATGTGCACAAATTTTACATGAAGAGAAGATACAAGGAATAGGAAATTTCTTAATTATTGTGGATCAGGGGTGGCCAACCTTTTATAGTTCATGCGTCAATTTTTTCATTTTTTAGTTAAGATGCGCCATACAAACTTATACCACTTTTCAGCCCTTTTAAAATATGGTAATATGGATATATTTAAGTTATGCATAAAATTATTTATTATATATATGGTAATATAGACACTTTTAGCAGTTTTATATAAAAGGATTTCATATAAAGACAAGATAAACATTAATTATTTTATTGAGACTTTTGAAATTGCTTTGCTTTTGCTAAGCTTGTAATGTTTGGAGTTAAATCAGTTACAGAAAGCATCAAACAGTTTTTCAAATTTGAATCAGTCAGTCGCAACCGTAGTTTGTTCTTAATAATTTTCATTGATGAAAATGCTTGTTCGCATCTGCATGTAGTTCCAAAACGACAGATATAACTGTGAGCAAATTTTCTCAGTTCTGGAAAATGTTCACAGGGCAACGATCGCCAGAAATTAATTATATCAAAAGTATCTGGGAGTGATGGAAGTTCATTAAATTTCATTTTCAATAAAGAATTGGTTTTGAGATCAATAAGTTCCATTTGTATGTTACTAGGCATTGTCAAGATTTTTTGTTCAGTAAGTGAAAAGGGATTTATAAATGCAAGTATGCAGTCTTCTTCTTCAGCAAAATCAAAATAGCTAAAACGACTGTTAAAGGACTCTTGCAATAATCTGAGTTTCTCAGTATATTCTGTAAAGTTGCCATTACCTTCAACAGATTCACTATGTTCTTTTAAATGTGGAAATCGACTTAAATCCCTATTTTCTAACTGGGAGATGAACAGTTTTAATTTCATTTTGAATGCACTGATGTCATTTACTAAGCTAGGAAACAATTTGTTCTTGCCCTGCAGTTTCAAATTTAGATCATTGAGATGGCTGGTAACATCAACTAAAAATGCTAAATCAAATAGCCATTTCTCATCACACAACAGGGCTTTTTCCTCATGCAGCTCATCCTTCTCTTCCAGAAAATTACAAACACTTTCTTTCAGCTTCCAAAATCTATTGAGAACTTGTCCTTTAGAAAGCCACAATGAAGGATGAGATCACCATATTCCATATCTAGAAGTTCACAATATTCTCTGAATTCTCTTCTGTTTAACCCTCTTGCTCTAATTTTATTCACAAACTTTACAACTGGTATCATAACATGCTTCAAATTCAGAGTTTTTCCACACAGAGATTCTTCGTGTATAATACAGTGATACTTTAGTAGAGAACGACCTAAAAACCTTTCAAGTAAAGTTACAGTCCCAGAAACTCTACCTACCACTGACGGTGCTCCATCAGTGCAAACACTGATGAGCTTACTAGAATCTAGTTGTTGATTTTCTAGACATGACTTTACTTTGTCAAATATGTCTGACCCTCTCGTTTTTCCATGAAGTGACTCAAGACCAATAAGTTCTTCAAAGATGTTAAAATTATCGTCAATTCCTCTTATAAAAATGCTAAATTGGGCTACATCACATATGTCAGCGGATTCGTCTAAGGCTAAAGAAAAGAAAGAACAAGCATGAACATAGTCTTTCAATTGTTCAGTAACATCATGGGAAAGTTTTTTGATGCATCTTGTAATTGTTTACTTGGACAGAGCAATTTGGTTTACTTTTCTTTCAACATTCTTATCACCAAGACATTTTGCAAATTTTTTGAGACAGGGCTTAACAACTTCTTCTCCATCAGAGAAAGGCTTGTGTTTTTTAGCCAACACAAAGGCAATTTCATAAGACACCTCCAGCACAGCCACACTTTCACAACGTTTCACAAATATATTTTGTCTCTTTTTTATTTCTTCCTTTTCTTAACCACATATTCTTTCTGCAACTCAGACTCAGGAACTAACTTCAGTTTTTTTCTTCTAATTCAGTTTGATGTTTTCTATAGTGTCTGTTAAGATCATGTCTTCTATTATCTGAGAGAGTGCTTTCACAAACAATATACAGTTCTACAAGTTTAAGATAAGATTCTTGTTTCCATGAAGGCCTAATACAGCTCTATAAGTTTAAAAATCATATATATATATTTTTTTCATAGAAAGTTTTCGTGTCTCTCTCGTAATATATTAGTCCAATGAAATATGAGATCGCTTCCTGCCATAAAACAGTCGATCAGCTGACAATCACACACACACAACCCCAAACATTGTCATTACGAAAGCTTTGCCGATGATCAGTAAAATTTTAGGAATAAACCTACTATACGTAAATAAAAAGGAAAGATATTGTATAAAAAAAAAACATAAAAACACACATAATACACTGAATAATTGCAGGTTTCAGTAATCAGCAAATTAGGAAAGCAAGCAAGAACTTGACATATGCGTTCAAAATAAAAAAATTTATTTTTAAATTTACAGAACTATATTAAGCCTTCATGAAAACAGAAATCTTATCTTAAACTTAAAGAACTGTTCACTCACATCGAATCAGAAGTTCATCGAACATTATGACACAAGAGTCAGCTGTAAACTGATTGAGTAACTGGTGACGCATGTCAGCATTTGCTGGTGCCTGCTGCTTCAAGATCAAACAAGTATAATAAGTGCGCACTCTAGAATTCAGATTTGATGTTTTAAGGATACTTGTGACATAAAGACTGAATAATATATGCACGTAAACACAAGAAAGATATTTAATTAACCAAATATTTCGGTCTGGAAATAGCAGACCATCTTCAGTGACACTACAAGAACAGTTTCAAAAAACAAGGTGGAATACTAACAATAGATCATTTAAAAATAGAACAAGCCGTGTGATGTCATATCACTAAATATTAAAGGGAATATTTTTAAGCAGAGACAAGATTGAAATAAAGATATTAATTAATAATATTAAATAACATAATAATATGAATTAATGAGTTATCCTGATTAGACTTTTCCAGATTTTTGATATAGATATACAGTCATTCCGATTCAGGTTAGGACGATGGAGTAAGGCCTCTACACTTTCTTTGAATAAACGTTCAAATTTATAACGGGATCTATGTAAGAGGTGAATTTTTGACCAAAGGATGTTGTGGTTAGTTTCAATCCTGTGCTGAACCAATCCAGATTTTTGAAAATGTCACATGAAACTCAATGGCTTTTCCGAAAAGAGTACTCAACATCTTCTCGATTCTTATAATCCACCACAAAACAACGAAGATTCAATACGTCAAGTTCCAATTCCTTACATCTCTGGGATTTCAGAACCTATCGCAAGAATTCTGAAGAAATATGAGTTAACAGCTACGTATTCATCTATTAACAAATTATCTTCCCATTTTCCTTCTCCTAAAGACAAATGCTCAACTATATCTCTTCCTGGAGTTTATCAAATTCCCTGCATCTGTGATCTCTCCTATTTTGGACAAACTGGACGTTCTCTTGAAAAAAGAATCCAAGAACATCAATCCTCCATTCATCACAACAAACCTGAAAAATCTGGATTGGCTCAGCATGGGATTGAAACTAACCACAACATCCTTTGATCAAAAACTCGCCTCTTACATAGATCCCATTATAAATTTGAATGTTTATTCAAAGAAAGTGTAGAGGCCTTACTCCATCGTCCTAACCTGAATCGGAATGACTGTATATCTATATCAAAAATCTGGGAAAGTCTAATCAGGATAACTCATTAATTCATATTAATTTTGTTATTTAATATTATTAATTAATATCTTTATTTCAATCATGTCTCTGCTTAAAAATATTCCCTTTAACACTGAAGATGGTCTGCTATTTCCAGAACAAAATATTTGGTTAATTAAATATCTTTCTTGTGTTTACGTGCATATATTATTCACTCTAGAATTCAATGGTAGGTTAATTGTGTGTTTATATATATGTATAAATCGTATACAAAATTTTTTCAAATTTTTCTCTGGGGTTTAGTGCACCACTTTTGGCACATGCGCCATAGGTTGGCCATCCCTGTTGTGGATAATGATATCTTCATGCCTCTTCAGGAGATAACAGTAAACAGGAGATTGAAAGCTTAACTCCTTAAAATGATTAATGCAGGCTAATGTTCATCAATTGTGTTCTTTCCCTGTTTGTAACTTCAGGTGAACAATTATAAAGTTGACTGACTGCTGAAGTTTGCAGGTTATTTTTGATTTTAATGGTACAGAGTGCACATATTTAGTTTATTATGAAGATTTCTTTATATCTTTATTTCAGGTAAGTGACATTAATTTTAGCTAAAGCAATGGTTTAAAATGTAAACATCAATTCTTGATTTTCATACTTTCTAAAAGCTCTCCTCTTTCTGCTATGTCTCCCATTATTGTTGGCATTCGTACTTTTTTGAATTATCTTTCTATGTACCTTGCATTTATTTTTTGCCAATCTTTTTGTCCTGCCATTGATGTACAATTTCCTTTGTTGTATACCCACCAAATCCTTTATGTATAGTTGATGGAAGTTTTTTCACTTGGCTATGCTAACAATTATATATTTGGTTTAATCCTTTATCCAAATGTAAGCAAACAAGGTTTGCACCTGACGTATTTTCAGGACTGGGGCAACTCGTGGTAAAGGTGGTATAAGTTCTCATCACTTGCCTTAGTATCTCCCATAATGCAAAGCACATCTCCTTGTGGACATGGTATAATGCTATGCATTAAGGGAAGGGCCACTACCCAGACCGGTTTCAACCTTTATTGAGGTCTCATGTGGGAGCCAGACCCAGAGGTGGTGATACTAAAATGGAAGTAATGGAGAAGTCATATTTACCTATACCAGTTGCCAAAAGGTGTCACACTTTATTATTAAAATTCTCTGGATTAGAGATAAGTTGATTGAAGTTTTTTTTCACTTGGCTAAAGTTTTTTCACTTTTCTTCTTCATGTAGCTTCCTCAGTGAGAGGGTGCAGCACAATGTCCTTCCAGTTCTCTCTGTTGGTGGCGTTCCTTTTTGTTTCTGCATAGCCATGTGATCCTGTCCATGATCTTATATCTTCAAGCCATGTCCTTTGGTTTTTGCCTCTTGATCCTTTCCCCATAATTTTTCCTACTTCTAAAACTGTTAGTATCCTCCGTCCTGCTGAACCTCTCAGTACATGTCCTACCAATCTCATCTTTCTTTGGATCATTTTGTAATAAAGATCTCTGTGTTGTCATTCTCAGTAGGACATCTGTATTTGTCACATGTTCTGTCAATGGGATTTTCAGAGCTCTCCTATAGCACCACATTTCAAAAGGCCATTATCTGTTGCCTTACTCTCTTCTTGAATATCCAGGTCTCACTTCCATATATGAAAATTTGCCAGCCTAATGTTCTTATTATTCTTTTCTTTTTAAAATTGGTAAAAGGCTACCAATTATATATTTGGTTTAATCCTTTATCGAAGTGTAAGCAAACAAGGTTTGCACCTGAAGTATTTTCAGGACTGGGGTGACTCGTGGTAAAGGTGTTATAAGTTCTCATCACTTGCCTTGGTATATAACTTGCTTTATGTATAGTTATTGCCAGTGCTTTTTTGTGATGGTATGCAACAGTAAGACATACTACAGGGTACTGAATCTCAGTGACAGCGGGCTGATGAATAGGAACATAAAAATGAGAAGTAAAGTAGAAGAATATAGGAAAACAAGAATAGAAACATGATAAAAAATGAAAAGGGCTAGTAACAACTCGAGGGATTCTTCATGAGGGATACGCATGATTCTGCAGACTGATTTTTTTTTTTCTGCCTACACAATAAAAACTGCTAACATTTTAGTACAAAAATCCATTCAGTACAACTATTAGCCTTAAGTACTGTAGACTTTCTACTGAATAAAATCAAGCAGAAGAAAACTTTCCTACCACACACATGCAAATTTAAATCAGAAACTGTTCTTGAAATCAATATAGTTTTAAGAACTGTCAATTAGAATTAATTTACACAAAATTAAATCTTGTAAGCATACTGTCTTCTTAAGGAATTCTCACTGATGTGGTCAAATAATCAGAAGAGAATGAAGTATTTCTGAAATAAACCACATAAAACTAAGAAATAAAGCTAAAAAAAAAACTAAGCATCCCCCCCCCAATTAAATATGGATGGCTACCAAATATACTAAAACTCCAAGAGATTATCTGAACTAGCCATACTTGTTTTAAGTCAATTTTCCAATACCTGCATGTATATGCAATCTGTCTATGAAGATCTGGTAAATTTTACTCAACAGTTAAATAGTTATTATAATATTCAAGGTAACTGTTTTATCCATTAAAACAGAACATAAATACTATTTAGTTTATTTCAAAATGAACAATTTTTTTTGGACATTATTTTCTCATTAAATACACATTCCTGATCTTGGGCATGTATCATGCTTTATAACACTGCAACGAGGTCTTTCTCTACTTAATGAAACAAACTTAAGTTGAAAGTATAGATGAACATATACGCACCTTAATAATCCTCACTTTAGGTGCAGCTCGTTCAATATGTTGATTTATTTCAGCTCCTTGTTTCAGCTGTATATTGTACTCACACTTGGGCTGCAAGCCTCTAATTCTGAAGGTGCCATCTTGTTCACTGATAGCTTCTTCTTGATACTGTGAACATTGGATATTACTGGTGCCAACTGCTTCCACAACCACTCCAGGCTCAGCTTCTCCTGTTAAGGAACTGACTACTCCATAACAGCTGAAGGCTACACGCTTTCCACTAATGAATTAAAAAAAAAAGTTTAAGAACTGTCAATTAGAATTAATTTACTCAAAATCAAATCTTGTAAGCATACTGTCTTCTTAAGGCATTCTCACTGATGTGGTCATATAATAATGAGAAGGAAATGAAGTATTTCTGAAATAAACCACATAAAAAACTAAGAATGCTATACTTCAATAACTAAACTCATTATGTAAATGCACTAATTTTGCTAATGCTAGTTGGCAGCATCCGATTACAATGTGCAATATGCATAATTTGGTAATGTCAGCTTGAACTAATAAAACAATGACTTTTGAATATTTAATTATTAAACTTAGCACTGCATTTCCAATTTCATGTAGTTTATTTCAGAAATGTTCTGTATTAGTACAACTAAGATTTTGAAATATTCATTATAATATATTAAAGATTCAAACACACATCAAATTAACTTAAATAAACATATCATTATCCTGAATGATAGTGGCTGTCAATTCAATGTTAGTAAGTGTGCTGTGCACTTGGGAATGTTGAGATTTCATATGGCATATTATATTGGTGGGATTATGCTACAAGAAAATGATGCAGATAGGAATCTTGGAGTTATGGTGGATAAAATTTTCATAGGTCAGATTGCAAACTGCAAATACAACATGTAGCAATGGGATGTTAAAATGAACATGGACATATAAGGATAAGGAAGTCATTTTGCCTCTTTACAAAGCCTTGATATGACTACACATGGACCATTCTCTCTGAACCTAGAAGACCAGATTTGGTCTTCTGGGTTCAGAGGGAATAAAGAAGGCATAGAAAAGGTGAAAAGAAAAGTAACAAAGATATCAGAATTATGGAATGTAGATTATGGCGAGGATAGATTGAATGTATGTGGAGAAAGCAGGGCAATATGATAGCGGTCTGTAAACTTCTGAAAGGGCGATATAAGTTATCAACTGATGAAAAATTTTTTTTTATATGGAAGATGGAAGAGGACAAGGGGGGGGTGCATCTGTGGAAGTTAAGTTTGTGTCAGGTAAGAAAGGGGTGAGTGCTAGTTTTATCTCAGAGAGCAGTAAGTGGAATTAAATTACCCAGTAATTTAGTTTGCGTTTTGAAGTAGTCATTTCATCAGTGTGAATGCATTTAAGAGAAAGCATGATAGCTGATGTGGGTGATCTATGGCCTCCCTCAATGAGTCCTTGACTCTCCAGAGGTCTCCGATAACGATGATAATAATATTTCATACTTTATCTTCTTTATTTATGTAATAATTGACATAAATCTCATTTATACAGAGTATAAATGAGATTTATATAGTATTTGTAAATCTTCTTTACATATTAAACCCAGTGGACTGGGTCTAATAGGCAAGTAAATTTGGCTTATCCTTATTTTGGCAACAACAGAAGCACACTGAAGATGTAGCAATATTTGCTCATCTTCAATGTGTTTGTATTCTCTGGCAGTTTGTTCTGTAAGGAGAAAAACTTGCATTTACAGAAGGAAAAAATCTCATGAGCTCTTCTAATCTTTAATGCATCATATATGTAACATGTGTCTATGGTTTTTTTTTTTTGGTTTTTTTTTTAAGTGTTATTCTGTTCTTTAAACCAGTGTTACATTGACAGTGGTCACGAAACATGACAATTGTGGATATAACTTGAAAAAGAAATACCAAGTTCTCCATTTATATTTAATTTTTTATCATATCATTCTGAAAGTACTTTCTTTTAATTAAAGGACAAGATTAATATCACTCTACATGACAACTTCTCAATATTTTTCACATGATGTTAGCATATGTTATGCCAGTTAGTTAAGAAGTGGTATGGAACTACAAAGCTGGCAATGGCAATTATGGAAAACTAAAGAGGCAGAGTTGCTTAAGCCATGGTACTTGGAGCAGTACCATGGCTTAAGCAACTGCAGAGAAGGATATCAGTAATACATGGGAAATAAATATCAGATTACACACCTAGAGTTAGGAAGGTAAATCAGGTGGGAGTTAAATGAAAGGGTATCATCACTAAGCAGGAGTTACAAAAGAAGAAAATGCTATGGAGAATATATAAGGAGAAAGGTGATAGTAATCTAATGAGTAATACAAAGCACAGGCAAGAAGGGTAACTAACATGGTTAGGAAAGCAAAATCAAATAAGAAAGAAAATTAGCCAAGCAGACCAAAGAAAATCCCAAAGAGCTCTTTCTATCTGGCAAGCAAAATGAAGAATGATTATGGAAGAATAACTTTAATGAATACTGATGGTAAGCAGGTGAGAGAAGCAGAAGAAATGTTAAAATTACTGAGAAATTACTCTGCAAATGAGTATCAATGTTGGTCATATATTGGTCAATGTATTATCTCCACCCAGGTGGAGATAATACATTGACCAATGTGACAGGGATCAACACAAGAGAGATAAATGAACTTGAGGCATTCAGGATATTAAGAAATTGCAATGTGAATCAGCCTGTGTGTTAAAGAAAGTGCAGGAGAAATGTCAGTATCCAACCAAGCTCTCAGAACTGGTAGTATTTAGGGACTGAAAATAATTCCATCACATAAAGGAGGTACACCAAGATTGAAATTTCAAATTACAAACCAGTTAATACTTTAGGAATAGTGGTTAAGGTATTGAAAAAGTTAATTAAGGCAGAATTCAGGAATGGGTAGATTAGGGATATGACACTAGGTGGAGTATACATCATGGATTATGAAGAGAAAGTCTTGTCTTAATAATTTACTCACTTTCTAGTGTATAAAGTGACACCTGAGTCGGATAAGGGAAATAATGCTGGTGTTAAATCTTGTCAAAGGCATTTGACAAGATACTGCACAGATCATGTCCATCACCATTTTCCCAATTGATGAAGAGGGATTTAAGGGTAATGGTAGCCAGTGTTGAAGTTCAGAAGACATACTGTAAAAATGGACAAAATATCTCCAAGGATCACTTGGGCGTTAAGAAAAACACTGAGAAGTAAATCATTATCCCTCTTTATAAGGTCAGATACAACCATATCTAGATTACTATACACAGATTTGGGTTTCCTGGGAATATGGAAGTGGTGGAGAGAATTTGGAAATGAGTAACCAAAATGGTTGCTGGTTTGTAGAGCACTCCCTATGAGGACAGATCAAAGGGTTGTAGGTTGCAAAGTTTACCTAACAGAGAGAGAAAGGATATAATAGAAACATATAGGTTACGCAGGGGTTTAGAATGGATAGTAATAAAAATTTTCCAATAATGCATGACTAGAGAGGAGAGAACAAGGGGTCATATGCCTGGAAGTTGTGTAAGAGTAAAAATTAGCAAGGATAAAAGGACTTTTTTTAATTTGAAGAGTGGTAATTGATAAATGAGTGAAAAGGAGCTGGGGGAAAGCAGGATTGTGAATGTGCTGTCAGTGAACAACTTCAAGGAGAGATACAGTTGGTACTGTGTCAATGGTTAGTGAGGACCTCCCACAATAAGTCTTGAGACTCCATGGAGATACCATGTAATAATAATTATGTTCCAAAAGCTGATTTCTACATTTTATTGAGAGAAACACCTGCAGTACTTGAAAAATAAGTACTTCTTCCTTGCAAAACACAAAGTACTGACAAACATTCAAACTGAGATCGAATATGTATCTGGAATCAGCTAATTTAGCCATGTGAAAGGCTAAAAGGAATCTTTTAGACAATTAGTCCCTTAGACAATGAATTTTTTTTTTCGTTCCAGTTATGCACCTTACCAACTACAGTATGAGGTTATAGCCCCACCCTTAACCAATTATGTCTAATAAACTACTTTTTTAAGCATTTATTTGTACAGAAATTATGATTTCATTGCCAAACGTATAATAGTTGATAACTGATGCTGAATATTCCATTTAATATGTCTAACTTATATTAATATCTGATTAATATTATAATCATGTCTCACTCACTATAACAAACACAACCACTTAGCTAAATACTACAGCATCAATTTTTATTTTTAGGCATTCACTACAGAAAGCTACCCATTATAACAAACTACTCTCTCAATCCCTCTAAGTTTGTTATAGTGAAGAATAAATATAAAATAAAACTATGCTTAATGATTATAGCACAGGCATACCTGATTTTTACATCTACTGTTGCTCCTTCTAAAACTTCTATCATCTTAGTTACTGGATCAAACTGATATTCCTTCAACATGGGTCTCAGAAAATACTCTCCAGGACTCAATCCAGTAAACGATAAATATCCATCTTTATGTGTGATGCTATTTTTTCTATAATCAATCCCACCACTCAATGACAATAAGACTCCAGAAAGGGGATCTCTGTTTTCCTCTTCTACTTGAACAATTACTTCTGCAAGTTTTGAAGCTTTAAAATGACCAAATTTTTCCATTTTCATAAAAACATATCCATCTTTTTCTGCATCTACCTTATATTGTATTTCACTATCTAGAGGACCAACTACATATTTGCCACTCGAATCAGTATATGCTGCTGGTAATGAGCCATCTGCGCTTTCAATAATAATCTTTACTTCTCCTAATGGAGGATGGATCTGACCATTTATAAACAGACCTTTTCTACCAATGAAACTGAAAGCATCATTTTTGCATTCATCTAAAATCTTAACTTCACTTTCTGCTGGTCTAAATAAAAGCTGACCAGATGAAACCTGTATTTCAAGAGTAGTATGATGCTGAACCCAAAGTGGTAAATCATACTTATACAAATTTCCTTCTTTAGTTTTTGGATAATCTAAGTGCACAGATTCTGTCTCTTGTTTACCTTCATATTTTTTTTTAATGGCAACTATAATATCAGTTGTGTTTTCTTCAGCCAACACTTTTCCGGATACTTTGTGTTGATAAGCAATTAGCGTTAGAACATTTAAATGCTCAGAAGAGAAAGCGAGATTGTTTTCCTTAAAAATGTGGCATCCTTCTGGGGTAATGCTATAAACACCAGGTTCAGAAAGACAATTGGCATTTATACCTTTTCTTAATTCTAACTTTTTGGAAGAACCTGATGGACATGTCACCTCAATAACAGTTTCATGTGATGATATAACTGACATTTCATAGCCCGTTTGGTGAAATTCTAAGTCCTTAATATCCTCATCTAATACAAATAAATCAAGAGTCTTTTTCTTCCAACACCAACCTTCCTTGATTATTGAAACTTCATATTTTCCAGGTAAGCATTCTTCGAATAAAAAATGTCCTGTTTTTGAAGAGAATGTTTCGAGCATAATACTTTTAGTGGGCACAGATGACAATGTTACTTGGAGTTTTTCACATTGTTGTAAGCAGTATATTTTTCCTTGCACTTTTGCTCGAAACTGTGTAAATTGAATATTAAGTATTGGCTCTTCTGAGACTTTAATTATTTTTTCTGGTGGATAAAATCTTAATCCAGCTGCAGATTCCTGATCTGTCACAATTGGCTTTACAGTATACTGCCCAGGCATAAGTTGTGTACAAAACTGACCCCCACTTTCTGATAATATTGTTTTTACAACTTTTCTTGTTAAATCTTCCATAGAAACAGATCTTTCAGTTTTTGATTCAGTAACCAGAGGCATCTGATCAATAACAATACTTCCACACACAGTAAATTCAGCAGCAATAACTTCTGGTAAGTGAGGTGTGTTTGGAGTTACTTTCACTGTTAAAGAATGAAAACTGATATTTGGCATTTTGACTGCAAGGTTATAAGTGCCAGCTTGCATATTTTCAAGATGATAGATACCATGTTCTCCTGTAACAGCCTGTTCTTTGCCATCCAAGTACACTTTGGCTCCCTTCAATCCCTTTCCATTAGGTGATGACAGTACTTTTCCACTCACACTGAAACCTTGGACCTAAAAGACAAATTCTGGTTATAAATGGGAAAATAATTTAATTTAATTGAAAATATGACAATGATACTATATGAAAAACTAGCTACCCTTATCTGTTTATCCCAAAATCCTCTCCATCTAGACCATCCTGGGGTCTACAGCATCCCCTAGTCCTGTAAACTTTCCTATTTTGGACAACAGGAAGAACAACCAATATCTACTGGAGGAACACAGAAACTATGTCTATTACTTGCACTACAGCTATTCTAGAATACCAGACAATGCCATAGATACAAATCATTGGATCCAGTGGAAGAAACCTCCCTTTTATACAGGTACAGATACAAATCAGAAAGATTATTTCTAGAATCTGCCACATACTACAGCATTCAAACCTGAACAAATTTAGCTGCCATTATTTTGAGACTGTCAGTGAGTTTCCATCACAGCACCCATGCAGGGTGCCAGGTAAGAATGTAGGATCCTGCACCTCATATGTCTACGTTTGCTGTCTGCCTGCCTACCAATGTGTCTGCATGTACGTGCTAAGTTGCATTTTTTTGTGCCCATTGAAGATGTCTTAGTGATCAAGACAAAATATTGGCATAGTAATTTATTAGCTAAATAAATTTAGTAATTATTATCTCTAGTGTACTTTTTCTCCATTACAACATGAGTGTTACAATAGTGTTAGCTGCAGTGAGTCAATTCTGTGCATGCGTGTGTATACACACACCCTGGTGCAAATTAATATGAACACAGATGCAGTTTAAAAAAAATATTTAATTTTAGAAATGTACAAATATATTTTTACAGTTCACTGTAAAATACCCTCTATAATGAATGTGATATAACTCTACAAGGTTTCAGCAAATATCGCTGAAGAATGTTTTCATTTTATATATTTATTTATTTATTTTTAATATTAAAGCATCATATATTGTTTAAGGAAATTGAGAACATAGACTTGATAATAACTAAAAATATTTAATTATTTCTATATTTTGATAAAGTTAAATTGGCATCTTCAGGGATAAATACAATGATATTAAACACGTGCACACAGGCACACTTCAGTAACAAAGATGAAAACAGGATATCCTAGTTTCCAGGATAGATACAGGGAGACCTAAAGTCCTATGATCAAGCCACCGATTGGCTTTGGTTGGGTGTTTTTTGGCCATTGGATTGACTGTCTGTGGAACGAGGGTTTCCCATATGAAGGGGTAGTCTGATACAACCATATTTATTTCATAAGATCACAGGACTTTAGGTCTCCCTGTATCTTTCCTGTTTTCATCTTTGTTACTGAAGTGCGCCTGCATGTACATGTTTAATATGATGCAGGAAAGGGAGAGTGAGAGAAAAAAAAAAGAAATTTTACTGGTATGATTCAGAAGTGAATACACGAGTACTTAGAAACATATAACAAATTGTTTACAGATTCAATAATGCCATAAATGAATTTGCTATTGGCATGCCACATTTACATTCTGCAAATGTGAATCTATAGCAACTTTTTTTTATAGCTTATCTTTTATACTTTTATTATTTCTTAATATATTGCTTCTGAGTCATAAAAATATATATTTTTTTAAATGGATTATTACATCCATATACATTTTGTTACATAAGTTTGGAAATATTTATTAATAATTAAAAATGCTACCAAAAGATTGCTCCTACTAAGATATTTACTGCATCTACAAGATAAAGAAACAATGATCGGTGATCGAAGAAAGTATCTAAATGAGAAAAGAATCCTAATTAAAATCATGGTATTACATGTAAAGAATACCAGATGATATCATAAACGAATGGAAACTGGAAAATGCAGCATTACTGCCTCTATAAGACAATGATCAGTAATACAAGAATGGCAAAGAAAGTAACTAAATTAGAACAGAACTCCTAATTAAAATCATGGTATTATATGTCTCTCAGGGACCCTGTAACCTCTAGAGGGTACATCTCCCCGGGTAGCAGATCCCACCCATGGCCCAAATATATTGAATAAGGATCCATGGACAAACAGAGCTATCAAAAGGATAGCAAGGGAAGTGGCTACCCCTTGGTGCTCTAGCTAGGTCTGATCTGCTCTTCCACTTACTTTGAGTCAGACTCCTTTTATCTGTCATATTTAATCTTTCTTGACCAACTCTTGTTTCCTTCTGACCCTGCTATTAAAGTAATCAAGGGATGGGGGGGGGGGTCTTTCTTTCTTTCTTTTCTGACTTAATTTCTGATAGAGTAGATATGACTATTTAGCCTTGGTCAGTGACATGCCTAAGAGAAGGTAACTATGAACTCGAACTCTGGTCCAACATGTTGGGGGGGGGGGGGGGGTTCCATGACAGGCCAGCTCCTGTCCGGGTAAAAATAATACTGCTCTGAATCTCAGAAAGGAAGGAAATACTGGTGGGTCTTTTCAGCAATGACTTTGCATAAACGGACAATAATTTTTGGGACATGGAATGTACAAATCCTAAATATTAAATATTCTGAGATAATTCAGGAAGTTGAAAAATGAAAAGTAGATGTTATGGACCTAATAGAAACAAAGAAGAAAGCTAAAGGTTTCAAAATTATGAATAAATATCTATATATACAGAATGGAGTGGATAAAAGAAGAGCTAAAGCTGTGTCCATCCTTAAAAAAAGTAGATGGAAGAACCAAGTAAAAACTTGGGAAGAAGTAAATGAAAGATTTATAAAAGTATATCTTGAAGTACACGGATTGGAATTTTTCATTATTGGAACTAATGCCCTATGTGACAATGCCTCACTTGATGAAAAGGAAGAATATTTTGAAGATCTCAGAGAAATGATTGAATCAGCGGGCAGACACAAGGAATTATTAGTATCAGGAGACTTTAATAGTCGAGTTGAGCTGAATAATAATCATTGTGTGGTGGAACGTTATGGAGAAGATCATGCTAATGATGTGCACAGATTGATTCAGGTGCTTAATGGTTATTATCAGGATAAACATATACATAAGCTTACATGTACCAACCAACTAGACAGGAATGAATAGTAGTAGTGAAAGATGTGCGTGTTCTGTAGAGCTGAAGGTAGGACAGATCATTATATGGTAATAGTAATATTGTATGTCCTGTTAATTCTAGGAGACCAAATGCTTTGCATGATGATGATGGTAGATTTATTACGTTCCTCAGATACAAAATAGAACTGTTACAAGATGATAGTATGTGGGATTTATATATACAAAGTCTTCAGCAGAAATTGGATGTAACCAGGCAGGGATCCTGCATTTGAGTTGCACGACCATTTAAAGACGTGTCGATGAGACTGCTAAAGAGGGGGCCTTGGAAGGTAAGAGATGAGGAAATACAGAATGGGTAAGTCAAGTGAAGGAGAAGATGGAAGAAAATAAGAGAGCATATAAGAGACTGTTAAGCAGTATCACCTTTCAGAACAGAGTACAACAATATTAAGAGACAAGTGAAAAGAATAGTAATTTAAGGCTACAGAAGTATGGGGAAAAAAGTGCAGTGAAATCGAACACCTGGTGGAGTATAATCACTCTTCCGAGGCCTGGTGATTTGTGTGACTGGTAAGATCCCCATATATATCTCGAGTAGGACTCAATATTATTTCCCTCCAAGATTTCAGGAGACATTATGAAGGTTTATTATATGAGGATAAGGTAGAATATCAAGGGGACGAGAGGCTTTTGTCAGGAGAAAGAACATTTGAAAGTGACATTGGAGGAAAGGTAGCTGCTGACAAGTGGAGAAGTCTGAAAGAAGAAGGTACTGCATGTAAAGAGTGCCAGATGACATAACAAACCAATGGAAACTGGAAAATGCAGCATTATCAGTAGCATAACAAATGTGATCTTAAACAAGGATGAATGCTTATAAATACCTTCACAATGTCTCTTAAAATCTTGGAGGGAAACAATATTGAGTCCTACTCGATATATATATGGGGCTCTTACCAGTCACACAAATCAAATATGTAATATCTGTAGCTACATGCACTATTTCTGCTGTTATTTATAATTCACATGTACTATATCATTAAAGAAAGTGATATCAAGTCTAATATAAAAATGGGGGATAAACTCAGTTACTGTATTCAATGAAGAGGTCATCTTATCAAATAAGATGATAGAAAATTTCTCTTCTCATACGTTCTTATACATGTCACAAAAAAGCCTTGATATTCCCAGGAATGATATAAATGTTGGAGTCAACACATTAAGTTCCTTTTTTTAAGAAAGAAAACAAATGCTTGTTCAAGTATTCCATTTTTACTAAGATACTGGAGATTTTGTGGGATCTGTCTTGTAACATTTTTATCATGTCTTTCTTTTGTAATGGATGGTGGAACGAAAAAGCACGTAAGAATCCTCAGATACTTTGAGAAGGATGTCAAGGAACAGTAATTTTTGTTATTCTCCAGTTCTAAAGTGACTTTTATGTTTTCTTTAGTAAATTTTATGGTGCAAGACAATTGCTCTAATTATTCTGTTGTTCCAGATTATGTAAAAAAATAAAAATATAAAATAAAAAATAATAAATAAAATAGAAAAAATCTTTCCCACTCATGTACTATAGATTCACAACTTTTTGGGTGGGAGTCAAGTAAAAAAAAAAGGTAAGTTTAAATTGATAAACATATTCATACACATTTAAAAGAGAACATCTTATATCAGTAATATGTTTATAGACTTGTAAAAATAAGACAAAAAATAATGTAAAGGAGGTCTATAAAAGTTGATTTGTGCTACTCGCAGTAATTTTTGCAACTCTCACAGAAGGGTTTAAGAAAATTAAATGAAAATAGTAGACTCCTTAGCTAGGTGGGACACCCTAGAGTATTCTCCCCAGAAATTTTTACCAGCCAGGTGGAATGAAGCATTAGCAGGGCACACAAAAATTTTGAATGAGTTAAGAAAGACCCTTTTTCATAACAAATTAAAATAGTAATTTTATTAGAAATTACTTCAAACAAGGATAATATTTTATATAGTAATTATAACAAACAAGACTAGGATTTTTCTTATTTTCTCATTAAGTAATGAAAAACCTTGTAATGCTCACAGCTAAAATTCTATACATTAATTCTTCTTCTTCTTAGAAGCCCAGTTGTCAGCAGCTTTTTCGTAATTAAAATCTGTTGGATCTGGTCCCTACAGTGAAATCAGTATCAGATTATTTAGAGTGTTCTGAATGATGCGATTCCTCATACAGGTTTTTATCCTTTTTAATGCAGAGAAACCCCTTTTACATTCAGCTGTGCTCACAGATATGGCCAGTCCAACAACAGCAGCTAGTTTTGCTAAATTTGGAAAAGACTCTTTGAGCTCAGATGTTATTGCTAATTTCAACAGTATTTGTCTTGGATCAAGATTTTTGTATGACTGTCCATTAATCATTTTTGATGCAACTGCCAATTTTAGTTTAGTACTTTCGTAGTTTAAAACTGCAGGACTTCCATTTCTAGAATAATAATCAAAAAGAATCTCAGAAGCCTCACGTTGATCATGACTTTCTGCATTGAAAAGTCTTGAAAAGCAGGAAATAATTGGCATATCTGGAAATCTTGCTTCTAGCATGTTTAATAACTGTACCTATGTATTTTTCATATATTGTAGTTTTAAACGTAATAACATTAGAATCTGAATAATCAATGTGAAGGTCTGACCATTCACCTGAAAGATGCTGATGAAGATTTTTAAAATAACTGCCAGGAGTGTCTTTCAATTCCATAATGGATAGTTTTCTGGCTTCTGAGACCGGCTCTATTTCAGTTAAGTCAACATCTTGCCTTTGCCATGATCTAGACAAGTTAGATAAATGCGGTAACAAATCTGAAAGCATCATTAGTGAAGCTATGAAATTGTATGTTCTGATATATTTACTTAAACCTTCAGCTGTGATATCATTTTATTCAGTGGTCTCTCTTTCCAATGCAGCTATAACACTCACCATGCATTCTCTTAGAGACTGTATTTGCAGAATCATGAGACAGCCATCTAGTGTCACTAGCCATTTTAAGTTTAATCTGAGGACTGTTCAGTATATTTTGGATTTGGGGACCAGCCATCCTGACTAAGGAATTTTGGAAGAAGAAAAACAATTGCCTTAAGATATCATTAAACATGACTAAATAAGGCACTTCAGCAGCTGCTTGAGCACTAGCAAGAGCCCAGTCGGTGGTTTATACAATGAGAGTTGACCACGAGTCCATCTGTTTTATCTTTGAGCAGTTTTGCAACTCCCTTTTGCTTTCCAATCATGACAGCTGCTCCATCAGATCATAGGCCCACCAGATTACAAGTTTTTAAGCCTACACTGTCAAGGGTTTCAATTACTTTGTTATAGTCTCAGCTTTGCCGTCAATGATATTGCAAGTTGATACAAAACTAACTCTGACCTCTTTTCTAAGTTGACAAACATATTTAACATACACAATCAGCTGTTTTAAAACTGAGATGTCTGTAGTTTCATCACATAAAACACTGAAATAATCTGCAGAATGTATATTTTTCAGTATTTCATATCTAATTTCTGATGCAAAATATCAATTAATTCTTGCATTATTCTTTCTGAGGTATAATGTGCATTTTTACCAACATTAAGATGCTCTAAGTAGGAACAGCCCATAGTCTTGCAATGCTCAAGCAATTTTTCAAATAATGTAGTATGTGGTAACTAATTTTTCGCTAATCAATATATAGATCTTAAAGCGCCCAGAAAAGCATCTCATTGCAAGTTATTCAAAATTGAAATAGACTTTTCAATTTGCCCTATTCCAGTTTCTTCTAGTATACGGTTTTCAATTATATCTGAACAAGAATTAGTGTGTAACTTGCTTTGTTCATGGTCAACCAAGCTTTCTTTTAAGTCTTGTGCATGGCATAGTTACCCAAGTCACTTCCTTGTTTGTGGGTCGTCTCTTTCCTTATCATTCCATTATCTTTCACCACTAACCAATGGGATTTTTTAAACCACTCACTGTTAATACCCAATAAGCGGTGTTTAGATGTATATTTTACATTTGAAAGAGACTGTAAAAATCAACGATTCTGTTGTTGGTTTGGTGTCTTCGCTACTATGTTTCATCTTTCTTAAAATAACTTAAGAGTGTGGTTTTCTGACTTGACTTTTTACTCATTATGGGGTAATTTAATATATATAAAATATCATTGTTATTAAATTAATCAGAACAAATCACTGAATTGTGCACTGACAGTAATACCCATCAGATTACTGACGGGTATTACATAACGCACATGTAATACCCGTCATGTAGACGGGTATTACATGTGCATTATGCACATGTAATAACACATTATTACATGTGCATATAACAATGAGACACATAACGCACATTATGTTGCAATTTTACTATTTATAAGTATTAATTACTAGGAATGGGAATTGGTATCACTCGAGACTGACGTCATGGTCCTCGAGAGTTTCAAGAATTCCCCGAGATCACAACTATATTTGATGCACAAGCCTATTTTCTTTTACAAAATAAAATATTAAATACTTGACTCACAATCTTCGGACAAAAACCATTATTAAGAAAAATAAATGTAGATTTTTAACATCAATTTTTGCCTTTGATTCGAATTCACTCAATTTTCACAATTTATTTCTTTCAAACATCAAAATTATGTCTCTTTCGTAAAAGATCTTCTTTGCAACCGATACTGTTGTATTCAAGATCCCGATTTTTGTCTTCTTCCGAGTACAGATTGGTGTGCATCAAAGTGAATATCTGAAGCTCTCGAGATTGGCTTGCAATGAAAGAAATTGAGCTGGTCTCAAGAGTATTGAGACTCTCCGGCTCAATTTCTCATCACTATTAATTAAAAAATTTCTTAAATTATTTTTCCATGCTTGCTCATTATTTAGCCATGTCAATTCACAACATTAATTAGCTGGGCGGTTTGCCCATTCAAAAGTTCCTGGGGAGAACATAGCCCTATATGGCATTAACAGGAATCTCAAGTTGTTACTCAGGATGCCTAAGAATTACTGTTCCCCCCTTCTTTTTCTGAAATGGGAGGTTAACACAACAATTTTTATTTAAATTAGGTTGCATTTTTGAAACTATGGAGACAACTTCTGTATTTGAATAAAAACTTTAGTTTAATATAACTAAAATCTACATTTGACGTTTTGACCTTTAGGTCAAGGTCATCTTCTGGAGCATATAACTATACACAGAAAACAAGCTACACTACAATCAAACTGGTTTGTTAAAGTTACTGACCAACTGCTACAACAATTGTTGGCCTGACCTCTGATGAAAAAAAAAAAATTATACATCAACGCTAGAGTTCTATTATTAGTATTATCTGTTGGTTGTAGACATACATTAGGCATAACAAGTCCATGTATCTATCTATATACATATATTAACATCATGATTATACATGTACATTCCAGCCAGTTGGTATGGAATGGTTTCTAATACTAGCTGAAGATTTGCTAGAGTCCTGACTTATGCTGGATCTTATATATTAGGTGGGCTGAATGTGTGGCATCCAGATCTCCTTGGAATTTTCATGTCATCTTTATTTTTGATATTTGGGTGGTTTATCAGGATTTCGCAGGCTTCCTTAAATTTCCTCTCATACCAGGTTTTTGTGTGGTGTAAAGAGTGGGTACTTTTCCAGTTGATTTGGTGTAAGGTGTTGAGCACGTGATCTGAGAGGCCTGCTTCACCATAATCGTTATATTTAATGTTCTTTCTTGCGTATAGGGATTGTTCGTCCTGTTTCACCATTGTACGGTAAGTTACAGGTGCAGCGGATGCAATAGACTCCAGCATGTGCCAATGGGAGGAGAGGGTCCTTAGAGGGAGCTGAATATGGTTTTAAGTTGAGTGTGGTTTAAAGGTGGCATTAAGGTTATAATGTTGTAGGATTCTGTTGATTTTTTCTGATAACCCTTTAATGTATGGGATGGCTATGGTTTTACTGTAATCTAGATTCGTTTTTGTTGTTGTTTTATGGAGTATTTTATTAATAGTATTTTTGTTATATCCATTATTTATGAATGTGTCGCTGATGATTTTTAGTTCTTGTTTCAGGGCTTGCTGGTTAGAGCAAATTGTTGTAGCTCTGTTTTTAAGGGTGTTAATGACTCCATATTTTTGTGATGGGTGGTGGTATGAATTAGCATGTATGTATTGGCCAGTGTATGTCGGTTTTCGGTAGACCATGAAGGATAGACTGCCTGAAGGAAGACGTGTGACTAGTGTGTCAAGGAACGGAAGCGAGTTTTGATTTTCGATTTCGATGGTAAATTTTATGCGTTCGTGTCGTTTGTTCATTGCTGCTGTACCTGTAACTTACCATACATTGGTGAAACAGGACAGACAATCCCTATACACAAGAAAGAACACATTAAATATAACCATTATGATGAAGCAGGCCTCTCAGATCACACGCTCAACACCTTACACCAAATCAACTGGAAAAGCACCCACTCTTTACACCACACAAAAACCTGGTATGAGAGGAAATTTAAGGAAGCCTGCGAAATCCTGATAAACCACCCAAATATCAACAATAAAGATGGCATGAAAATTCCAAGGAGATCTGGATGGCACACATTCAGCCCACCTAATATATAAGATCCAGCATAAGTCAGGACTCTAGCCAATCTTCAGCTAGTATTAGAAACCATTCCATACCAACTGGCTGGAATGTAAATGTATAATCATGATGTTGTTGTGCTCAATGTATGTCTACAACCAACAGATAACACTAATAATAGGATTCTAGCATTGATGTATTTTTTTTTTCCACCAGAGGTCAGGCCAACAATTGTTGTAGCAGTTGGTCAGTAACTTTAACAAACCAGTTTGATTGTAGTGTAGGTTGTTTTCTGTGTATAGTTGTATGCTCCAGAAGATGACCTTGACATAAAGGTCGAAACATCGAATGTAGATTTTAGTTATATTAAACTAAAGTTTTTATTCAAACACGGTAGTTGTCTCCATAATTTTCAAAAATGCATTCGGATCACCATGTAAGCTTAAAAGAAAGGATTAAATGAGGTTGGTTTTTAAGGACAGCCACAAATTCTAAAAAAGTCTCACATTTTGAACTTGCTGTGAAGAAGCAGCATCATCATTATCAAATTCCTGATTTGTTTCAAGAGGTGTACGGAATGCTATGGGAATACTACTTGAAAAGTTTACATTATTGCTAACCTATTGACAAATTTCTCCAAATTATCTGTCAGACCTCCAATATCATTAGATTCTTATACTTTGATTTCCTAAGGTTCTTTTAACTGTACAAACACCTAAATCATTCACTTCACATCCTTGTATCAAACACCTGTTTTGCTAACTTTTTCTCTTCATTCTGTTTAAGTGACCATACCACCTGAGATTAGTTCTGCTGACATATTCTTAAATGCTAACGATGTCAATTTTCTAATAGTTTCATTTTTAATATTATTCTGCTACTGATGCAATCTGTTCACTAATATCTCTCTTCTTCCATATAAATTCATTTACAATAACAGATTTGTTAAAAATTATCTACATGTTAGCACAAGAAAAGTATATTTAATATACTGCCAGATATTTCAGTTTGAAAATAACAAACTATCATCAGTGGCTTGACAAAAACAGTTTTTTACAATAGAATACAAACAACTGATCATTCAAAATTAGAATGAGCCACATGATGTTACATCACTAATCATGATATCATTTCACTGAAGAAAGGTAAACATAAAAGTGCAGAATAAATTACATATATAAATTTACAATGTCATACAAAAAACTTAATTTATAAAATCATATTAAAGATATCATTAGACAGATGTAGTATCTAGGTCTTAATTTTAAATTAAGACCTAGATACTACACCTAGGTCTTAATTTAAAATTAAGACCTAGATGTAGTAGCAAACATTTAAACAGCTTTGTTTATTCTATTATCCTTCATTATTTAATTTACTATCTACACTAATAACTGTTGAAATATTTGAAATGTTTTACATCAGCTACACCCTGAATAGGCACCTTGTCATATGCCTTTTCCAGATCTACAAAACTTACAGAGATCCTCATTATAGTTCAATGATTTCTCAACTAATCTGTCTTAAAAGTAAAAATAAACACTGGATCCTGCCAATCCTTATTCGAACCCAAATGGCACTTATCCAAGTTTCTCTTCGGCAATTTTTCTTACCCTCTTTTCAAGTAGGCTTGAATAAATCTTACCTATCACACTCAGTAAGGAAAGTACTGGAATGGTTAAAAATTCCTTAATATATTATTTAAATATTCTAGTCCTGAATTAATTTGAAGATCAAATTAATTCAGGACTAGAATTCCATGATTCAAATTTCCATGAGTGGAGAAGTATGCATACTTCTCCACTCATGGAAACTTGAATTTTTCATTCCATATTATTATTACTACTACTATACCCTGGAGGATGACTCCATGGATGGAGTCAGCAGACTCATTGTGGGAGGTTCATTCAACTGACAACATATTTATCACACTGAACCTTAAAATCCTTAAACACTCCCCATGTTAACAACATATTTGGTAATACATTCCATTTACTCACAATTCTCCATGTAAAAAATCTACTCCTCATACCCTTCTTCACCAACTCTTACACAACTTCAAAGGATGGTGGTTCTTTCCTTCTAGCCTTCTGCCCCTTTATAATCCCCTCACCAACTTAAACATCTTGATCATATCACCTCTTTTCCTCCTATCCACCAAACTCTGCAATCCACATTCCTTCAACCTCTCTCTCTCTCTCTCTCCATAACCAACATTCTAGAGTCCTGAAATTGTCTTAGTCACTTGTTTCTGGACCCTCTCCAATATTTCCACATCACAATATTGCGAGACAAATGGTAAGAGGACACAACACTAGTTTTATAATCTTAGTTACCTCAGCCATAATTCTAAGCATAAGACTTATGTTGGAGAGCATAACATTGTCCATTCAGCCAAACAGTCTAGTCAGTACACTTTTAAGAATCCTACCGATAAAAGATTATAAACTTATATCCTGGGCTGGAAATATTTTTGCTGGCTCATCAGTCAGGTAAACATCCTACTAGTCAGATGTTAATCTTACCATGGTCACATTAATATATCATAGCTACATGTTTTAGCCCTGATATAATCAATTTATAAGCTTTTGTTAATGATATGGCTAACTTTTATGCTAAAACTAACTACTAGGGTTGAAGCAAATATTAACTACTTATATATTAATGGGCTTGTCGGTCTGTGAAAAATAATCATGGATTTTATAAGTGAAACAAGATTATTTATTTATTTATTTATTTATTTTCATTAATGATACCGTTTTATGCCATGTTTTCACTTATAACACTTATGAGTCTTGAATCACTCTGACGGAAAAAAAATAATAAAATTCTTCCCTGACATTATAAACAAACTTGGAAAACATTCAGTATCATAAAAAAACTCAACAGAAAAAAAATCCTTAGGTCTACACATATAATGATATCAGTGTATTTCTGAATTCTGATTGGTTCCAAAACATTGTAGATGGACAGGGTCAGTATTGTGATAGGACATGGCAGGCAACTCAAAAAAAGTCAGAATCAATATAGAAAAATACTGTAGGAAAATAAATACTTCTTTCCTAACACTTTCCAAGAGTTTTAATATCTACTATTAATGCATATTCCATGACTGAGTAAGAAATAAGATAATTACAGCTATCCAGTGCAATACTTATTTTAGGTTGCCATTTTGCATTTAATTGGTTACCACAAGGTACAACTGAGTGCTCCTTAAAAATAAAATGATGAGTGTGTATCCTGTCCTCTCAATAGTCATTTCATAATGAGAAAATCAGTATAATTGACAAAACAGGCACTTGAATGACCAGCATTCCAAATAGTTGAGATAAGTAGGGTAAGCATACAAAACACTGTTTACAACATGAAACAGAATCAACATTATGTAAATAAAACTAATGATAAAACAGAAACTCCTATTCTTTTCTTTTACTTATTAACTAAAAATCCTCACTTGTCACGTCACTGTGGAGCAGACGAGTGCATTTTTTTGCTCTGTCTATAGTACATATTAGTACTGGTGATTAAGTGTCAGATAAACTGGGAATTCTGCTTTAGTCACGAAAGATGAATTTTTCCCCCCATTCCACTTCTGGAAATCCCATGATCTCACTTAGAATGAGATCATGTGATGGTCTCATATCAAGCGATGAAAATCAACCAGCACTTTAAGTCATGCAATTCAAAATTAGTTCTGAGGGTCCTGAGAAAGATTAGAGGCATGAATAGATGGCATCAACGACAATATCATATTAAAAACGAGGATATTAGGAAAGAACTTGACATTGTCAGCATCCAGAAATGCGTTAGCAGAGCTAACCTCAGGTGGTATGGTCACTTAAACAGAATAGGTGAGGTAAGATTAGCCAAACAAGTGTTCTCTGCCAGGTTGGCAGGAAAACGACCCAGAGGAAGACCAAGATATAAGTGGATTGATACAGTACAAAGTGCCTTAGACGATAGAAATATAAGATCTGATAATGTTGGAGTTTTCATAAGTAACAGGCTGATTTGGAGAAAAATTGTAGATAGGAAGTTAGTAATGATGTAAATTTTTCATGTAGTACTATCATATCCTGTACACCCCTTGAGGGTACATGGCAGGAATTTGATGATGATGATGAATTCAAAACTATGTATCTATATATCTATATATATATTACTAATAATTAATGTAAACTAGCAAACAAGTGCTTCATGCTTTTAAGCCACTGCTAAAGTAGTCTAAAATTATGATTTCATTAAAGGTTGCGTTAACAATTTTCTATAATTAAATTGCAAACGTTTATAAGAAACAGAACAGAAACCTCTTCTCGTTATCATTTCTGATATGATGATTCTATCCTCCTCAAGAAATATTCACAGCAATTTGTTACAATTTTTTAATTTAGTGAATCCTTGGAAGAGTCATGCAATAATAATAAGTCTGCATTAAAGTAAAGGGCCGAATTTAATATATCCAATATCACATTTAGCATTGCTTTCCTTAATAATTTGGTTCATCATTTATGTGGCTGATGTGCTTAAGTTGTTAGTCAGCAGTCCATTCTGACTGCTGACTAACAGTGTGTTTGTATATATATATATATATATATATATCCCATCCATACTATATAACTAGAGCATTCAAGAGCTTTCTCTTGGCATCAAGTGTTTTATTTCTAACATAGGTCTCAGATCCATAAGTTAAAATTGTCATCTATACAGCTAATTTAGTGTTTTGTTAATTTCTTTCTTGTTCCATATAAATTTATTCAGCTGACTTCCTACCATATCATCTTTACTTATTTTGTTGTCCATTTTCATATTTAATTTACCATCTTCACTAAAAATTGTGCCTAAATACTTGTTCTATAGGTCGACCATTCAGGATACAGTTGATGTTTTCAATGTTTCTATTTTCACTGTCTTTGTATTTTTATTACTGATTTTATTATTATTATTATGATAATGACTCAGGCCTCCATGGAGTTGAAAGACTAATCATAGGAGGCCCTTCCTAGAAAACACAAAGTCTGTCATACCACTCCTTGAGCTCAATGACCATTCATGCTCTCACCACTCTATTAGGCAATGCATTCCATGGTTCGACCACCCTCCATGCAAAGAAACCACTCCTCACCCTCTTACTCACTTCCTTTTGTAACTTCCAGGGAAGGCCCCCTTGTCCTCGCTCCTTCCCCCAGCTCCACCAAGTGAAAAAAAAAAAACCCAGTGTCAACCCTGTAACTACCTCTCAACATTTTCATACCAAATTTATTACAACAGTTATTCAATTTAGTCAGGGAATTTTGCAGAATTGTACTGGATTTATTCAGACATATAACATCATCTGCATAAAGTAAAGAACTAAGATTAACATCACCAATTTTGATTTCAGATTTAATACCACTTTCCTTCATAATGTGATCCATATAAATAATGAATGACAGTCGACATAATGTCCACCCTTGTCGTACACCTGATTTTACCTCAAGCTATCTTCTTGTACCTCTTTCAATTCTAAATTGCTGACTTACAATTACAAATAGCTTAAATAGAGACTATGTATTGCTTGATATAATGTCCCAATTACACCATAACTGCAGTGTTTTGAACAAGGTTTCTCTTGGTACCTTGTCATATACCTTTTCCAGATCAACAAAACTTAAATACTAATCCTTGTTATATTCCCAAGATTTCTCAACTATTTGTCTTAAAGTGAAAATCTGATCTGACAACCTCTATTTGGCCTGGATGCAGCTTGTTCTTCACCAAGCTTCCCTTCCACAATTTTTCTTAGCCATTTCTCAAGTATACCTGCATAAATCTTACCAGGAACACTCAGTAAGGAAATACCTCTGTAATTCTTGCATTTAGTTTTATTTCTCTTTTTATAGATGGTATTATGAGACCTGCTCTCAATCCCAATCCCTGGAATTTGACCTTCTGACCAGGTTTCTCAATTATCTCAAATGCATCCACTGTAAAACTTTTATATTCCATATTTGAGCATTTCTGGCCAAATTTCATCTATTCCAGCTGCCTTGCCACATTTCAGGTTTTTGATTACTCTTTCTACTTCAAGTATCTGCATTCCTGTTGGGGAGTTTTCTACCATCATGCTGACACTGCTTGTTTCATTTAGCAGTCTTTTAAAGTAATTACTCCAGACATCTACAATAAGAAAAATAATAAGATGTGTTAATGTCTATGGTAGTGTGGATACCAATATTTTCACAATGGTTAGGACACCAAACTATAGAGATCTGAAATAGGAAGAAGTGATCACTATTTAGTTTTTGAGAGAATAATACTGAATATCATACTGAAAAGACAGATATATAAGAAATTTTTAAAAATAATCTAATTTGCCATTTGGCCCCTTGGCTGAATGAATACGATATACAGTTATATGGCATTCACTGGCCCATCCTGCAGTATACTGTATTCATTGCACCTGTAATTTGCCCTATATAGGAGAAACAGAATGCACAATTCCTATCAGAAAAAAGGAACATAAATGGCATATTAAATTTAATAACTATAGTAAAGCCAGCCTTTCTGATCACACCCAATATGCTACACAGAATTGACTGGAAAGACACCTTGTTTACATCACATCAAAATTTGGTATGAACGTAAATTTAAGGAAGCCTGTGAAATTCTTATCAACCACTCTAATTTTAACAATAACGATGGTCTAAAAATCCCAAGAATATGGAAAGCACATATTCTACTCGAATAACCTTTATCCTTCTTCTTCTCTTCCGTCTAAGACGGGTTGAGTCTTCTCTTGAGCAGGATCTTCCAGTCTTCTCTATTCCTTGCTGTTCGAAAAAGTTCCTTATATGTTCTGCATCCCGAGATGTTCTTTATTAATTTCAGCCAGGTAATTCTTGGTCTTCCAGGTCTTCTTTTTTCAGTTGGAAAAGTATTGATTAGGACGTTAGGAAGTCTGTCTGCGTCCATGCGTACAGTGTGTCCAAACCATCTCAGTTATTGTTTTCTAATTTTTTTTTATTATTGTCTTTTTATGCAATAGTTCTTGTCTGACTGTGATGTTTGTTTTCTTTTCTATCCAATTTGTTCTATTCATTTTTCTTAAACATTTCATTTCAAATGCCAGCAGTTTTTTCTCCTCTCTTTTTTTTTAACTGTCCATGCTTCTGCTCCATAGATGACTGTTGGTATAATTATTGCTTCATATAATTTGATTTTGGCTTGCTTAGATATCTTGTTTGTTTACCAGATTTTCTGTAATTTTCCCATGGTGGTCCATCCTATCGCTATTCTGTGTTTGATTGTTTTGAGTTCATCTATTGTTTCTGTTAGTTTTGATCCAAGGTATATGAAGTTGTCTACTTGTTCTATTTGTTCTCCATTTAGGGTGGCTGAGATGGTAGTTCTGTTCCTCCCTATTTTCATCACTTTTGCCTTTTGTATATTTATTATCATGTCATATGTTTTACAGGTTTCGTTTAGCTTGTTGATCAACTTTTGTAGTTCATTTGGGGTTCTTGCAAGAAGGACGAGATCATCTGCATATTTGATATTATTTGTGTTTAAACCGTTGGCATTGATTCCAGGCTCACTGTCTATTGCCTTCTTTACAACTTCTTCTAGATATATGTTGAATAGGCATGGGGATAATGGGCATCCTTGCATTACTCCTTTTTGGATCTCTATGGGTTCTGTTGTGAGTGTGTCCTTTTTAATTATTGCATTTGTCTTAGAGTAATATTTTATCAGAAATTGTATTATATATTTGTCTATTGCTTTTTCTAATAGAATTTTAAGAAGGATTTCTCTGTTGATGTTGTCGAAAGCTTGTTTAAAGTCCACAAAACAACAATATAGTTCTTTATGGTCTTCCCAGCTGAGCTCTGCTAGTTAGTGCAATGTGAAAATTTGGTCTATTGTTGAATAGTTTCCTCGGAAACCAGCTTGTTCTATGCCTATCATTTCTTCGTAGGTGTTTTTTAATCTATTTTGTATAATTCTTATGAATATTTTATAGGTGTGAGGGAGTAAATTGATTGGTCTGTAATTTCTGCAGTCTCTTTTGTCTCCTTTCTTGTATATTGGGATGATCTTTTAAGACTATCTTCCACCAAGGAAACAAAATTACAATGCCAACAATAGAAGAAAATAATGATCACCCAAAAATTTTACAAGAAGAAGTTGGATACGCAATAAAACAGATGAAAAACAATAAAGCACCAGGCATTGATACTATCCCTATTGAATAGGATTGTTAAATATTCTATTGATATGCTGCCTCCATATGACCACAGTTCAGTAGGGGTAGTATCAATGGCTGGTGTTTCATTGTTTTTCATCTGTTTTTTATTGCGTATCTAACTTCTTCTTGTAAAATTTTTGGGTGATCATTATTTTCTTCTATTGTTGGCATTGTAATTTTGTTTCCTTGGTGGAAGATAGTCTTAAAACGGTTTGACCAGATTTTTCTTATATATTCAATATTCCCGGTTTCAGTCATCTTGTTGTTTATCATTGTTACTGCTTTTGCTGAGAATTCCTTTGTAATTTCTCTTACAGTATCACGGAAGACTTTTAGGTTGTTTTGTTGGTATGCTTCTTGGCATTTCTTAGCTTTTTCTTCTAACCATTTTTCTTTGGCTTTTTTGCATAGGTTATCAACTTTATTTTTTAGTGCTCTGTATTTTTCTCTATTCTCTTCATTGTTTTGTTGGTTTACAAGTATCTTGGCCTCTTTTCTCTTCTATGGTAGCTATGATTTCTTAGGTTATCCACTGTTTGTTTATTTTGGGTTTGGAACCTAGAGTGTCTTTTGCAATTGATAACACTGTTTCTTTTCCTTCTTCCCAGTATTTTCCGCTGTTCTGGAAGATGGAGGGTTTTAATTTCAAGCACATCTGTTCTAAAAATCGACTTCTGCTTGAGCTATCTTTTAGTTTTGATAGGTTGGTGTTTTCTTCTCTTCTGATATTATATCCCTAAGAGTTAATTATATATACGACTATAGGTAATCCAGGATCTTAAATTTAATATAACAATTCTCATGTCAAATCAGGACATCACTTTTGTTGTAATAAAACTATCTATATGAGAAAAAAATTTTCTCTGATGTCATCATAAACAGAATATAGCTTTGATAGTTATTTTATCTTTTTCATTTATTTATTTTTATTTTATTTTATTTTTTTCACTAGAGGTCAGGCCAGTAGAATAACTGTTGATCATATCATTGTCTCTTTAACATATTGTACTATGTGAAATGTGATACGGCTTGTCTCTGTGTGTGTATATATATATATATTTTAAAGAATAAATATTTAATGAAATATTTATTATTCTAAAATGTACCATTACAACAGAGTAGAAGCTCAGGAATACATATATATATATATATTAGGGTTACCAAGTAATTTTATAAACTTGGTTATTTTTACTCCTAAAAATTTTTTACTCTTATTTATTTATATATATATATATATACATACTCCAGATGAAGACCTTAATATTATTATTATTATTTAACACCTCCAGGGAGTCCAAGGATTCATCGAGGGAGGGCACCAGTCTACAACTCCGTCTCCACCATTCAATCACAACTGACCACAACTACACCAACACCATCTACCGCCTACCACCACTGGTATTTCAACAGACAATCACAAGCATCCATGTCCACGTTGGAATTCGAACCCACAGCCCTTTTGGCTGGAGAGCGGATACGCTATCCACTCAGCCAACCAGGCTGGCAATATGAAGGTCGAAATGTCGGGAAATTAAAATAATTATTTCTAACACAGTTGTAGTCTCCATAATTTGTCTGAAATGAAATCAACATTGCGGTAGATGAACAGGTGTTCAGCATATTAAAAAATATGAATGTGAACACAGCAGTTGGACTAGATGGCATATCAGCCCATGTACTACATGAATGTGCAAGAGAATTGGCATTGCACATGACAAAGCTATTCAATCTAAGTCTCAGCTCTGGGGGGTTCCAAGGGAGTGGAAAGAGGGTAAGATAGTACCATAGCATAAAGGTGACTCCAAGACAGAGGTAGCAAACTAGACCAATTAATATATTGGGAGTGGTTGTTGAAGTATTGGAAAAGTTGGTGAAAGCTTCCTGTCTTAGTAACTTATTCACATTTTATAATAAATGTAACTGCAGAATTGGATAAAGGTAATGGCTACACTATGATCTGCTCGACTTTGCCAAGGCACTGGACAGAATACCACATAGAAAACTATTCCAAAAATTGGAGCAAATGGGAATGGATATGAGCAATGTATAGGAATGGTTGATGGGCAGGCATCAGAGAGTAGTATGTGATGAATGGAGTCTAGAAGAATGATGGTGACTAGTGGAGTATCTCAGGGTTCAGTAATAGAACCACTACTCTTTAATTTGTATATCTATGAAATATGGAAAGATTTAAGAACAGATATTCAGTTGTTTACCAATGATGCAAAACTGGGAAGAGCAATAGTTGATAAAGGTGATGTAGATATCATGCAGGATGATTTAAATAAATTGGCATTATGGGCAAAGAATAATGATTATCAGTTTAATGTTGCAAAATGTAATTTTATGCATTTTGGGTTGAAAAAGTTGCATATGTTGTATCATATTGATGGTACTGGTTTGCAGAAAATTCATGAGGCTAGGGACTTCGGGATAATGGTGGACAAAGAGTTGAAGTTCAGAGAGCATATTGCAAAAGTTGGTAAAATAGCTCAACAAATTACTTGGGTGTTGAAAGACATGCTAACAAGTAAAGACAAGGAAGGTATTATCCCTCTTTATAAGGATATGATTTGGCCACATCTTGACCATTGTGCACAGATTTGGTCACCTGGGTTTCTTGGAGATCGGGAGATGGTCAAAAGAATTCAGACGAGTGATCAAGATGGTGACAGATCTGTGAAGTATCTCCTATTAAGATAGGTTGAAGGTTTGTGGATTATAGCTAGTTCATAAGAGGAGGACATGATAGAAACTTTTAAGATATTAAAGGGGTTTTATAAATTGATGCAAGTGAAATTTTTGACAATATGACAAATAGTCAGAGAACTAGGGACATCCATGGAAGTTGTGTAAGAATGTGGTTAGCAGGGATGTGTGGACCAGATTTGCTGGGTGGTGAGTGAGTGGAATGTATTGCCAGAATTGGTTGCGAGTTCCCTGATAGTGAATGGATTCAAGGAGAGGTATGATAGGATTTGTGTATACGATGGTTGATTTGGGTCTCCCATGATGAGTCTCTGGACTCCATGGAGATACCGTAAAATAATAATAGAAAATGGTTTAATTTTTATGAACTCCTACTTCAACTTTCTGTGTCAACTATAGTTTTTTCTTTGCACAGAAGTTTCACTACATGTCTCTTTAGTTGAATTAATATTTTCTTTGGATATGGATACTGGCAGTCAGTCTCTAATATTTCAATTTTCCTTTTTTCGTTCAAACTCTTTCACACCCTCCAAGATTTATACATCTGAACAATTCCAACTGAGAGATGTCTAACTATGATTCTTTTCCATAAAATAAAAACTACTAAATTTTTTATTTTTGATTTTTGATAGAATACCGATTTTTCATTCTGCTCAAAACCACATGGTGGTCACTTCCTCTTGCAAATTCTCTGTATTCTCTTCATATCAATTTTTGCACCTTTTTATGTTAGAACATAGCATTCATTCATAACAATAACCCAGTTTCTAAGCAGAAACCCAGTAAGTATCTTGTAATTTGTAGCCTTGTTCTTTTCTCCAAATTTTTTCATGGTATTTCTTAGTGTTGACTTTCTACTTTCCATTTTAATCTTTCACAAGGATTAACCTTACCTTTATGTCATATGCTCTTTCCACTTATTCCAAATTGGCATCTTCTATATGGAATGACAGGCACTAATAATTGTCAATTTCCCATTTTGAAAGTTGTTCACATCTCGGTTTCATGGTTAAGAAATTTCTCATGTTTGGTGTGAAATACTATAGCTACTCTCTTCTTTTCCCTGATCTCTAATGTTTGAGAACATAGACAAAGACTTCTTTTCCACCTTGAGATTACCTGTTTGGTGGCAACAACAAAAATTTCACATGCTATTTCAGAAAATCTTGTACTATCTTATGCTATTCAACATGCCAAATTTATGTCAAATAAAAACAGAATTAGGCAAAGACCAATTGTCAAAAATCATTTTGGGGAAAAGTTTGCATTGTAAAGTTAATCATCAGTAGATACAATGAAGAGTATTCCATTATGAAGAGTCCAATTCCTTTAGGTCTTCATAAAGGAATTGGGCCCAGCACTGGAGATGACTGACCAATTGGCTTAAGTTTTATTGATACAAGGACTACTTGAGACCATATTTTCCCATTGTTTAAGTTTAAAGCAGTCCAATCCTAATTTATGCTCACGTGAAGACCTACACATTTTACCGTGTAGGCATTCGGAACTGAAATCCTACAGAATAGGTTGGTTACTCCTTATTCCTGGAGGTGTCCTATGGCTGAAGAAGCATGTTCGCGGAGACGGTTTGCCTGTTCTGGGGGACAAAAAACTTGAGTTTCCGGGGTGAAAAACCCTCTACCTCAGTATGAGACCGACTAAACTCACCTTTAATCGAAAGAGACCAGATAAAGGTTCTGCACGTCACTGATGGGAATCGAACCCAGGTCTTTCTGACCAAAGCACTTTGTCTATACTGACTGAGCTACGGAGGCTCTTAAAGCAGTACACATAGGAAAAATAAAAAAATAAATAATTAAAACTAATAATAATCACAAATAAAATATTCAGCTGAAATATAAGATCAGACAATATTAGAGTCCTGACAGATAAAACTAATTTGGAAAAAAACTGTCGATAGGAACTTAGTAATAACGTAAACTTTTCATGTAGTATGACCAAGTAACTATCCTGTACCCCCCCCCCCCCCAAAAAAAAAATATATAAGTCAAGAATTTAATGATCACAATGAAAATTTAAATATAGAAACCTGGTCTTGCAAACATGAATCATTTTTTTAAAAAAAAAAATTGACTATAGAACACACTATTTCAGACAATAATATGCAGCATTTGCGACCATAAGATGGTGGTTACTGTATCCCATACTCTCCATCATGGATGACTATGACATCACTGATAGCTATGATCAGTGATGGATAAGGGTGGCATTGGTTGCCCACTATCTTCAAAACAGTTAGGGCTAAATGATCTAGCCTACTCCTTTTCGAGAAATAAAAGGCATCAGAGGATTTAATTTTTATTTCCCATACCAATCAGTTGGGAAACCTACAGCACATCAATGCCATCAATATGGACAAATGGTTAAGAAGAAGAAAACTACCTTGATTTGTATTTTGAAGCAACTGCTGAATATCTATTCACTGTCTAGCTTCAAGTGTAACGAACTAACTTCTCATCTTTCTCTTGCATCCCATTTCATATACTTCTATATGGAATGGGATGCAAGAGAAAGATGAGAAGTTAGTTTGTTACAATTGAAGCTAGACAGTGAATAGATGTTCAGCAGTTGCTTGTGTGTTTACAGAATCAAGAAAGTTGAGAAACAATGGAATATCACCCATGAAATATCTACAGAACAGACAATGAATCACAGAATATCTATGAGAAAATGACTGGAGTGAGTGTGAAGGGGGGGGGAGAGACTATACTGTTCACTTCTGGATGGTATCAAGTATTTTAGGGAGGTTTTGGCACACACCACCAAAATTGTGAGAACATTTTAAGGTAAGGCAGATTTAAAATTCATAAGAATGTCTTGAATGGAAAAGGCAACTGGTTTTTTGGAGGCAGAGGCTATGGATATTAAATACTTACGAAAAGAAAAGTGAGAAGCAAGTTAGCCCAAGAAGTGGAGATAATGGCATTAAAAGTGAAGTGGTGTGATTTTTCTTGCATGAAAATACAGGACTGCATTTTAGTAAAATGGAAGTTAACAAAGTTGTCCTTAATCTAAGAAATACAACGAGGAAATCAGCATTTCAAGGCACTGATTATGAAAGATCTTGTATCTTGGGATATCTGAGTATTGTATGGTATTTCAAATGAAAAACAGGAATGAAATGAACTAGAGCAGAAATTGGCAAATCCACTTACAATGGGTGAACAGTAGACCATAAGATGATAATTTGGTTAAGCAAGCTTTTGTACTAGATACAATCAAATTCCCTTAAAATGTCTAGTGTGATCATGAGTTAAGCCAAACTTTTCAATAGTTCTGTCCAAAGATGAGTGATGTTAGCAAGCATATCCACTGCAGATCAAGATTAACAAAATCTATATTGGTGGTTATTGATTAACTAGTGGACTTATTAAAAGGTGGATGAAGTTGACAGATGACTCTCACCAATATTTTTTTTAGAAGTAGGGTGAGTACAATGAAACAACAACATAATGACTGGCTTTTATATGTTTTCTTTGGAATGGGTTGAACAGGCTTGTTTCTATGCTGTAAGATAGTTGCCAGATGAATTAAAAGAGTATACAATATAGGAGGACTATTAATTTAAAATATGACCAGAGATGGGGATATCATCAGAGTCAGAAGATTTCTAGGTATCCAAGCCATTCAGGATTCATCTGATTCTATCTCTAGGCTGCTCCTGGTTTAAGTGTGGAGGAATATTTTGACGTGGTTGTCAGTGCAGAAGAATAATGATGTCAATAAGTCAGCTTTGTTTTAGAGCTGTCACAACAGTACCCATTTGGATGTGGGAGAGTTGGAAAAATGAATACAGTCGAGCCTCTTTTAATGTCCCACTCAGTTACATATTTTCATTTAGTGCCAAAGTTTCCATTGGCCTACGTGCATTCGTTTTTCATCATCACCTACTCCGTTTACCACATCACTCATGAACTGCTCCTTTGAGACCTATATGATGACTGGTTAAGGCAGGCATGAAACACCACTGTCTAGTCAGCTGTTCTCTAAGCATTTTGTTGAGTGGTTGTGTCTGGTGACCTCTGATTTCATTTTACGTTATTATTAGGAAAGAATCGTAAAATTAAACTCATGGCTCCTAAGAGATCTCAATCTTCTGAAGCTGATTCTGCAGGTAAAGCATCAAAAAAGACAATCAGTTTAGCCACAAAACAATCAATAATACTAATGCTAATCCTTCTTCTCCTCCTCATCTTTCTATCACCTTTAGTTTGTGGGTTATAAAAATTGGCTATACAAATTGCGAAAAGGGATTTCATAGGATAGTTGGATATGCAAGAGAAAGAACAAGAAGTTGCCCCTAGAGAAGTGTAAGAGTGTTAAAAAAGGCAACAGAATTAGAACGTTTGCTTGGAGAGTGGTAAATGAGTGGAATGGGTTGCCACAGGTAGTCATGGTTTGTCACTGAACAAGTTCAAGGAGGGGTATGATAAGCATGTTATAAATAATGATAAGTGTGGACATTCCACTGAGTCTTTATACTCTGTGGAAGTGTCTTTGTAATAATAATACACTCAAATTAGTGAAATGTAAAATATATAGAATCAAATAACTATAACAATGTTTGCATATGAAAGACAAATTCATTTAAAAAATGCTGTGTAATTATACCTGAAATTTTTCTGAAAATACAATGCTGCCATGATTGACAACAAAATCAACTTCAGGTGGAGAAACATCAAATTCAATATGTTCCCCTTTATAAAAGGGTACCAGTTTATATTCTGCAGGTGGGAGAGATGTAAAGAGAAAGCTACCATCATCTCCAGATGTAACATAACATATATAAGGTAGATTTACTTGAATATTGAAGCCTTTGACTGGCTCCTTACTGCAATCTGGAATTTTTAGAGTCTGCAGGAACTTGCTTTTGGAAAAAAGAATAAAATGAACCCCATGAATGGATTCTCCTTCACTAATTACTTGTCCCCTAACATCATAACCTGCAACCACAATTCCATCACCAGCCTTTCCATTATCCTGGAATACAATGACTGGAACTGAAGTCTTCTCAAGTAACCATTTTGGATGTGAAGCTTCAACGACATAATCTCCTGGAAGAATATGGGTGAAACTGTATTGTCCATCACTACCAGAATAAGTTTCTTTTACTACTTCACCTAATGAATTCTTCAAGATTATCTTTACACCAGGAGGACCATCAGGTTTGTTTTGGCTAATGACCTGTAAAGAAAGAAAGAAAGATGCTTAAACTGTTCTATTTATCTCTATACATACACAGTTGAACTTTCAATAAAACAGCTAATTTAAGGATAATTTAAATACAAAGACAATTATTACACATCTTTTCTTCACCGTTATTTAATTTCTCTGAGAAATCATTGATATCTATACATATACTAGGACAACACTTTTTACAATTAAATCTTGTGGGGAAAAAAAAACTCAAAAAGAGTCAAAATGAACCAATTATATACATATATATATTATTATTATTATTGTTCCTGGCAACTCCAAGGAGTCGACAGACACATCGAGGGAGGCCCTAACATCATGTCAAGAGCAACTATTCGACATTCATACAGTATCTATCATACCTTGCCTTGAACTCATTCACGGTCGTAGCACCCACAACAGACTCTGGAAGCTTATTCTACTCATTCACCACTCTCCAAGCAAAAAACCTAGCTCTAACACCCCTGTCAACCACGTTCTTGCCCGGCTTCCATTCATGGCCCCTAGTCCTCCCACCAATCATATTTTCAAAAATATCTTCTGGATCAATCTTATAGAAACCCTTCAGTAATTTGAATGTCTCAATCATATCACCCCTCCTTCACCTATCGACCAATTTCTGCAACCCACAAATCTTCAACCTATTCTCATAAGGATCATTCCACAGACCTGCTATCATCTTGGTCGGTCGTCTATGGATCCTCTCCACTTCCTCCTCATCACGAAGAAACCCTGGTGCCCATAACTGGGCACAGTAGTCCAGATGAGGTCTTACCAAGGCTCGATACAGAGGAACAACTTGTTTGTCTCTGCATGTTAAAGTATTTTTCAGAAGCCAAGTGATTTGGTGAGCTGTTTTAGTCACTTTTGCAATGTGTCCCTTAAACTTCAATTCCCTATCCACCAACACTCCCAAATCCCTGGCCTCATCAATCTCCTGGAATACGGTTCCACCAATGCGATACACTGCTGCTATTCTTTTCACCCCAAATTGCATAACCTTACACTTTGGCACATTAAATTGACATCCATTTTTCCTAGTCCAGTCCTCCAAACTATCCAAATCATCCTGTAAAATGTTGACATCCTGTGCACTCATAATTGCTCTACCCAACTTTGCATCATCAGCAAACAAGTGAACACTTCCTCTCAAATCCTTTCCTACATCATTGATGAACAAATTGAAAAGCAGTGGTCCAAGAACAGAGCCCTGTGGCACTCCACTAGTCACAAGCCATCTTTTAGACTCCACTCCTGAATAAACCACTCTCTGGTATCTCTCCTTCAACCACCCTCCTATCCATCTCACCAACCCTATATCTATCCCCATCTGCTCCAGTTTACTGATTAGGGTTCTATGTGGTATCCTATCAAAAGGCTTGGCAAGGTCTAGTAGTATTACTGTAAACCCATTACCCCTATCCAGTTCAGCTGTCACTGTGTTACAAAACGTGAGCAAGTTACTGAGGCATGATCTACTCTTCACAAAACCATGTTGTCCCCCATACAATATCTCATTTTCATCTATCCAATCCTGTATTCTTTTCTTGACTAATTTCTCTAAGACCTTGACAATGATTCCTGATATGCTAATCGGTCGGTAATTTACAACAGCAGTCTTGGAACCACCTTTATGCAGTGGAACTATTTTCCTCCCCTCTTTCCATCCCCTCGGGACTAACCCAGACCCGAGACTCAAATTAAACAAAATGATCAAGGGTACTGACAATTCTTTAGCTGCTTCTCGTACAACACGAGCTGGTATACCATCCAATCCCACAGATGTATTGACATCGAGGTTATGCAATAGATAGACTACTCACCTCCACTTCATTCACCACAATTCCCATATAATCTACTGGTACATTCATTTCTGCAATGTAACCACCTGGATGATATATTCTTGCAAAGTGCTCACTCAGTAACTCAACTATATCAACTGATTCAGTTACCTCCCTACCATCGGCGTTCTTTAAAATCATTCTGCCATGTACATTTTTCCTTTTACTTGCTACATATCTAAAAAACTGTTTAGGATTCTCTTTAGCCTGCATGGCCAATGTTCTTTCGTAATCCTTTTTTGCTTTTCTTACCACACTCGTTACCCTTCTGGCCTGCGCTTTATACCGTTTGTGTGCCTGCCGGTCACCTTTCTCCTTAAATTCCCTCCATAGTTGTTTCTTTTTTTGCAGCTCAAGCTTAATGGTGTTATTCATCCATTTAACCCCTAGTTGATTTATTATTCGGACTCTAGGTATACAGTCAGCCATTGCTTCATGCAAACACTTCTTAACTACCTCCCATGCACTATCGACTTCTAGTCCTTGCAGTTATACATGCCATGGCACTGAACCAATCAAACTCCTAAGCTTGTCATACTTTCCAGCCCGATAATTCCACATGTACCCTGTCTTAATTGAAAATTCTACACCTTTAGCCACCTCCCAAGTCAAGACCCTATGATCACTCTCACCAATTGGTGGCAATGTGGTCATATTTGTTACAGCCAAATCCTCAGTTGTAATTACTAGGTCAAGTACTCTCTGACCCCTAGTATTTTCCATTACATGCTGTCGCAGATAGCTATCCCTTAATAACCGCATAAAATCCAATTCCTTCCTCCCGTGTGTCCTCTCCTCACTCCAATCAATGTGACCATAGTTGAAATCTCCCATAATAATCACCCTCCTTCCACTCATTTCTTCTATTTGCTTGTGCATACTGTCACCACCATCTTTTCCATCACCTGGTCTATAGCAGCACCCAATTGTATATTTAGTTCTGCTAGCCACAATCTCATACCAAATGGCCTCAAATGTGCTGCTCTTTTCTCTATCCTGCAATTCAACTTCTATTCTCCTTGGCTGCAGCTCATCAGCTATCATCAACAATATTCCTTCCCCCCCATTTTATTCTCCCTGTCATTCCTGAACACACTATACCCATCATATTCAATCACACTAGCTATATCATCTACAGTCAGCCATGTTTCACTAATACCAATAACCTGTGGTCTGGAAGTGCCAACCATGGCCAAAAACTCTTCCTTCTTGTTCCTAATACTCCTAGCATTAGTGTACATGAATTTAAGACCCCCATTTTTAATTAGAAACAAAGGAAGGACAGAGAAAAATTTACCAACTAGCAAAATGTAGAAATAAAGCAGCAAAGGACATCTTACATGTGAGGCAGATCAAAGATGCTGAAGGAAGAGTATTATGGAGGGATGTGGACATAAGAAACAGATGGAAAATATACTTTGAGGGACTTTTGAATGAGGAAAATGCAAGGACTCACAGAGGAGATGGGCAGCCTTCTGAGGGGATGGTGCAGAACATCAGTAGAATGGAAGTGACGGAGGCCATGAAGAGGATGAGGAATGGAAAATCGGTGGGCCCCGACAGAATTCCAGTGGAGGCATGAAAGGCACTGGGAGAAGAGGGAATTGACCTGCTGTGGGACCTGTTCATGAAAGTTTGCCAACAGGAAAACATACCCGAGGAATGGAGGGAGAGTACTCTTGTTCCCATCTACAAGGATAAAGGGGATGCATAAGACTGTAAAAATTACAGAGGAATAAAGTTGATGTCCCACACAATGAAAATCCTAGAAAGGGTTCTTGATTGATGAAGGAGGTGGAGATTGCAAAGGAACAATTTGGCTTCATGCCTGGTAGATCAACAACAGATGCTATCTTTGGGTTAAGACAGATGATGGAAAAATATCGAGAGAAACAAAGGGAGCTACATCTGGTATTTACTGATCTGGAGAAAGCATACGATAGAGTGCCAAGGCAAGAAGTCTGGAGGTGCCTGAGGGAGAAGAAGGTGCCGGAGAAATATGTCAGGTTGGTGCGGGAAATGTACAGAAATGTGAAGACAAGTGTTCGGACCTGTTTGGGACAGACAGAAAGTTTTCAAGTAACAGTTAGCTTGCATCAAGGGTCAGCATTAAGTCCGTTTCTGTTTAATATTGTGATGGAGGTGGTAACAGAGGAGGTGAGAGAAGATGCGCCTTGGACAATGTTGTATGCTGATGACATCTTGCTGTGTGTAGATTCAAGAGAAGAAGCGGGAACTAAACTGGAAAGATGGAGAAAAGTACTGGAAGAGAGAGGTATGAGACTGAGCAGAAGTAAGACAGAGTATATGTGTTGTGCAGTGGGCGGTGGCGGCGGCCAGGAGACAGATCTGGAGCTGGAAGGAAATGTCATCAGGAAGGTGAGAGACTTTAGATACTTAGGTTCAACAGTGGAAGAAGATGGAGGAGCTGAGAAGGAAGTGGGATGCAGGATACAAGCGGGTTGGAGGAACTGGAGGGAGATGGCTAGAGTGTTATGCAATAAGAGGCTAGCTATGACATATGCTATAGAAACTGTGGCCCTGAGGAAAAATAACATCAGCAGGATGGAAGTAGCAGAGATGAGAATGCTTAGGTGGATGTGCGGTGTGACCAGAAAGGATCGTCTGAGAAATGACTATGTCAGGGGAACAGTGAAAGTTACGAACTTAGGAGCGAAAATACAGGAGGCAAGGTTGAGATGGTTTGGTCATGTGATGAGGAGGGAGGACAAATATGTGGGAAGAAGGGTCATGCAGATGGATGTGCAAGGAAGGCGGAAGCATGGGCAGCCAAAGAAGAGATGGAAGGAGCTGGTAGAAGAGGACTTGAAGATGAAGAACTTGGATGTGGTGACAGCCCAAGACAGGAAGGTGTGGAGGAGACTCATTACAAACAGTGATCCCACTTAAGTGGGAGAAGCTGCAGAAGAAGATTAGCCCCAACCCTACCTTGATGCCTTATATTGACTATCCCACTCTGATTTGTTGTCCTTATTTGCTTGGGCGTATTATATTCATTCTTACATTCAACTGCCTCCCTAAGGACTGTATATTTACTCCCCCCCCCCCTTTAATAAATCTAGTTTCCCTGAATTTGCACATCCACCACATTCAGCAACACTTTCTCAAGTCTTCTTACACCGTAATCATTCAAATGCAAGCCATCCATCTTATATAGATCCTTTCGCCCATCGAACTCACTCCACACATCCACAAATTCCACACCACTCGTCATACATAACCCACGCATAAAGTCATTCGCAATTATAGCCCTCCTTTTAAACATTTCACTGTCATACCGTGGCAAAAGACTAATCATTCTAACTCTCTCACTCTTTTCTTTTGCTACCTCAAACAATTCATTCAGGTCTTCTATCATTTCCATTTTGTCTCCTTTCAAATCATTTGTACCTGCCACAACAATCATTTCTTTCACCCTTTCCTTTTGCTCTCTAATAGACTCGGTTACATCCTCACCAGGTTGGTACGATTTTGTCAAATCCTCTACTATCACACCTCGTACTAACGAGTCTCCATACAGCACTCTACCCTTCATTTTGTTCATGTTCACACTCATACGTTTATTTTTCCTGTAATACTTTTTATTATTGGCTGGTTCATTCAGTCGACTTTTGCTCATACGCTCTAGCTGCTGTTTTGCCCTTTGTATCGCACCATTCAACAACGCGATCTCACTCATTGCGTCTATCTCATCTTTTTTATTCTCAGTAAAACCATTAATACTATCATTCACACTCTCACAATTCTCTGGTACAACCTCGCCGTTTCTTGTCATATCCCTATTTTCTTCATTTTGAAATTTGACAAAAATATCACACTCACGATCCGAAATACTCTTCGATTTCTGATTCTCCCTACATTTTCTACACACATTCACTCCTTTATTATCATCTAACCACACTCCGACCGCGCTCCGCAAAGTGTACATTTCGCAGCTAGTACACTGAATCATCTCTTTTATACTACCGTTCTTTGATAAAGATGGCGAACCATCATTACTGGCCGCCATACTTACTTGCAACGTATTTTATCAAATTATAAATTATAACACACCAAAAACACACAAAAAGATGCACTAAGAGATGCAAGGCAAACAAAACTATGCAATATTAAATAAATTTATCAATGATAACTGAAAATAATATTTATCTTATCCGGAGCTTTCACGAACACTACACACTACGAATCCCTCTAGCGGCGACAGCCCTTAGAGGGATTCGTAGTATATATATTCGTAGATATATATATATATATATATATATATATAAGGCAGTTCTCTTTCAACTAAAATATACAACAAATGTATGCATGAGCTGATCAGAATGGGGAGAAGGATTCCCAAAATTCTTAAGCATTATTGAAGAGATGGTAAACAAACTCAGCTCCTGCCATCCTCCAAAGAGACTGTGGCAAAGCAGTAAAAAAAAAAAAAAAAAAAAAAAAAAAAAAAAAAAAAAACAGCATATTAAGTAGCTCAATATTAAAGCTCCAGCTTAAAGCAGCCTATAATGAAGCCAGCAATAAGTACAGAAAGCCATCAACATATCCAAAAATCTAATTTTGAAAGGACCACATGCATATATCTAACCTCATATTAAACAGCAGTTCAAGCCTTCTGGATCCCTTGCCAGAAGTATAACTTCTTCTTTTAATGCTTTCACCTTTCATTCATCCTGATAGTACACCAATGCAATATGACCAAGAGATAAGAGGGCCTTTTGGCATCATTCATCTCCTCCAACTCCTGTATGGGTAACCATGGCAAATTATTTCAAACATTACTCAGAACAGCTCACTCCATGCTTCTTGTCTTTTGTCAAAAAGAAAGTAGAGAAATCCTGAATAGCCTTAATATGGTATTCCTCCTATTATACTAAATATTTGTGCTTTAGAACTGACACATCCTAAATAAGTCTTTTTTTTTTTAATCTTTCCTACTTCTGGCATCTATCTTGCTACATGGTAACAAGCCTATATTTAAAAACAAAGGCAATTAAAATCCTGATAATTAAGGACCAGCAATATGTATTTTGCCATCCACAGGTATAAGCTATCTTCCCCCTGATTCTGGAGACAGGCCATTAACAGGTTTAGAGAAACTGACAAGGTCACTCTTGACATTTTAAGGACATCTGATTAGGCTTGGCACTGATGCCTGCTCAATGGACTACCATCTTTAATCTATTCTATCCTCTCAGATTTCCACAGTTCTTGGAGAGAGTACTAGCTCTGTTACTTTCATTTGCCTCTTCCTTGTGTATACAGGGTGATTCAGAACTCTTGGGCCAAACTTTAAGGGGTGATAGAACACACCTAAACAAGCACTTTTCGTCATACAATGCATGGTCTGAACTCGAGCGGTGAAGCACCTAGGGGGTTAGCAACTACTGTGTCAGGAAATGAAGAAACACGAGAATGACAGAGGAGATTTGAAACAATTGCAGAAATTACAGAACATAAATTAAAGAATTTTATTGAACAAATTACAGAAACTGCTCAAAAAAGCGACCACCAACATTAATGCAGGTTTCACACCTTCGACGTAGTAATTGGTGTACATTGGCGAAAACACCAGGCATTTCTCGCACAGCGGCAATAGAAATCCTGGAAATAAGGTCCTCATTGGAATCGATGGGGCTATGGTAGATCAAGCTTTTCATATGGCTCCATAGGGAAAAGTCTAGACATGAGAGATGGGGGGATCGTGGCAGGCAAGCGATGGGACCACCCCAACCAATCCATCGTCCTGGAAATGTTGCATCCAAGGCATTCTGCACATCTACACTGAAATGGGGTGGCGCTCTGTCGAGTTGGAACCACATACGTGTTTGAATGTTTGCTGGAACAGTGTTCAGTAATTCTGGCAAGACCTCTTGTAAAAATACGTGGTGCATTCTCCCATTCAATCATGCTGGCAGAAAGTATGGGCCCATCAAATGGTCATGTAGGATTCCAGCCCAAACATTTATGGAGAAACGCAAATGGTATGAATGTGGATGTGTGGCGTGCAGATTTCTGCTCGCCCACACATGATAATCGTGGGTATTAAAAATGCCCTCACGTGTAAAGGTGCATTCGTCAGTGAATAAGACATGTGCAAAGTCTGGCTGCACTGCAGTCTGCTGCAGGAACCACTGTGCAAAATCCACACGAAGCCGGTAATCTGCAGGTGTCAAAACGTGCACCCTCTGTGCATGGTAGGGGTGTAATCGTTCGTCTCGTAGAACTCGCCACACTGTCGATTGGGGCACACGTACAGCACGAGAAATTGCTAGTGTGCTACATTCGGGACGATCTACAACCCTACGTAGAATTTCCTCTGTAACACGTGGCATCCTCACACTCCTTGTATGCGATGTATCCTGTATGCTGCTGACAAAGGAGCCCATTTCGCACAGATACCGGTGCAATTGCTGAAAGGTTTTACGATCAGGCACGCGTCTGGTACGAAAGCACTCTCGGTACAGTCTTTGTGCTTCCCTCGCATTCCCGTCCGCAGCTCTGTAAATGAAATGCATGTCAGCCTTCTCCTGATTTGTGAAAGAATCCATCCTTTTTACACTCCACGGTAGAAGTAACGATGACCGCAAAAACCAGCACTTATAAGTGTTCACTGGAAAGCACCCTCTAGTGCTTCACCGCTTGAGTTCGGACCATGCATTGTATGACGGAAAGTGCTTGCTTATGTGTGTTCTATCACCCCTTAAAGTTTGGCCCAAAAATTCTGAATCACACTGTATAAATGACCTAACCTAAAATCCTATTCATAGCTTTGCTGATGAAAATGTGCTTCATTCCTCTTTCCAGTTAGCAAACCTTGTAAGTGCATAATCATTACAAGCTTCAAGATCTTCCATTACCACTGTGTATTAAACTCCGATCTCTGCTTAGCCAGACACTACGTAAAAAAGGCTAAACAAAAGTCATGGGAGGACTTTGGCAAGAACATAGAAAATACATATTAAGAAGGTGGCAAGATATTCTGGAGGTTGTTGAAGAAGCTCAGAAATGGAGGAAAGAGTGCTGTAAAAAGAATTAGAGATGATAAAGGTGACATGAAAACAGGAGAAAAAGATATCCTTGAAGTATGGAATAATAACTTCGAAGAAATGCAAAATGAAACAAGCAGTGATAACAGCACAGTGGTAAAACACACTGACCAGGCATGCAGTCAGGAGTAAATATTGGGAAGGTTGGTTTCGGATTGGTGTGAGAAAGTGAGACTCCTCACTTTGCATACACTTTCTACACATTCTCCCACCACTATCACTTTCAACCCATACTCCAGACTCATTCGGGAATGCATACATTCCACACACATCACACCGGACAAACTCTCTGACACTACAGTTTTTGAACAATGGCGTCGTATTTTTGGATGCCAATATCTTACGTCGCATTGGTGCCATATTCAAATATATGAAACGTATCGTTAAAGACTAAATTAATTTACGGAATTTACACCAAAATCACACAGACACAACAAGCTACCAAATTTAGACAATATTACGTTATGATTTTTAACATTTATTCTAATTTCCATTCAAAATTGTACTTAGCTTTCGGGAGCTCCCTGAAAATACGACCGTTCCCCTGGCACTCTCTTTCTCAACTCTCCTGGGGAGGGGTTAAATGGATGAATAACACCATTAAGCTTGAGCTGCAAAAAAAGAAACAACTATGGAAGGAATTTAAAGAAAGGGGTGACCTGCAGGCACACGAACGGTATAAAGTACAGGCTAGAAGGGTAACGAGTGTGGTAAAAACAGCAAAAGCCGATTATGAAAGGAAACTAGCTATGCAAGCAAAAGAGAATCCCAAACAGTTCTTTCAATATGCTGCAAGCAAGAGAAAAACTGTACATGGCAAAATGATTTTAAGGAATGACGATGGTAAAGAGTTCACTGAACCAGTCGATATAGTGGAGTTACTGAGCGCGCACTTTGCAAAAGTATATCATCCAGGTGGTGACGTTGAAAAAATTAAGGAACCATTAGTTTATATGGGAATTGTGATGAATGAAGTGGAGGTGAATAGTCTATTACAGAACCTTAATGTGAATACATCTGTGGGATTGGATGGTATACCGGCACGGGTCTTGCATGAAGCGGCTAATGAATTATCAGTGCCCTTGACCATGTTGTTTAATCTGAGTCTCAGGTCTGGCTTAGACCCGAAGGCGTGGAAAGAGGGGAAAATAGTTCCACTGCATAAAGGAAGATCCAAGACTATGGTTGCAAATTACCGACCGATCAGCATATCAGGAGTCGTTGTCAAGGTCTTGGAGAAAGTAGTCAAGGGAAAAATACAGGAATGGATTGATGAAAATGAGATACTGTACAGAGGACAGCATGGCTTTGTGAAGGGTAGATCATGCCTCAGTAACTTGCTCAAGTTTTATAACAGGGTGACGGCTGAACTGGATAAGGGAAATGGGTTTACAGTGATACTGCTGGACCTGGCAAAGGCGTTTGACAGGATACCACATGGAATTCTAATCCGTAAACTACAACATATGGGAATGGATATAGGGTTGGTGAGATGGATAGCTGGGTGGTTGATGGAGAGATATCAAAGAGTAGTTTATTCAGGAGTAGAGTCCAAAAAACGGCCTGTGACTAGTGGTGTGCCACAGGGTTCTGTTCTTGGACCACTGCTGTTTAATCTGTTCATTAACGATATAGGGAATGGTCTAAGTGGGACAGTTCATTTGTTCGCTGATGATGCAAAGTTGGGTAGGGCGATAGTGAATGCAGAAGATGTCAAAGTCTTGCAAGATGACTTAGATAGATTGGAGTTCTGGACTAAGGAGAATGGATGTCAATTTAATGTGACAAAATGTAAGGTTATGCATTTCGGAGTGAAAAGATTAGCAGCAGTATACCACATTGGTGGAACTGTACTCCAAGAGATTGATGAGGCCAGGGACTTGGGAGTGTTGGTGGATAGGGAGATGAAGTTTAGGGGGCACATTGCGAAAGTAGCTAAATCAGCTCATCAACTCACTTGGTTGTTGAAAAATACCTTGACGAGCAGAGAAAAACAAGTTATTGTACCTCTGTACCGAGCCCTGATAAGACCTCATCTCGACTACTGTGCCCAGATTTGGTCACCTCGGTTCCTTCTTGATGGGGAGGAGGTTGAGAGGATCCAGAGGTGAGTGACTAAGATGATAGCAGGTCTATGGAATGAACCATATGAGAACAGGTTGAAGATTTGTGGGTTGCAGAAACTAGTTGATAGGCGAAAAAGGGGAGATATGATTGAGACATTCAAATTGCTAAAAGGATTCTATAGGATTAATTCAGATGATATTTTTGAGATCAGGACTGGTGGTGGGAGAACTAGGGGACACCCATGGAAGCTGGGCAAGAGCGTGGTTAGCAGGGGTGTTAGAGCTGGGTTCTTTACTTTTAGAGTGGTAAATGAGTGGAATAAGCTGCCAGAGTCTGTTGTGGGTGCTATGACAGTGAGCGAGTTCAAGGCAAGGTATGATAGATACTGTGAGAATGTTGAACAGCTGTGTGAACATGATGTTTAGGGCCTCCCTCGATGAGTCTAAGGACTCCTGGAGTAGCCCGTGGTAATAATAATAATAATAATAATAATAATATCCTAGAAAAAGCCATCAAAAGCCTGAAATGCAGAAAGGCAGCAGGAGTAGATGATATTCGACCAGAAATGCTCAAGCTATAAAATGAAAGAGTGTGCGAAAGTCTGGAATTCTTACAGTGGCTGCACTGCATAGTTCAGAAGGCCTGTACAGAGGGACGAATTCCAGATGATTGGAGTAGAGCTCTCATATTACCCATATATAAAAAAGGGAAATAAAACTGAATGTGAGAATTACAGAGGTATTTCATTACTGAGTGTTCCTGGTAAGATATATGCAAGTATACTTGAGAAACGGTTGAGAAAAGAGAAGCTTAGTGAAGAACAAGCTGGATTCAGGCCAAATAGAGGCTGTCAGGATCAGATCTTCACTTGACGACAAATAGTTGAGAAAGCATGGGAATATAACAAAGATCTGTATTTAAGTTTTGTCGATCTGGAAAAGGCATCTGGAATATGACAAGGTGCGAAGAGAGAAGCTATTCAAAACACTACAGTTATATGGTGTTAATGGGGCATTATATGAAGCAATACTTAGTCTTTATTTGGGTTGTAAGTCAGTAGTTAGAATTGAAGGAAGTACAGGAAGGTGGTTTAATGTTAAATCTGGTGTCAGACAAGGATGTACATTATCCCCTCTGTTATTCATTATCTATATAAATCACATTATGAAGGAAAGTGGTATTAAACCTGATATCAAAATTGGAGGTGTTAATATCAGCTCTTTGCTTTATGTGGATGATGTTATTCTTCTAAATAAATCCACAAGTCTGCAAGATTCCCTGACTAAATTGAATAAATGTTGTAATAGATATGGTATGAAGGTCCGCATTAAAAAGACAAAGACAATGAAAATAGGCAGAAACATTGAAAATATCAACTGCATTGTGAATGGAGAACTTATAGAACAAGTAAATTTCAACTGCTTAGGGACGATTTTTAGTGAAGATGGTAAATTAAATATTGAAATAGACAACAGAATCAACAAAATTGGTATGTAGGAAGCTAACTGAATAAATTTATATGGAATAAGAGAGAAATTAGCCAAAATTAGCTGTGTACAAGACAGTTTTCAAACCAATTTTAACTTATGGATCTGAGAGCTGGGTTAGAAGTAAAACATCTGACCAAAGACTAGAGCCCGCAGACATGAGAGTTCTGAGAAAGATTAGGGGCGTGAACAGATGGCATCAATGGCAATATCATATTAAAAATGAGGATATTAGGAAAGAACTTGATATTGTCAGCATCCAGGAATGCATTAGCAGAGCTAATCTCAGGTGGTATAGTCACTTAAGCAGAATGGAAAAGGAAAGATTAGCAAAACAAGTTTTCTCTGTCGAGTTGGCAGGAAAAAAACCCAGAGGAAGACCAAGATAGAGGTGGATTAATACAGTAAAAAGTACCTTAGAAGACAGAAATATAATACCTGATAATATTGGAGTCTTGACAGGTAACAGACTGATTTGGAGAAAAATTGTAGATAGGAAGTTAGTAATGATGTAGTACTATCATATCCTGTACACCCCTTGAGGGTATATATCAGGAATTTGATGATGATTTCATTTTCGCATTCGACTCTGATCATTCTCATCATTGGACTCGAGTAACAAAATCACTGAATCTCTTCAACATCTGATGGATTATCCAATCGATATATTTTTCCAGCCATTTTCAAAGTAAATTAAAAAAAAAACCTAAACCAATACTATACTGACATCAGAGGTCGCGGTATCTCTCAGATACAATTTACTATGAAATATCACACACCTTTACATAACACAAGTTAAACCAAAACTGACCGCATAAACAGTGTGGAATATCACTCGTAATATATGCATGCGTAGCTTCTCATGACCTTCAAGCTGGGCACCGGATATGTGTAAGAATATTTATATTAAACAATTTGTTTGTATCTGTCAGATCAGCCGCGACCTCCACATGGTTAAATACAGAACAGTGTAAATACTATACCTTTCCAGTTACTGAAAATCCTTTAAATGTAAAATTAATATCTTGACCCAGACTACATGGATCTGTACTTCCATCTACATGTAATGACACACTACTAGGCTCAAAACTCCAACCATTAGGTGGCTCAACTTTAAGAATGTAGTCTCCTTTATCATAAAGAGGAATTAAATAATAGCCATTATTTGGAGCACAATCTGTTTGATATTTCAGGCTTCCCTGTTTTGTATATCTGTAAAACAATAATTATATATTACAAATATAAAAATATTTGATAGAAACAAAACATTTCATTATGAGATGTGTTTTGCTTTCCTCGAGAATCAAAGATTACTTAAGAAATATTTAAATAACCATCAAGCTGAAAACTCATTATTATAGTTTACAAGAATATCACTATTTCTAATGAATGAACATGTAGAAAAGCTTGGATTTTCACTATCATTAGCTATTTTAACCATATTAACTCAACACCACATTAAAACAAAATATTTTACTACTGATATTTCACAGAATTTAAACCACATCACTAAGCGGAAAAGTGCCTGTCAAAAATCTAAGCATTACAGCCTATTATATAGTGATGGAAAAATAATTCAAATTGTTGTAAAAAAGCAAGAAGTCATTGTAACTGTTCAACTAGGACTAGAGCTACATGTCTGTTGAGATGAAAATAATCATGAAATAGATTTCTAAATTTTTGGTTAATAATACAGCAATCATTATTTTGATTAGGACAATATTTCAGTACTGCTACTATCTTCAAATTATATAAAATTATATAATATAAATTGCCACAGATAAAATTGAAGCAAACAGCCTTGAATCTGAGTGTCAGTTTTAGGGATACAATATGGTTGGAATTGGATATGATTATTGATCAATTCTTTTACTGAATGATTGATTCCTATGATTCACATGTCAGGCTGAGCATCCTGTTTAGCTGAAATAAGACAACCAGCAAGGGCTGGAATCTGGAAGACTTCATGAAAGGAAAGAGCCAGTGATTTATCCTTCAGGGTAGGCAAAAAAAAAGTTGACAGTTTATGTACTGATCTGAAGGTAATATGCAGCAAAATCTTCTGTCTAGAATTTCTGCTAATTTACAGTCATTCAGAGACCCTTTTCAAGCAACATGCAGAAGTCCCTTAGATGTCCCTAGATCAAGCTGGCACACAGAAAATGATTATTAATGATTTCCTAACTGCTTCAAGGATTATAGTCATATAGATTCAATGATTATATCCATTATTCACATTCTCCTCCAAAGATCCTTAAATCTGTTTTAATTTTCCACAAGAGAGATATGTTTTCACTTTCTTGTACTATTAATGTTCTATTGAACATCTAAGATACAGCACTATGTTTTTTTTCTTAAAGCATTTCAACCAATAACACTGGTAGTTGCAACTAACTTCCAACTTTTATTGCAGGATTATGTTATCTGCAATTAGTTTTAGTAGGAAAAGCATATCAGGTGCTAAGAGAAGAGATTTCAGAATGTTACAATTGCATGGTATAAATTATACAGAGCAATGTGTGTATACACACACACACACACACACACACACAGTGCTTCAAAATTCCATGTACAAACTTTGAGGGGAGGTAGAGAACATCAAAATCAACCATATTCATATAGGAAAGCATGACTGGAAACGCCACCCGAAAGTGATAGGTGGTGCTGTTCGCCAGTGCTCCAGGTGAACAACTGGGGCTTCCTCACTCAAGCATTCGATGTTGGTCGAAGAACATGCATCGTTTTATGAACACTGAGATGGCAGACATGCACCTCGTTTATGGGTTAGCTGACGGTAATGGACAAGCTGCTATACGAAGTATCATGAAAGGTACCCAAACAGATGTGTACAGCATCATCAAATGTTTGCGCATTTGCATCAGAATTTGTGAGACTATGGATCATTCAGGAATCGGAGGCATGATAGTGGGCAGCCACAATCAACATGAAATCCCACCATGGAAGAGGTGTTGCATGCGATGGACAACTGCATTGCGCATTTTGAACTCTGAGTCCTTACTTCCATTTCATCTGCAACAGGTCCAGTTACTGATGGCCGAAGATTATCCTCAACGTGTGGAATTTGCCCAGTGGATTCTGCAGAAAAGTGCTGTAGAGCCTGATTTTCCAACTTGTGTTTTGTTCACGGATGAAGCTTCATTTACCTGTGAAGGGGTCTTCAATCACCACAATGCTCATGTGTGAGCCCCATGAGAACCCACACGCTGTGAGATTACATGCTGCACAACAACGCTTCACCATTAATGTATGGGCAGTATCGCCGCTGACTGTTTAGTTGGCCCACCCCTGTTACCACCCCGACTGGACTCCCAGAAGTATCAGACCTTTCTGGAAGAAGTTCTGCCGGATTTATTGAACAATGTTCCAATGACTATGCTTTGACAGATGTGGTTCCAACCCGATGGGGCTCCAGCCCATTTTGGCATTTCTGTGCATCAGTACTTTGGACAGGTCCTTTGGAGCTCGATGGATTGGGCATGGTGGATCTGTCACATGGCCCCCATGCTCACCTGATTTATCGAGCATTGATTTCTTTCTATGGGGGGGGCCTTAAAGCCATGGTGTATGAAACGCCTGTTGGACCTCATGGCAAGAATCGCCATCGCAGCTGCTAATATCCAGGAAACTCTAGGTATTTTTGAAAATGTACGGCAATCAATGAGTCGTCGGTGTCAGGCATGCATCACTGCTAATGGTCGTAACTTTGAGCACCTGATGTGAAACCATATTGTGTATCCAACTACTGAACTGTTCAGTTACGCCTAATAAAGTTTTTTTACACTACTTACTGCCTTGTGTTATTTCTGTATCTTTGTGTCCCTGTTAATACCTTCCGGTGGCGTTTCCGGTCATGCTTTCCTATGTGAATATGGTTGATTTTGATGTTCTCTACCTCCCACTCAAAGTTTGTACGTGGAATTTTGAACCACCCTGTATATAGCTTGTACTTAAGTTGAAAGGCAGCTGATGTGAAGTCAATGTAAGACATGTTGGACATAATCCCTATTATTATATATCTATATGGATAACATTCAGAAAAGTGGAATTAAACCCGATATCAAAATTCAGACTGAAACAATGGAAAACAACCAAGAAAGAACAAAGGTGAACGATTAGAACATGCAATTTACAGACAAAAAAATTACTAACTGTGGTGGTGGTGGGCAGTAGATGGCGCTGAAGGTGATGATTGGTAGTAGAGGTTCGATGTAGTGGTGGAGACAGAGAGTTGTACAATAGGTGTCCTCCCGCGATGAGTCTTCGGACTCCTTGGAGGTGTCACGAATAATAATAATAATAATAATAAATAATAATAATAATTAGGAATCATGACATTTTAAAAGTAGCCACATGAACAACTAAAAACATTAATATAGCCATGATAACAGAAGCAAAAAAGAAATTAAAGGGAACGAATGATATAGATGGTTTTACTATGCTATATAGTAAAGTGGATCAACATAATTAGAGCGTCTAGTAGTCTGGCCATTTTAATCGATAATAAATGGAAAAATATAATACAAAAGTATAATCTTGTATATGATCGAATTATAACAGTTAAATTAAAAACAAATAGAAACTACTTAAATATCATAGGAGTATATGCTCCTGTAGAAGGTAGGAAAGAGGATTCTGAACAATTTTATGAGGAACTATAAAAAACAGTTAAATAAATGTAATAAAAATGACTATATATTAATAGCAGGAATAATGCTAAAATTGGAAATAATCCAATCCCAAATATCTTAGGAAAATATGGAGCAATTTGCATGAATAACAATGATCAAGAACTATTAGACTTCTATACGTTCAATAATTTTAAAATACCCAATACTTTTTTTTTTCAAAAAAGGAATATAAATAAATATACTTGGAATGGAAGAGGAACAAGATCTGTAATTGATTATATCATTACTAATCAGAAGTTAGCTTCATATGTGAGAGATGTATATGTTTACAGTTTTTCAGATCATTATCCTCTCGGCCAACCAGGCTGGCCGAGTGGTTAGCGTATCCACTCTCCTGCCAAAAGGATATGGGTTCGAATGGGCTTGGATATTTGTGCTTGTCTGTGGAAATACTAGTGGTGGTGGTGATTGGAGGTAGATGGCATTTGTGTAGTTGTGGTCAGTTGGTGGATTGAGTGGTTGAAACAGAATTTGTAGAGCAAGTTGTCTCCCTTGATGAGTCTTTGGACTCCTTGGAGGTGTCAAATAATAATAATAATTATTACTGTAGAAAGTATTTTTAACTTTGGTATAGTTATGTTAAAGATACCAAGCAATTTTAAACCTGGTTTTACTCCATTTTTCCCAAGTAAGCAAACAGACAAAATGTCAAGTTTGCACCTGCAATTGATGCAAGACTAGCTGATCCCACAGGTAGTGCAAAACCAAGGCAACTCGTGGTAAAGGTGGAGCAAGTTCTGATCACTAATCTTAATATTTACCCTTAATGCCAAAACACATCTCCAAGAAGGGGATGTGGCGCAAAATGTAAAAAATTAAAATAAATAAATAGATATAAAAGTCCACTATTTTATATTGTATTTTTAAATTTTGGCAATACACTGCTTTAGACACACAAATTCTGCGACACACTGCAACTCATTTTGATTGGATTAATAGTAAGTATTTAACATATTGCATTTAGTAAAATTTAACTTGTTACATTTGAATTTTTCAAAATTTTTGTCATTTTTGGGTTGTGTGTGTGGGGGGGGGGTGCAAGTTAGACACTTGCCACGGGCACTTCATACCCTCGTTATTGTACTGGCCACTATGATAAGAAGTACTCTCACATATAGGAATAAGGTGGTTATGTCACTGTATAAAGCACTGTCAGACCAAATGGACTACTGTGTTCAGATCTGGTCAACTGGTTGTCAATGTGGTGTGAAAATATTGGAACGGATCCAGAGAAGAGTGACTAGGACAATAATGGGACTATGAAGAGGGAGATTGAAGAAATGTGGATTGCAGAGTTTGGTAGATAGGAGGAAAAGAGGTGATATGATAAGAAACATTTAAGTTAGTGACTGGATTTCATCAGAGTAGTCTAGGAAGATTATTAAAAGAAGTTGAAGGAGAGAAGAGAGGAGAAGAACTTTACTAGATAGTCTGAGATAAGGTAAAAGTCCTTATCTGAGGCTATCTATCAAATTCCCCCTCCATCTCCTTAATAGCATTAAGGAGATGGAGGGGGGGATGACAATTTTTCTGCATACAGGGTAGTCTGGGAATATGCAAAATTAACATTTTTCTTTTTTCCAATTTTTAAGGCAATTTCACTCATGAAAAGCTGGAATACATAACACATGATGTTAGGGAATTTTTTAATATTGATTTCATAGAGCATCCATCCATAGCTTAGTTGGTATAGACGAGAACTTTGGATGGAAAGACCTAGGTTTGAATCTTGTCTAGTACATGGGAAAGTGTTACTAGGTGTTTTCAATTAAATGGCGAGTTACCCAGTCTCATATGGAGATGGAGAGATTTTTCTCTCCCGGAATTGAGTTTTTCAACTGTCAAAATGGGCAAAAAGGACTGGCAGAACATGCAATATACAGCTATACTGCATGTGTTTACCTACAGCTAGGACATTTTGGGAATAAGGATTAACTAATCTATTCCAACAGATTTAGTTTTGAATACCTACACGGTGAAGAGCAGGTTTACACGTAAATGTCAATCAGTGCCATGTATGGGATGAAGATGATGACCGAGATAGTTTAATTGATTTTTTTTTTGAACAGCAGCAGATTATAGTTGTTTGGGAGTACTTCATAAGGATGGCTGTTCCAGAGGACACAGGTGGAGAATAAAAGAGGAAGAGGAGAAGCAGGATTGTCGCGTTTGGGATGGTGGGCAGCTCACTCTTGTATTATCAAGTGAAACAGAAAGTGGTGGAATGATGGTTACCAATTCAGTAGACAAGTGACCATGGAAGTACCTGCAACAATGGATACAGTGCTGAAACAAATCTGTGATACAGATGTGGAAGTGAATTTGTAAAAGAGGGATCTTCTATTATGAACCTAAATGCTTGCTTCTGAAGAACATCAGGGAAGTTTCAGGTGAACAACTCCAAACATGCAAGCAGTATTCTAAGCATGGGTGGAATTTTGATTTGTATATAGTTAAGAGTTTAGTTGGTATAAAACAGCCTCTTGAAATGAAATATTAAATGATAGCCTAGTTTCTTGGATGCTGATGAGGCTATTTGATATAGATGATGATTGTAGTTGGTTGGTGAATTGAGTCGTGGAGGCAGAGAGTTGTAGAGTAAGTGATGAGTCATTTAACTCCCTGGAGGTGTCATGTAATAATAATAATAAATGACCTACTTATAGTCACCACTAATCCTATCCATAGCTTTGCAGATGATAGTACTCTCCTCATCCTACTCATTTGACAAACCGTGCAGTACTCTGACATCCCAAGCTAAAAGATCATCTACGACTAACATATTAAACGTTGATCTACGTACTATCTTCAATTGAGCAAGAACAATCTCGTCATATTACTTCCACCAGAACGCAGTCTTGCCTTCTCTCTCGAAGGAGATCTCCGCCCACCTACCCTTGGAGGTAAACATTAGTCAAAGCAGAGAGATCTGATCTTGTCTGGTTGTGTATTACTGAGGGTAAGGGTAGGTGGGCGGAGATCTCCTTTGAGAGAGAAGGCAAGACTGTGTTCTGGTGGAAGTAATATGACGAGATTGTTCTTGCTCAATTGAAGATAGTACGTAGATCAACGTTTAATATGTTAGTCATAGATGATCTTGTAGCTTGGGATGTCAGAGTACTGCACGGTTTGTCAAATAAGTAGGATGAGGAGAGTACTATCATCTACAAAGCTATGGATAAGATTAGTGGTGACTGTAAGTAGGTCATTTATTATTATTATTACATGACACCTCCAGGAAGTTAAATGACTCATCACTTACTCTACAACTCTCTGCCTCCACGACTCAATTCACCAACCAACTACAATCATCATCTATATCAAGGCCATCTACTGCCCACCACCACCATGGCAGGATTTGAACCTGTGGCCTTATGGCTGGAGAGTAGATACTCTAACAATTCTGTCAACCAGACCAGCATTTATGCATAGGAGAAAGAGAATGAGTGATAGGACAGAGCCTTCAGGCACTCCAGCATTGGTAGTGAAACATGAAGAGGAGACATGCACCATGACTCCCAGAGAATGACCTGAGTGAAAGCTGGCTCTACAATTACAGAGGGTGGCAGGAAGACCACAGCTCCCTTCAAACACAATTTGCTTAGTGCTGCCTTTTATCCTGTTAAGTGCTACCATATGACCCTTTGCAAGTAAATTTGAATGTCTACCCACTTTCTACTCAATTTTTCTCAGATTTTGAGTGTGAATGGGTTGGTTATTACAAGATGCATGCATGGGCAGTTATTGGCCAAACGGGATACCACGATTTATGTACATAAATTGTATGTGCTGTCTGGTTACTGCATGCTTAAAAGACATGGATCATGCCTACCATGATTGATATTAAGTTTCAAAGGCAAACATCACTTGCTTACTATGCTATATAAAACAGCAGTCGATTGATAAATCTCTTAGGTGAAATTGAAAAATTAAAATTTAGGCTCTTTTCATATGGGGTGCAATTTCAGTTAACAGTGCACATGAATGCATTTAAAACTATTTTCACTATCATTATTGTTATGTGACACTTCTAAGTAGTGGTGTAGTTAGAGGGGGGGGGGGAAGGTTTGTCCCGGGCAGCACTTGGAACCTTTTTAAACTTTTGCAGTTAATTCTAAAATACAGTCTCGAGAACTCAGTTCCAAATATCGTAATACAACTGCGAATTTCCCTCATATTTGTTGTAAGTGTTGCTAGTTGTGAGAGGAGTTTTTCTAAATGATATGGATTAAGAATTACCTACATTACTATGAAATAGACTTCGCCAATGCCATCAATGATTTCGCTAACAGAAAAGCAAGAATATAACATTTCAGAATGTTGAAATTAAAGTTTTACTTCAAAAATAAACATAGCGTTTTAATTTATTTCCCTATATGTCGTTTTGACTTTTTATAGTATTTTTGGTGTGTATTGAGAGGGACGACGAAAGCTCTAGCTACACCACTGCTTCCAAGGAATCCTCAGACTCATGGAGGGAGGGCACCTACTCTACAACTCTCCGTCTCCACCAACTACAGCTAACCGCATCATCTACACCAACGCCATCTACTTCCCACCACCACCACTAGTATGTTCACAGACAATCACAAACATTCATGCGCACGGCGGGATTCGAACCCACAGCCTTTTAGCTGGAGAGTGGATACGCTAACCACTCGTCCTACCCTACCAGGCCGGCCATAACATTTCTCAAAACAAATTGCAGTGATCTCTTGGAATTTATTAGATATGGGAATGTAATCCGATTTACCAAAATCATTTCCCTATTACAATTCCAGTTGAATAACAGGTATTTAAAGAAACTTCAGCTTCGGATACTTACAATTTAATTTCTACTCTTGAATAATTAACTCCAACGTCCGATTTCACGAAACCTCCACATCCTAATATATCATTTCCGACCCCGCGATCGCACAGGATAAACAATGCTAATAACACTAATACTTCACCATATTTTCCATAACAATCAACACACCACTTCATTTTGATCACCACAAGATCAACGGTAAACGAGCATGTTTCTGTCTTTAACTCTGAGATACTAAAGCGCCATCACACAACCCATGGTATCCAAAACAAACAAGTAAAAAAAATAAAAATAAATATAATATTAGGAATATTCTAAAATCTAAAACATAACTTATTGGCGAATAGCCAATAAGCAGTCCCGTACAAGAAGCGGCAGTACTAACAAGACGTGGTGGGTTAGTGGACTCCAGTAACTCTATAAAATGCCACAGAAGCCCAATGACATTACTGCGTCAAGGCGACCTTAGGCTGCCCTAAGCCTAATCTATATGCTCCTTCTTGCATCTCTCCCAAGCTCTTCAAGGAAGACTAAGGGTTTGTCAGATAAATGTCGATGTGCCGACAGTAAAAAGAAAACACAATTGAAATCTGATGTCAAGTAACAAGAGAAAAGACTGATGCTAGCTTGGAGGTCGCCTGGTCAAACAAGGTCCGCGTCCCTAATCGAGTAATCAGGGTTGAATCGAAAAATGAGTTACTGAAAACAAAGACAAAAAAATCAAACTCAGGCCTGTAAAGGATGGAATATCAATTGGTACATGGAATGTCCGTACACTCTGGGCAACTGGAAAATTGCAGTTGCTTTAAGAAGAAATACAGATATGATATATTGGGTATTTCAGAAATGAGAAGGACATTGTCAGGAGAATCAAATGGTGGAAGAGTTCTCTGGTCAGGAAATGAAAGTAAGTATGAAGCAGGAGTAGGTTTCCTGCTAAGTAACAAGGCCTGTCAGGCAATGATAGGATACAAGCCAGTTAGTGAAAGAATAATGGTTGCAAGATTCAGTGCCCTGCCCAACCATTTAATATCACTACCATTCAAATATATGCGTCCACTGCAGAGAGTGCAGATGAAAGCATTGAGAGAATTTACAGGGATCTACAACTAGAAATTGATGGATTGCCGAAACAGGATATATTCATCATTGGAGGAGACTGTAATGCAAAGATTGGTAAAAATAACATAGGATGGGAAAATTTGGATATGAAGAAAGGAACGAACGTAGAGAGATGCTTCTGGAATTTGCCACGGAAAACAACCTGATGATTTTCAATACCAAATTCCAACAAAAAGATTGTCGTAAATGGACACGCCGCTCCTTCGATTGAAAACACAGGAATTGATCGACTTGATATTAATAGACCAGAAATGGAGAACCTCAGTTCAACAGTGCAGTTCATTCCAAGGAGCTGGTATTAATTCGGACCACAGCTTAGAAATTGTGAATGTAACACTAAAACTGAAACAGAAATACAAAGGAAAGTTCCAAAAAGCTAGAGACATTTCAAAAGTAAATGAAGACAGGCTAAGAACAGCATATCAGAACATATTGGAAACTAAGCTTAAGATCCCAAGTGAAAAACAAAATATAAATACAAGAGCAGAACGACTGACTATAGTGCTAAAAAAAGCACTAGAGGAAGTAATTCCTAAAAGAGAAAAGATCAACAAGAAATGGATAACTCAGGAAATCCTAAAATTGGTACAAGAGAAAAGAGAACTGAAACTTAAAAGAGATAATTCAGAGGCAGCAGATGAGTTATATCGTTAAAAGTGCAATGAAGTACGAAAAGCACCAGGATCTGATAAAGACAAATGGTTGGAGGACCAGTGCAAAGATATTGAACAGTACTACGGAGAACACAAAACTAGAGCGGTCTACAAACTTATTAGAAATGTCAATAGGAAGTGGCAGACAAGATCAGTAGCAGTCAAAGATGAAGATGGTAAAGTATTGATGGACAAGACCGAAATCATACACAGATGGACAAGATATTGCAGCTAACTAAATAAAAATCAACTAAATAATACTGCAACAGAAGTAATCAAAGAACTAAAAGCAATCTCTCCACCAGCAGAGATCTTTGAAAATGACATCTTGGAAGAGGAGGTGAATAAGGCTATAAAACATCTCAAGAACAGCAAGAGTTCTGGGGATGAAAACAAAATAGGCGAGATGCTAAAATATGGGGGAGAATCAGTTGCAAAAGTGCTATGTAATGAAATATGATGATTAGGGGTATGCCTTCAAAGAGTGGAAAAAATCGATCTTGGTTGTTCATAAGAAAGGCAGTGCTTAAGGATGCACCAATTACAGAAGTCATCTTGGCAAAGTGCTAATGAAAATACTAACAGAACGCCTGAAGGATCATATGGAGGCACGTCTTTTTGATGAGCAAGCCGGATTTCGAAAAGATCGAACTAGTGCAACAAATACTCGCACTAAGACTAATAGCAGAGAATGCTCGAAGAAAGAACAAAAAGATATATACTGCTGTTTCGTGGACTTTCAAAAAGCATTTGATAATATTGATCAAAATATAACATGGGCTGTCTTGGAATTCTATGGTGTGGACAATAAATTGATCCACCTGCTGAAAGATATAAACGGCCAAGCACAAGCAAAAATCAGTATATCAGGTGTGACTGGAGATTGGTTTGCCACTAGTCAAGGCACAAGACAAGGGGACCCAATATCACCTATCATCTTCATCGCACATCTGGGAAGAACACTAGATAGGATTAAAGAAGGGGAGGGCATTTCAATAAATGGCATGAGAATAAACTTCCTCTGCTTTGTCCTGATTGAAGAAGATGCAGCAAGGCTGGAACAGACATTGCAAACACTATACATAAAAGGAAACAGATATGGACTAAATGTCAACTTTGAAAAAACTAAAACAATGATATTTGGACAACAGGAGTTACTGAACAGAGTTACCATAGACAGATTTCAACTGCAAAATGTGGAACACTTCATATATCTTGGATGACACATGACGCATGACTTGGACCCCCCCCAAAAAAAAAGAGATAAAAATTAGAATAGTCAGAGCAACAACTATTTTAAAAACCATGGAAGAGAAAGATGCAAACTAAACTGCGCATTGTAAAAACCTGTATCTTCAGCAGCATGCTCTATGGATGTGGAGCCTGGATACTCCTGAGAGAATCTGAAAGGAGGACATTAGCATTTGAGAGGAAGTGCTATAGAAAGATCTTGAGAATAAGCTGGATCCAGAATGTGAAGAATGAGTAAATCTACAGACGGATACAACCAAAAGAAAACCTGATTCAGAAAATAATCAAAGGAAAACTACGCCTCTTTGGCCATATATGTAGATTGAACGATGATAGGAAAATAAAAATGCTGCTGCTGTTTGGGATGATTGAAGGAAAGAACAAAAAAGGAAGACCAAACAGGGAATGGGGGGAATGACATTGTCAAATGGTGCAGAAACTCTATACACAAACTGAGTCATCTTGCACAAAATAGAATGCAAATAGATGAATCATATCAAGATGGCATCAGACACCTACGGGCATTGGACCCATGGTTATTGATGATGACTATAATGAAAATGTAACTTTTATGTAGCCCCCAATGAAAAATAATAAACAAAAATTATGTAAGAAAACAAACAAAGAAATTATAAAATTAAGCATTTTGCTAAAATTGTGGGGACACCACAGCGGATTATGGGAATTATGTGGAGAACACTGACTTGTAAAAGTAGGAATGTTTTGAATCCATTGTACGAGACTTGGATCAGGCCGCACATGGATTACTGTGCACAGATTCGGCCTCCAGATTTTCAAAAGGATGATGAGATGTAGGAGAGGGTTGGGAGACGATTGATTAAGTTGGTCTCTGGCCTCTGGAATGTGGAATATGAGACTAGGTTGAGAGGATGCAAATTACAGCGCATAGTGGATAGAAGGAAGAGGGGAGACATACAAGTTGGCAATACCAGATTAACTTGGATGAGATTTTTTATAGAATATCTAGAGAAAGGGTGAGAAGAAGAGGTCATCTCTGAAAGCTGAATAATGTGGGTGTGAGCAAGGGGGTGAAAGTAAATTTTTTTTTTCATAGAGAGTGGTGAGTGATTGGAATGCATTGCCTAGGAATGTGGTGAGTGCATGGAACAGTGAATGCATTTAAGTCGAGGTATGATGAGCTATGCACGTGAGAGTGGTACCTCCTATGATGCGACTCTTGACGCCATAAAAGTTTGTTGGCAATAATATTTTTTAAAAATATTTTTAACACTTTATTATGTCTCAGATAAATTACATATAATAATAATAATAATAATAATAATAATAATAATAATAATAATAATCAGCTAACGCCTTTTTTTATTTCCGTATAACGAAGGAAGACTTCGTTTCGAGAGAGCCTGTGTAGCTCAGTGAATGTGGCGTTTGCACACCATCGCGCTATGCCGCACGAAGGAAGTCTTGGTTTCGAGTCTAGTCGGCGACTAGAGGAAATTTTTCTAAGCCTTTTTTCGACCGGTTCCCGTGTTAGTCGATCTCTGGCACGGGCAAGCAGGTTTTTCCTCCCGGAAACTCGGGTTTTTCGTCCTGTAAACTCAACAAAATCGACCGTAGAACCCACATTATTTCAGACATTAAATATATTGTGTTAGGGTTAGGGACCAAGATGGCGGCACATTTGAGCCGTCTCCCTTCACTGCGTACCGCTTAATTAGTGATAGCTTTGGACCATCTGTCTCTGATTGGGTACCAGTGGAGATTGAACTGCCCACTCAATTTCCAAAAGTTAGATAGAGCTAAATGGCCTCGCCTACTCCCGTATACGGGAATAAAAAGGCGTTGGCTGATTTTTTTTTATTCCCGTATAATAATAATAATAATTTTTGAAAAAGTTTATTATCATCTTCACATATGCAGGTTATTTACAAATATTCATTTGAAGAGTTACTATTACATTTTTGTTCACTACAAATATTCAGTACTTAATGTTAAGTGAATTAAATGTAATATTAAGTAAATTAAATGTGTGTCAATAATAATACTAACAATGTATTTTACATTTTTTCCCATTCATTTAATGCGTTAATAGAGAGTGATATTTTTCATATGAAAAATATGTGTCTAAAATATGTGGCAGTGCCGCTTGCATCCTCTGCGCTAGGCCGCACGAAGATAGACTTATGGTTCGAGTCTAGTCGCCGACTGGAAGATCTTTTTCTAAGAGGGATTTTTCTCCCAGAAACTAGTTTTTTAACCCCGAAAACTCAAGAAAATCGACCGTAGAACCCACATTATTTCAGAGAGTAACATGTCCTGTTAGGCTTTGGTACCAAGAGATGGCAAAACGTGTTTGCTGGTCTCTTCATCGGTGGCTGCCTATAATTAATGAGAGACATGGACCAACTATCTCTGATTGGCTACCGGTAGAGAGTGAACTGCCCACTCAGACTCCAGAGGTTAGATATGGCTTAAAAGCCTCGCCTACTCCCTAAAAAGGAATAAAAGAAAATAATATTTATTATTATTTTTATTATTTTTCATATTAACAATATTGGATGTGGAATACTTTTATATTAATATACATATAATTCTTTTTTGTATTTTATAATTTCCATTTATATTTCAATCTGCAGTTCATTTTAATTTACAAATTATATTTAGCTTATTTTTTGTTATCAGTAGGGAATGCCAAATGGATTCTTCTTCAACTACTAACATATACCTTGATATACTAAGTCAGTGCAACATAAACTCTACCATTAACTCACCAACACGCGAAGAAATACACAACATTTCACCTAACACAATCATGCATTGATCATCTCGACATACGGACTCCCATCCATACATACACATCATCAGTAATTAACGTCAAAATTGCTGATCACTACTTCGTTTAATTACGTTACCTACCCCCCCTCCTCAACAAACCACAAAAGGCGACAAAACTCGATCATATTAAAGAGCATTGTCGATAACCATGTAAAAAAATACAGACTGGAATTGCCTACTTAAAATAAATGACCCTGTAACATTAAATGAGAATTTTCATCTAAAGGTCACAGAAATATGCAACAAAGCCTACACAAACGAGGCGATAAACAGACAACAATCCATGAATAAATGGCGACATACTAAACAGTATTACTGTAAAAGAAAATGTATGGAAAAAAACTAAAAAAAGTCACACAATTAATTGTTCGCAGAATGTTAACAGTATACAGAGTGGGGTAATTCGTACACAGGGATATTATGGGAGGAAGGGAGATTGCAGTTTATGTATACCAATGCTCGAAGTATTAGGAATAAGTGTGAAGAATGTCTGTCATTACTTAGTACAACATGGCCAAAAATTATAGGGATTAGCGAAACTTGGTTATCCAAGAATGATATAGTTATTGGGATTGAATGTAAGGGGTACAGTATTTTCAGGCAGGACAGAGATGACAGAATGGGGGAGGGGTTTTATTAATGATATACTAAACCTTAAAGCCAAAAAAGATAGAAGTACCTCACTGTGACAGGTATGTAGAGGGCAGTTCATTAGAGGCTGTTTGGTGTGAGATAGAGATTAACAAGGCGAAATATGTAATCGGTTGTTGCTATAATCCAAGGGGAATAAGGGAGAATGTAGATAGCATGTATTGGAAAATTAGCACGATGAGTAAAGGTCAAGTAATTATTATGGGGGATTTTAACTTTGGGGACATAGATTGGGGGAAGGAATGGTCACAAGGAACAAAGGAAATGGAGTTTATACAATTGCTAAGAGATAATTACCTGAGACAGCATGTGATGGAAGGGACAAGAGATTCTAGAGTGATAGATCTGGTCATAACATCGGGGAACATATCAATAAGTAATTTAGTTACAATGTCTCCACTTGGGAAAAGCGATCATGTGGTCTTGACCTGGGAGATTGAAAGACGTACTGAATATTCTATTAAGAATGGGTATATGTGGAATTACAAGGCTGGTGATTATGGCAAGCTGAGAAGTCAGCTTTCAGCTGTATTATGGCATGAGAAATTCAAGGGGAGAGATGTTGATGGTGCGTGGGAGATTCTCAAGGAGTATTTGAAGAAAGCTGTATCAGACTGTATTCCCAGAGTCAGAAGGAGAAATCAAGTAGGAGTAAAATGGATGACTAATACTATTAAACAAGAGTTGCAGATAAAGAAAAGGTTGTGGAAGACATATAAAGAAAAAGGTGATGAGCGTTCCAATGAGCAATATAAGGTACAGGCAAAGAGAGTAACCTGTATGGTAAGGAAAGCCAAAGCTAATTATGAGAGGACGCTAGCTGATGAATCCAAAAGAAACCCTAAAGAGTTCTTTCGCTATGTGGTTAGCAAAAGGAAGAATATCCATGGAAAGATTACTTTAAAAAGTGTTGACGGTAAGGAAATTACTGAAGCTATTCAAATAGTTGAGTTGCTTAGTGTTCATTTCGCAAAAGTGTACCATCTTCGTAGTGATAGTGCAGTGTCAGATGTGCCATTGACTGATGAGAGTATAGAGATAGATGAAATTGAGGTGCTTAATATATTAAAGAACCTTAATGCTAACACTGCCATTGGGTTAGATGGCATATCGGCCCATGTGTTACGAGAATGTGCAAGAGAATTAGCAACTCCTCTGACCAGGATGTTTAATTTAAGCCTCAGTTCTGGTAAAGTGCCAACAGAGTGGAAAGAGGGGAAAATAGTTCCATTGCACAAGGGAGGCTCTAAGACTGATGTTGCAAATTATAGACCAATCAATATATCTGGAGTGGTGGTTAAGATTTTGGAGAAATTAGTTAAAATTAGAATTCAGGACTGGGTGGACAGCAATATGATACTTTATAAGGGGCAACATGGTTTTGTGAAGGGTAGGTCTTGCCTAAGTAATTTGCTTACGTTCTATAATAAAGTAACAGTGGAGTTGGATAAAGGAAATCCTTACTCAGTGATACTGCTTGATTTGCAAAGGCTGTTGACAGGATTCCACATGGAACTCTGTTACATAAATTAGAGCAAATGGGTTTGTATCCGAAGATGGTGATTTGGATTAAAGGATGGCTGGCGGACAGATATCAAAGAGTGGTTTACGGAGGAGCTGAGTCCAGGAAAAGGCAAGTGACTAGTGGTGTACCTCAGGGCTCAGTTCTTGGTCCTCTATTGTTTAATTTGTACATCAATGATATTGGAAATACCTTGAATGGAAATATCCACTTGTTTGCTGATGATGCAAAATTGGGAAGAGCGATAATCAATTCAAATGATGTGGATATTTTACAGGATGACAAATAGGCGGACGCTATGGACTGAGGTAAATGGCTGTCAGTTCAACGTGGCTAAGTGTAAGGTGATGCACTTCGGGAGGATGACATCGCATGCTGTTTACTATATTAACGGAACTGAACTGCAGGAAGTTGATGAGACAAGAGACTTGGGAGTTATTGTGGACAGAGAACTTACGTTTAAAGGGCATATTGCTAAGATTGCCAAAACATCACATCAAATTACATGGTCACTAACAAGCAGGGATAGGGAAGTTATTGTTCCACTCTATAAGGCCGCATTTGGACTATTGTGCACAGATCTGGTCGCCAGGATTTCTTGGTGATGCGGAAGTGGTAGAGAGGATTCAGAGGCGGGTTACAAAGATTGTTGCAGGTCTGTGGGATGTTCCCTATGAGGATAGATTGATGATCTGTGGGCTCCAAAAACTAGCTGATAGACGTAGGAGAGGAGACATGATAGAGGTATTTAAATTGTTAAAGGGATTTTACAGGATTGATACTGATGATATTCTTAAGACCAATGCAGGATGTGAGAGAACGAGGGGCCTTCCCTGGAGATTGTGTAAGAGTGTGGTTAACAAGGGTGTTAGGACTAGATTTTTTACTTGGAGGGTTGTGAATGGGTGGAATGCTTTGCCAGAACTGGTTGTGAATGCTTCAACTGTGAATGAATTTAAGGATAGGTATGACAGGTATTGTGTAAATAATGGTTAGTGTGTCAATGTCGGGTCTCCCGAGATGAGTCTTTTGACTCCATGGAGACACCGTTAAAATAATAACAATAATAATAATAATAATAATTACAAACCTTATACAAAAACACAAGAAATCAACTACAACAAAAAGGGCAAAAAGATACTATTTCCAAAAATTCATGGAATATAACGACAACATGAAGCAAACATGGGCTACACCCAACGAATTAGTAACTCGAAAAAAGAAAACTCCAGCACAAGATTTTATTGCAAAAAGCGTTTTTTTTTTTTTTTTTTTCAAATCAAAAAATCATGTTTATTTGTAAGCTTCCCATAATAGTACAATATGTTGAACAATCATATGTGTAATCTAAGAACAACAGATCATCCAGGTTACGATATGCATAAAGTTACAAAAATGTATGTAATGCATTTTCATTATATATACATATATACACCCAACGAATTAGTAACTCGAAAAAAGAAAACTCCAGCACAAGATTTTATTGCAAAAAGCGTTTTTTTTTTTTTTTTTTTTTCAAATCAAAAAATCATGTTTATTTGTAAGCTTCCCATAATAGTACAATATGTTGAACAATCATATGTGTAATCTAAGAGCAACAGATCATCCAGGTTACGATATGCATAAAGTTACAAAAATTTATGTAATGCATTTTCATTATATATACATATGTACATTCATATATGAATATACATATTACATATTATTATAATATAATTACATAATAAAATCGCAGATAAAATAAAATTTCATCATACGGAGAAAGTTGCATAACAATTAATTAGGAACAAAATAAAACAAAGCAGTTAATAGCATTTAAATTTTACACATAAGACTGAATCTTTGAATACAAATATGCTAAAAGCCAATAATTTGTACAAGTATTTTGAACGGAGCTTCCTCATTTCTGTGGGAAAATAAATACTCTTTGATTAGAGTTTTGTATTTGTTTTGGTTAGTTTCATTTCTTATTGTTAAAGGTAGTGTGTTGAAAATACTTTTGGCGCTAAATTGTATTGCTTCTTTATTTGCTTTTGGAAAATTAAATATTTTAAGCCTTTATGTCTACTAAGGAAAGTATCTTTTTTGATATTTACGTATTCGTTGTCGTTTTTTTTATGAATAATAGTATCATATAGACGTATAAATATCTAACGGGTAGTATGTTTAGTATGGTGTATTTATTACGCATTGCAGTATCCTTATATTTGTTTCTAGTTATGATTTTAATTACTTTATTCTGAGACGAGACTAAAGGTTTCAGTGTAGTGCAAGAGATTCCTCCCAAACTGAATATACTATATTGTAGTGTGCTTTGAATCCAGGCAGAATATATTTTTAGCATATTTAAATTTAAGAATCTTTTTAGGTAGTAAAGTCTGCTTAATATAATCCTTACTTTATTTACGACATCGGTGATATGCAGTTTCCAGCTTAAATTACTATCTGGTGGGGGGGGGGGGGGGTGGGGGGGGGGGGGGGTGGGGGGGGGGGGGGGTGGGGGGGGGGGGGGGTGGGGGGGGGGGGGGGTGGGGGGGGGGGGGGGTGGGGGGGGGGGGGGGTGGGGGGGGGGGGGGGTGGGGGGGGGGGGGGGTGGGGGGGGGGGGGGGTGGGGGGGGGGGGGGGTGGGGGGGGGGGGGGGTGGGGGGGGGGGGGGGTGGGGGGGGGGGGGGGTGGGGGGGGGGGGGGGTGGGGGGGGGGGGGGGTGGGGGGGGGGGGGGGTGGGGGGGGGGGGGGGTGGGGGGGGGGGGGGGTGGGGGGGGGGGGGGGTGGGGGGGGGGGGGGGTGGGGGGGGGGGGGGGTGGGGGGGGGGGGGGGTGGGGGGGGGGGGGGGTGGGGGGGGGGGGGGGTGGGGGGGGGGGGGGGTGGGGGGGGGGGGGGGTGGGGGGGGGGGGGGGTGGGGGGGGGGGGGGGTGGGGGGGGGGGGGGGTGGGGGGGGGGGGGGGTAAAGTGGTCACTTTCGCTTGGATCCGCCGACAGTTCGTCGGCATGAAACGTTCAGATAGTAGTTTTCGATCTTAGTTTCGCTTACTGGCTGAAAAACAATAAGGGATTTTTATCCCCCTTAACACCCAGACAATTTATAATGCTTTAACTACTGGGTTCTGCATAGTTGGAAATACTTAAAAAATAAATTAATGATTTAAATAAATTAAAAAGTAATGAATGAGCTAAGATTTTATTCTAAGACAGTTCGTGAAGTGTTTAAGTGAAGATATTATTTTGATTTTATTGCCATTAAGAAATTTGTATTAAAATTTTCAAACTATAATATTACTGAAAACCTACTCTTCAGTTTTAAGCAAAGTCTTTAGTTATTATCCCTAGGGACGTTCCAAAAGCATCCAGTTATGTGTTCAAATCTATTAAATTACCGAGAACTTCATTAATTTTATCCGAGTTTCTGCTTTTCCATTTTGAGATGACTGCTTTCTTAAATTATTATTTATTTCAATTTCATCTGTGTTTTCTGCTTGTAGTACTTCTGAGATTTTTTTTATTTCTTTTTCGCCTTCATGTAACTTAGTAAACTACTTTACTAAAGTAGTTTCTCCCACTGTTCTCTTTCTTTGACTGGTATATTTATAAAATAAAATTAATGAAAAATAAATCCGTAAACGCCTTTTATTCTTAGGGAGTAGGCGAGGCCGTTTTTTAGTTCTAACTAAAGCATGCATTTTTGTGCAGAGTGAAGGAGCTTCCCCCCCCCCTCAGTATATTTATGTATTCACAGATTTTTTTCCTTCGATTTCGGATCACTCTATAGTTGTTTCGCCAGCTTAGCGTATCCGTTCTCCAGTCAAAGGCTGTGGGCTCGAATCCTTCCAAGGGCATGGATCCTTGTGATTATACGACTAAGCAATTATTCTATGTACTGTTGTGACCTGTGTCCTGGCGCAGTATGACCTTCGATGTCTTTTGCGCCATAAAAATCAAATAAAAAAAGTGTATTTGTTTCTGTACTCCATAAAAGTCACATTCCAGTTGTTTAGAGAAGCTTACCAATAGTTTTGCTTTTCAAGTCTTATTTTGTTATTTATTCAATTTATTATTATTCTGTACTCTTCATATTGGGCTATATTAGTCTTATCTTGGAAATATTTATTAAATTCTATTATTTATGGTTTCTGATAGTGCTTTTATTTCTTCGGTATACAAAGCAGTTCATCTTGTTTTGTTCAAGTTTGTTACTGTCCTAATTGGTTCTTATGCCGTTTGTTTAATGTTGGTTTTCACTTTATCCTAATGAGAATCTATATCTTCCCCTATACTTATATAATTTTCTTGATACTGTTCTTTTCCTCTGATTTCGTAAAATATTTATATGCTGTCTTCTTGTAATAATTCCATCTTAAATTGATTTCCTTTTTTTTTCTTTTTCGTTTTTTCACTTTTTTTATATTCTGTTGGAGTCAAATTTTTCCCATCAATAGTCCACGATCACTTCCAATGTCTGTGCATTTTAGAACTCTATAATATCAAATATTTCATCTGGTTTTACTGTTCTATTTGTTATCATATAATCTGTGATAGACATCTGTGATCTGTTATCTCTCCTCGTAATTTTGTGTTGACTCTTACACACACACACACACACACACACACACACACACACACACACACACACACACACACACACACACACACACACACACACACACACACTGTTATATATATAACAGGTTTTTGTAACAGTTCTATGTAACGTTTCATAAAATTCTTCAATTTCTGTTTTGACATTTTCCTTCTTCTTGGCTATGGGTACCGATTATATCTAGAGTTTTATTTTTATTCTCAGTATCCTTTCAGATACATGACCGCGCGGTTAGCCTAGTGGCTTTGCGCTTCGCAACCATATGACTGGGGAAGGAGTGTCCCAAGTTCGATTCCCGTTGTAGACGTGAGGAATTTGAGGATCTTCCTCAGGCATAGCCAAGTTAGCCGGTCTTGGGCGTGGTCAGTAGGGTTTTTTCCGCCAGTTTATCTGGCGTTTTTCATCCCGCAAACAGGCAAAACCGGCCCCGTGAACATACACCTCTACAGTCAAAAATATACCCCCCCCCAACGGCAGACCAGGCGACGGGTCGGTTGGGAGTAGTACTAACAAGTAGTCGCATCTAAGTAACACGCGGACCCTGCATAGGAAGCGGGAATAACGCGAAGAAGAAGAAGAAGATCCTTTCAGATACATAATCCAGTTCTTTTATTTAATTTTGAAAATCCCCATGTATTATTATTCCTACACCTTCTTTAGCTCTCTGTTGTTTTTCTACTCTACTGAAAAATTGTGATATTTAGTTAATTTAATCATTCCTTTCTCATTTTCTTGTTGTTGTTTTGTTCGGTTTCTGATATGCATGCTATTTTTATATTTTCCATATGTAATAGTTCTGTTAAGTCTTGTTTTTGATTTAAGGAACGAATGTTCCAACTTCCAATCTTTACTGTGTTCCGTTTCAAATATTTAATTTTCACATCATACAAGCTGGTTGTGGCCCAACTTGTTAATGACTCCTGCTTTAGCCGTGCGTGTTGGTTTGGTGTGATCTTCATACCAAGGGTGGCCCTTTTGGAAGTTAATATTACCAGCATACATCGTTCATATTGCCTGTTCACACTCTCAGCACGATGAGGTAGCACTGTAGGATTGACGGAGAGAGGTGATAAATGCGGATCATTTTTCTTACATTCCGTTCTCAAAATTAAATTAGGTTTCACATCTTCAGAAATTTCTTTTCAGAAGAATTCAATTCACCAGCAGAACTGCATGTAATACTTATCACTAATCATAATTAGCATCAATAAAAGGACCAAGAAGTTCGTTCGTTGCATTTTCGAGTGGCTATACATGTTTTTAAAACGTTTCAATCTCGGAAATCGCATCTCAAACAACATCTATTTATACATAATGATGATACAAAAGGAAACTTTAAAATGTTAGAAATTTTTTTTCCTAAAGCTTTATGAAATTCCACCTGAAAACATGATTCATAAAAATATGTCATTATAATTTGTGGTCTGTTTTCATATTTTGCAAACAATTATGTATCGTTAGGATACCAATCACGCAAAGTAGGGGGTGAGGCCAATGTCGATGGCAAACCCCATGGAACGTTCAATCATCATGTTGATGATTGAATTTGTGTTCATATTGTTAAACACCCATTTCTGGCAAAACACATCACCAGCATGATCTTACCACACATAAGAAAAACAACATCTTTCATTAAGAACAGTACACATTTTATTGAGAAGGTAAAGGATATATGCATGGCACCTTCAGACATTTTAGCAAGTTTGGATGTAATCAACCTGTTTAAAAATGTTCCTAGAAATGAAACAGTGAATCTCCTTGAAGACCTTTTTCCTTTGGACATCGTAGAACTTTATAAATATTGCATAAAAATACTTTTTTCATGTATCAAAATAAATTTTGGGAACAAAAAGAAGGACTGGCTATGGGCTCCCCCCTCTCTCCTCGGCTTTAGCTAACCTATATATGGAACATTTTGAAAATAATGCTTTAAACAATTATCATAAAAAACAGAAAATATGGCTACCCTATGTAGACGATATGTTCATCATATGGCCAGGAACAACAGAGGAACTAACTGCTTTCAAAGATTACCTGAATAATATACACAATAACATAAAATTTACTTTGGAACAAGAAGAGCATAAAAAACTCCCCTTTCTTGATATCCTAATAGAAAAAATCAATGAAAAAGATAATAAATTATCTTTCTCCATCTATAGAAAACCCACCAACACAGAAAGATTTCTTAATGCAGCCTCACACCACCACCCCTCGCAAAAGATAGGTTTAATTAAAACCTTAAGGGACAGAGCTTATAATATTTCAAGCCCAGAAAAACAAAGAAATGAAGAACTTCAACATTTAACACAGATCCTCAAAAAAAAAATGGTTATGAACCTGAAAACTATCAAAAAAAAATCCTGAACACCTCCTACAATCATCTCACAAAAGCAAGATTTCAAGAACAATCACGCTTCCATACATCAAGAATGTTACAGACAAAATGGCCAAATTACTAAACAAACATAACATCAAAGTGGTTTTTCTACCGTTAGAAAAAATTTCAAGATCTCTACATCTCAACACCTCCACATCATCCATTAAAAAAAACCAAGTATATATATATATAATATTCATTGTTCCTGTGGCATCTGCTATGTAGGTCAGACGGGAAGATCAGGGGAAATTCGCATGAACGAACACCAAAAACACGTGTAAAAAAGAAGAGAACACAAATCAGGCCTAGTATACCATACAACTTCCACTGGCCATAATGTACTCTGGCAAAAAACAAACATGTCTTACATTGAAAAAAATTGCTTCATAATGAAATTTAAAAAAGCTATAAACATGCTTAGAATTCCAACGCAATACAACAAAAGCCAGGGCCTAATTCTACACCAAGTTTGGTCAGCATTGATAAAAATTATACCCAAGTCAGACCTCGGACAATATGAACAACAGAACGTGACAGCATCCAGCATTGTTCAAATTTAGCATTGCACTGAATCTACATTCGGATATTCAATTTAATGAACAGTTAGACAACTGCATAGAATGAAAACTATTTTGAGTAATTTCTCATTTCGTGTGTTTTAACTTTTAATTACCTTTGACCCCTGAAGATGTAAGTCTTACGAAACTTGTCGGGTTGTTTTTTATTGTTATTTATCGTAATAAACATGTGGTCCAATTACCGGAATCTTTCTTATGGACCCATTTCTTTATTTCTTTATTATGTTTTTTATGGCGATATCAGTTTCGTGAAATATTTGTCGCGAGGATTAGGATTAGCAATCGATTCCCTAAAAAAACATTATTGTGATACTGAGCATATTCTGGTGTCAGTTCTCGCAGAATATCTCGACAACACCTGTTGATGAAATTTTCAAGCAAGTGAAGATGACTTCAAACAGCTTCCCTCAGAGTGAGTACTGAACTAAGCTGACAATCTATGAATATTTCTGGCTGATCTGCTTTGACTGTTTGAAGAAATACTTCGGGATCTGTTAAGAATAGTCGTCGGGAACGAAGCAGGTCATCGAGAGCGATGTCGCCAACCTTAAACTTTTTGAACCAGTCATTTGTGGTACATTGCTTTGCAGCTTTTTAGCCATTCACTTTGCTGATATACTCGTATGTCCAAGTTCTAATTCTTAAGGTGAAGGTCAGGCATCATACGATTTTCTACATTCATTCTAACACTAATTAAAAAATTCTAAAGTGTTCAAATATAAACAATACGCATGTCATTTTGCTATCAAGAATAAGCTCTTTTATTAGATATACAGAATTAAATATAATTATTTTTGTGACATATAATTAACTATGGATGTATGGCAAATTCTGCAACTTTTAAGCCATTCTGGCCATTGCCATCCGATAAATAAATCCAAATCGTTTTACAGCCTGACTTTTGGGTTTATTAACCTTGTCGCTATCAGATTGAGCAGTGTGAAGTACTTCTTCTTTTTTTTTTTTTTTCGAGGGGGGGGGGGATATCTGTGATATAAACACTCGGTTTTACTTATGGAGATAGGAGGTTTTTCCCTATTGCGGAAACTCGATTTTTCTTTTTTTCTCTCTCTCATAAGAATAGGAAGCAAGTGCAGAAAATGACCGTCCAGGTTGAGTCCTGTCACGGAGGTGCCACATAATAATAATAATTATTATTATTCCTGATACCTCCAAGGAGTCCGAAGACTCATCGTGGGAAGACACCTACAACTGTTTCAACCGCTACACCGGACCTCTACTACGAATCATCTCTATCAACGCCATCTACCGTCCACCTCCCCCGCCACCACAACTAGTATTTTTTGTCTGTAAATTGCGTGTGTTCTGAAGGGCCGATTTGTCTGTATGCGGGATGAAAAACCCGAGCTTCTGGGAGAAAAAAAACCTGCTAACTCCGTATAAAATCGGCTAACTCACCTTCGATTGAAATTGTCCAGATAAAGATTCCTCCCGTTGCGACGAGAATCGAACTTAGGCCTATTCCAATCGAAGGGCACATACCATCATTCTTCCAATTGCGCTACGGAGGCGTTTTATTAGTATATATAATATACTAATATATGGAAATAATAAAGCGTTTTTTGATATATATACAGTTTTATGAAACTACATCATTTGTTGCATTGTTGGGAGAGTGCGTGCTTGCTGCATCACGTGAACGCCAGTACATGATTACAGCTGAATGACTATTATTTAAATGAACAGGATTGAAGATGATTTCTCTCGATTCCACAATTTTTCTCTCTATTACGTCACTGCAACGGAAGATGTTTGTAGATTTTTCCCAGCAGACTTTGTGACTTTGGTTATCATCATTAGGATTAGCCGAGAAGAGGATATGACTTGATAATGCACTTGCTCGCTGTCTCTTGTAAGTAATGTCTCTCATGTGTTCTTCCATACGCATTTCGACAGATTTGTCTGTCTGCCCGAAATAAGGAATATCGCAGTCACATAATATTTTATATACGCCAGGGTATTTGAGTTGATGATGACAAGGTTTTGGGTGGCTAATTAAGGAACGGATCCTTGTTCACTCCACTTCCAAAGATACTTTTACCATGAGTTGCCTTGGTCTTGCACTATGTGCAGGGTCAGCTAGACTTGCAACACTTGAAGGCGCAAACTCGACTTGTTTGTCTGTTTGCTTACTTGGGAAATGGAGTAAAACCAGGTTTAAAATAGCTTGGTATCTTTAACATATATATATATATATATATATATATATATATATATATATATATATATATATATATATATATATATATATATATATATATTTATATATTTTTTATATTTATATATTATATTTATATATATATATTATAATATAATTATATAGATTTATATATATTTATTTATATTTATATATATATACAGGGTGTTCGGAATAAATTTGACAGTTTCGTAAGGAAAAAGAAAATCTTCTTTGTATCTATTAAATTTAATGAATTGACAAAAAAACATTACAGGCAGAGTTAATTACAATGCTATCAACAAGATTTACTCAAAATAACCACCATTAGCATCGATCACAGCTTCAATTCTGCTTCGGAACCTCGAACAAGCTGATGCTACAGTCTCCCTGGGAAGGGCCGCAAAAACTGTTTTAATTTTATCCATTAACTGGGCTTTTGTATTACTGGAAGTGCGATTGGTGTCTTTTTCAACTGCGCCCCATACAAAATAATCCATGGGGTTAAGGTCTGGGGAGTTTGGAGGCCAAACATTTGGACTGGTGAAGTCGTAGAAATTTTCAGACAACCATTTTTGACTTTTCCCAGAGGTGTGGCAAGGGGCCGAATCCTGCTGCCATACATACGGCCTACCATTGGCTACCCTTGTTATCCAGGGCTTGACTACAGTTAGCAACTCCACGAACAAAGCCCGAATTCCAATGCCAGGGTTCTTCAACACCTGTTCCTGCAGATTTGTGAGGAATTCTGCTGTACGAACGCAATCAGATCGTCTGCTAGGGATCTTTCTTCTTGCTACATCCTCGTAGTCACCATTGCAAGTCTCTAGTTCATGCCTGATTGTTTTTACTGTATTCAGGGAGCATTGGGCAGCAGTCGTAATATCCTTATTTTGATGGCGGGCACGAATCATCATGATACAAGTTATTCTCTTCCATGATTCAGGTGGGTTCCAGCTATCCATCCTTTCTGACATCTTGTATATGAATGAAGAAGGGTCCAAACTTTTAAATGAAGAGAAGTGTGTGTTAATACATGTAACTTACGGAAAAATATAATTAATTATAAATATGTCAAATTTATCCCGAACACCCTGTATATATATATATATATATATATATATATTGTGTGTATGTATATATATATATATATATATATAAATATATATATATATATATATATATAAACACACAATATTATTCGAGAAAAAATGAAAAGGTTTGAAAGCAAGAACAAAACCCTAGACTCCATTGCAGAATTGCGAAGCAAAATCTTTTCAAGGATGGAAATATCAGATCTTCATGGTGGACTCAGGAAGTTAGAAGGTCTATAAATGAATAAAGTATATAGCAAGTAAGTCAATAGTGCCCTTAGAGAATAGAAAGAAGAATGGGGGGGAAAAAAGCAATGTGTAAAAGTTGCTAAACAAAAGTTGGGAAAACCAAAAGGAAAATATAGAAGGCAAATATTACAAAGTGAGATTTGCCATGTATATTCAATATCCTCCAGAATGCACTGGAAAAACTATTGAAAAAGCATTTAAATGCGGAGAGAATCAGACGAATTGGAGATGATAGTGATAACAAATACTGAAGATAAAAATATTCTGGATGTCACGAGTAAAATCTGAGATGTAAGATGAGTGTATTCTATTCCCACTGTTCATCTGCTCATGAAGGAAAGTAGCAAAGTCGAAAGTACCTGATATAAAAATTGAAGATATTAAGTTTAACTCTTAACTGTATGCTGGTGATGTTATTCTGTTAAAAAAAATCTGACCTTCTGAATTCCTGTGGGATCAGTTTATCGATAACAAGTAATGGTTTTGTAAAGACTGCATACACCTGAGTGCCAGTAATTTCAATGAGCTGAATTACACTATAACTGCTTTGTATTTAAAAATTTGGAGTCGAAATCATAGTTGCTGTAACTGACTGGAAGAGAGATGTGAATGGCATTCCAACTTAAAAGTGGTTTAAATACAATAGTAAATACTTAACCACTTGAATTTCAGCATATTAGTCCATTCAGCATAGCAGTCCATTGTTATGTCTAGCTTTTATATGGTTGCTTGTGTAATGAAGATTTGATATTATGCTTAATTGTATGAACGACTTCAAGTCCTTCATAGGAGATTGTCTTTCATGTAAGGCATTATAGTAGATTATGCCAATTTATGCTGCTGTGGTCTGTGGAGTATATGGCTTAATTTATCTTTCCTTTTGTCTGTTGTTGCCAAGGTGTTCACATTTCAATAAGCTGAATTGAAAAAATATTCTGAATGTCAGGAGTAAAATCATTTTGGATTTCCCTTCCAAATATTTGCCATTACTCATGTGCAAAATTCTGAGGTAGGGATATTTTTGGAATGGCACATTGTCTTAGGGGACCATCAGAAGTTTTGAAGGATGCAATATTGACATTTTGTGAAATGTGAGCTATATATGTCAGGAACAGCCTCTGATGTAAAAGGAGAAGGAATATAGAAAAGTGCTGTAAAAGATAGGCTATCAATATATATATATATATATATATATATATTAAATCAAATACACACACTCAATGGACAAAACATTAGAGATAGGGGTTATGGGAAGTTGACACTGGCATCCCTCATGCAGAGTGAAACATGCCCAAACCGAACACGGATAGTAAAAGGCAGAAATCAGGGCTTCCCAACGGTGCGTTGCAATCGACAAACATGAGTAAATGTGGCGATTTTAGCAACTTTCATCGTAAATGTGTTATCTGTGCAAGACTGATGGGTCATTTCTATTGCCCAAGAACCCTTCTAAACTCTTAGGGTTCTCGAGGGCAACCGTTTCAAGGGTCTACCATGATACCATCAATGGATGTACCAATGACCAGCAAGCAAGTGGTGGCCGACCACATGCCATTGATGACCGGAGTCGATGTAGACTGTCTAGACCAGCTGCAGTAGAACAACAGTGGCTCAAATCACATCCAGTTTCAATGTTGAAGGTCCAAGCAGCATCAGCAAGGGAATGGTATGGTCTATTGGAGCTGATGCCCTAATTGTGTACCACTGTTGACAGCTCGTCATCAGTCATTGTGCTTCATCTGATGTCAGGACATCAAAACTGAACCTCTGCAGAGAGTGGACCAGAGTTGTGTGGTCTGATGAATCCTGTTATCAGTTTTACTGAGCTGACGGATGTGGCATCGACAGCATAAGGCCATGGCCCTGCCATGCCAGGTTGGCTATGTGATGGTTTGGGGGAGTCTTTTCATGTGACACATTAGGTCTCTTATTGTGCCTGGAGAGGTCGTTAAATGCTGCAAGCTGCTGGAATGTGTGGCTGATCACCTACACACTTTCATGGCCTTCACGCATCCTGCAGCCGATGGGCTCTTTCACTGCTTCCCCACCAGGTTGCAGTCACCCAGGCATGGCTCGAGGAACACTCATCTAAGTTTGGGACCATCCACTTGCCCCAAGGTCCCCAGATTTAAATCCAATAGAATCTCCTGGGATGCCATAGAGTGAGACATCAGATCCATGTATCTGAGACCATCTGAGGCACAGTTGTTGACAAATGCTGCAACAGGCATGGCTGGAATTAGCTCTAGCAACCCTCTGGCATCTGGTGGAGTCGATGCCTCAGAAAGTATGGGATGTTATTCGCTCTAGAGGAGGAGGACCGACACACTATTAGGTAGGTATCTCTAATGTTTTGTCCATTGTGGGTGTGCGTGTATAAAATCATTAATTAAGAAAATTATTTAAAAAAAAAAAAGTATGCTTCATATACCAAAGATGAAAATGCAGTGGTATCGCGCTAATCCGAACCTCTTTAGTCCGAACCCTCCAGTAAGCCGAACTTGGGTTTGAAAGAAAAAAAGTTTTATTTATTACGTATTATTATATTGTGTACTATTATTATTACAGTAGAGTATTTTTTCACGTTGTCGATTGTACGGTTATACAGTAGGTATATTTTGATTTATTGTGTGTTCACGTTTGCATGGGAAGCCATCGAACCTGGAGCAATTCGAGCATCATGGAAAAAACTGTGGCCTTCTTGAATTTACCAAGATAACTATGGTGATACACAAAAAGAGGAAATTCAAAACGTGCATAATTTGGTTAAAAATATAAATCCGGATGTTGAAATTTCACAAATAGATGTTACGGAATGGAAAAAAGTAACACACAAAGAGGCAGTTAACAGTTTTAATATGTGTATAGAATGGGCTAAGCAGAATGATATGCCATTCCACAAAATTTTATTGCTAATGCAGCTCCGAGAAGAAGCATTCGAAAAAAGTTTAGCTTCCAAGAAGCAAAAGAAAAGCAGTGACTTTTTTTACATCATCATCATCATCATCAAATTCCTGCCATGTACCCTCAAGGGGTGTACAGGATATGACAGTACTACATGAAAATTACATCATTACTAACTTCCTATCTACAATTTTCCTCCAAATCAGTCTGTTACTTGTCAAGAGTCCAACATTATCAGATCTGATATTTCTATCGTCTAAGGCACTTTGTACCGTATCAATCCACCTATATCTTGGTCTTCCTCTGGGTCGTTTTCCTGCCAACCTGGCAGAGAACACTTGTTTTGCTAATCTTTCCTCTCCCATTCTATTTAAGTGACCATACCATCTGAGATTAGCTCTGCTAACGCATTCCTGGATGCTGACAATGTCAAGTTCTTTCCTAATATCCTCATTTTTAATATGATATTGCCATTGATGCCATCTGTTCATGCCTCTAATCTTTCTCAGGACTCTCATATCTGCGGTCTCTAGTCTTTGGTCAAGTGTTTTACTTCTGACCCAGCTCTCAGATCCATAAGTTAAAATTGGTTTGAACACAGTCTTGTATACAGCTAATTTAGTGTTCCGACTAATTTCTTTCTTATTCCATATGAATTTATTCAATTGACTTCCCACCATACCAGCTTTGCTGATTCTGTTGTCTATTTCTATATTTAGTTTACCATCTTCAGTAAAAATTGTGCCTAAGTAGCTGAAATGTTTTACTTGTTCCACAGGTTCTCCATTCACAACACAGTTGACATTTTCAATGATTCTGCCTATTTTCATTGTCTTTGTCTTTTTATTGCTGACCCTCATACCATATCTATTACAACAGCTATTCAATTTGGTCAGAGAATCTTGCAGACTTGTAGCGGATTTATTTAGAAGTATAACATCATCTGCATAAAGCAAAGAGCTGACATTAACATCTCCAATTTTGATATCAGGTTTAATACCACATTCCTTCATAATGTGATCCATATAGATAATGAATAACAGAGGGGATAATGTACATCCTTGTCTCACACCAGATTTAACATTAAACCATCTTCCTGTACTTCCTTCAATTCTAACTGCTGACTCACAACTCAAATAAAGACTAAGTATTGCTTGATATAATGCCCCATTGACACCATATAACTGCAGCGTATTGAATAGCTTCTCTGTTGGCACCTTGTCATATGCCTTTTCCAAATCGACAAAACTTAAATACAGATCTTTGTTATATTCCCATGCTTTCTCGACTATTTGTCGTAAAGTGAAGATCTGATCCTGACAGCCTCTATTTGGCCTGAATCCAGCTTGTTCTTCACCAAGCTTTTCTTCCACAATTCTTCTCAACCGTTTCTCAAGTATACTTGCATAGATCTTGCCAGGAACACTCAGTAGGGAAATACCTCTGTAATTCTCACATTCAGTTTTATTTCCCTTTTTATATATGGGTACTATGAGAGCTCTACTCCAATCATCGGGAATTTGTCCCTCTGTCCAGGCTTTCTGAACTATGCAGTGCAGCCACTGTAAGACTCTTATACCACCATACTTCAGCATTTCTGGTCGAATATCATCTACTCCTGCTGCCTTTCCACATTTCAAGCCTTTGATGGCTTTTTCTACTTCAAGTATGAATATGTATTCCTGACTGCATGCCTGGTCAGTGTTTTTTATCACTGTGCTGTCATCACTGCTTGTTTCATTTAGCAGTTTTTCAAAGTAATTACTCCATACTTCAAGGATATCTTTTTCTACCGTTTTCATTTCACCTTTATCATCTCTAATTCCTTTTACAGCACTCTTTCCTCCATTCCTAAGCTTCTTCAACAACCTCCAGAATATTTTGCCACCTTCTTGATATTTATTTTCTATATTCTTGCCAAAGTCCTCCCATGACTTTTGTTTAGCTAGTTTTACACACTGTTTAGCTTTCTTACATTTGTCTCTGTATTCTGTAAGAGTAAAAGCTGACTTATTTGCCAGGAACTTTTGATATGCTTTCTTCTTTTCCTTCACTGCCTCTTTAACTTCCTGTGTCCACCAAGGAGTTCTGATTTTTTTATCCTTGCATACAACCTCACCACATGCCTCTCTGGCAGAATCAATCAATGTTTCCTTCAGAGTTTGCCACTGAATCTCCAAGGTTTGATTCCTGTTCTCAAACTCTTTCATTTTCTTTTCAATAATATTTCTGTATTTTAGTCTACAGTTCACATCTGAGAGCTGCTCAACTTTTATTCGCTTTAAAACTTTCTTACATGTTATTCTTTTCAATATGAAATTCAATTTTATCCTGCTCAAGACTAAATAGTGATCACTTCCAATTTCAAATCCTCTGTACACTCTGGTGTCCTGCACCAGGGAGAAAACATCACTATCAACAATAACATAGTCAATGAGACTTTTCTTATTCCTAGCCTCTTCTCTCCATGTGAATTTGTGCACATTTTTATGTTGGAACATGGTGTTAGTAATAACCAGTCCATGTCCTGAGCAGAAATCCAACAGATATTTGCCATTATTATTAGTTTTGCTCTTTTCTCCAAATTTTCCCAAAATATTTTTGTATGTCTCACAATCATTTCCTACTCTACTATTTAGATCCCCAACAAGGACCAACTTTTCCTTTTTCATTGTTGTGTCAGTTGCTTTTTCTAAAGCCTCAAAAAATTCCTCCACTTCTACCTTAGTAGAACCTTCTGTGGGACCATAGGCACAAATAAGTCTCATTGTCCAGTTCCCCATGCTCATATTTGCCCACATTACTCTACTTGAGACTGACTGCCATTCAAGAAGATTAGCCTCGTATTTTGTGTTGAATACTATGGCTACTCCTTCTTTTCCTTGATTGTCATTGCCTGAATATAACATTTTGTATTTATTGCTCAGAAAGATCTCACCAGTTTTGGTCTTTTTTGTTTCAGTCACCCCTATTATGTCGATCTGGTAGTTATCTAATTCCTCAGCTAGCTCCATTTCTTTGCCATTCAGGCTTCTTACGTTGATAGTACCGATCTTTAACTCTGGTGATGTTGAGTTGGGGTTTGTTTTCAGATTTGTTCCAGTAGCTGACTTTTCGCTGTTCGCCCTGGTTCCCTGGCGAAAACAACGGGGGCCTTGTTTAACCAGGCGACGCCCCAGCCGGCATGAAATTTTGTCATGTTGTACCATCATTTTTTATTTTGGTTTAACCAATAAGAATACAATTTGGTCGGCTAAATCCCAAATTGCCAGCCCATCCTCGTTCGTTCAGTATCAAAGTAGATACCCAACAGGGTGCACCACGAGAAGGTGAGGATTGGACATTAGGTCAGAAGCCCTGGTCGGTGCTCCGCATTCCTTTAAAGGCTATGTGGAGGTCTCCTCTCCGTTATACAGCTTTGACCCTTAAGCACCCCACTTTTTTTACAAAGAAATTAAAAAAAAATTTTTTGTGTTATTTTTTGAAACTTTATTTTGTGGGTTGTGTACAAGAAAGTAATATTTTTTAAACAAATTAAGTTATGTACTGAAAGTTTTTTATTGCAGTTTTATTAAATCAGAATCCTCAACAATACAGGTACATACAAACTAAATTTTTTACTAAAATAAACTTGTGTACTGTATTATTTTGGGTCAAGCTAGTGGGTCAAGCGCTACGAACGTGTTTGGAAGAGCTCCTGATTCAGATAAGTTTTACTAGGAATAATTAAGTATATACGCGTAATTGTTTAAGTAAGAGCGGCTGTAAACGTTGTACGCTACCGATATTATTAGTGTGGGTTTTTTTTTTTCTTGCTTAAACTAAATACGAAAACGTTAATATTAGACCTAGTAACCTGCAGAGAAAAAAAAAAAAAAATGGCGGCGGCATTGTCATTCCATGATTTTAATTTGGATTTCAGTCGGTTCGTTAAGTGTGAGGTCTGTTATATGTATTCCTTCGACTACATAAATGATTTGTGGATGTTTAGTGCGGATGGAAGAAGGGTGTGTGCGAAATGTGACCTGAACGAGGAATTGATGAATACGAATATGAAGTTGATGACAGAAAGTGCTAGTACCGATTGTGTCGCGAGTGCACGTTTGAAAGAGTGGATGGCGAGAAAGACAGGAGAAAAAATGTTAAAAAATCAGGAAAAAAGAAAAAGAGCGATTTGACAACCGTAACGGATGTTAAAAGGGACGAAAGTGAGGCGGAAAGAAACGAAATTGAGAGAACGAATGAAAGTAGAAATAGCAAGTAAAAAAAATCGAAAGAATGAATGATAGCGAAAAAAGAATGACTGATGGCGAAAGTTGGACGCATGTTGGAACGAAAGTACTGAACCAAAGAAAGATGAATGACAGTAAAAGTGAGAAGAATGATAGCGAAAGTTGGACGCATGTTGGAACGAAAGTACTGAACCAAAGAAAGATGAATGACAGTAAAAGTGAGAAGAATGATAGCGAAAGTTGGACGCATGTTAGTCCGAAAGTACGGAAACAAAGAAAGATATGTGAGAGTGAAAGTGAGAAGAATGATAGTGAAAGTTGGAAGTATGTTGGACCGAAAGTACGGAAACAAAGAAGGATGAATGAGAGGGAAAGTGAGAAGAGGGGGTCGAGAGTTAGAAAGTTAGAAAGATTTAATGATAGAGTGAATGTGTCGCGAGGTTCAGAAGGTGAATTGGATTGGATGAAGCAAGAAATGAAATGGATGCGGAATGAAATTAAGAGAATTCAGGTCAAAACTATTAAAATAAATCATGATGGCAAGAAAGAGATAACAAAAGATGAGCGAGTGGCGTTGTATGGCGACTCTATTATTAAAGGTGTGCTAGAGGATAAAATGCACAAGGTATGTTTTCCAGGCGGTAAAATGAGTAGAGTGATTGAGGCATTGAATATGAGGCGGGAACGAGCAAAAGAGTTAATTGTATTAATTGGTACGAATGATTTGATAGAGAACAAAGAGCATGTCAAAATGAATGTCAGGAGACTGCTTGGAAAGATAAAGGAGAATAGTGTGACAGGAAGGGTGGTCAGTGTGTTGCCTAGGTATGATTGTGGTGAAATGAGGTGGAGAGCAAGGATTATGAATGATATTCTGGCTGAAATGTGTGAGGAGATGGGAGTACAGTTTGTTAATGTGTGGAATGAGTTTGAGGGACGAAGTGAACTGTATGGGAGCGATGGACTGCATTGGAGTGGTTATGGTGTGAGTCGCTTGGAGAGACTACTGCTGGAAGGTAGAGAAGTGAATAGAGAGAATGAATCAGATCGAGAGGAGAGTGATGTGGAAGAGCAGGAGAGTAAGACAGGAGAGATTGAAGGAGTGGAAATGAATGTGGAAGTGAGTGGTATGAGTATAGATAATGAGAGAATGGGTGTGCAAGAGGAGCAGGGAAACGGCGAGGCTCAGGGTGGACAGGGATACACAGCGTGAGAAAGGTGGATGCTCCAAGAGGAGGTGAGAGAATGTGTAAGCAGGAAAGTAATGGGATGATCAGGAATCAAAAGGAAACAGATGGAATTGCAAAGGGTTCTAAAATGAAGAAGCAGAAAGGGAAATGGCCCCAGTCCAGCATGGAGAGATCACATCGAGTGAGTGGTATCAGTGGAACTAGTTGTAGATCCAGAAATGAGTTGTTGTGTTTGTATACCAATGCTAGAAGTATAAGAAACAAGGCGGATGAAATGGTTGCACTAATTGCGTCTGTGCACCCAGAGATTGTCGGAATAAGTGAGACATGGTTAGATGAGGATGACATCCTGACAGGAATAGAGATGGAAAGGTATGATGTGTTTCGTGAGGATAGAAGGGGTAAAAAGGGAGGGGGAGTGCTATTGATGATAGAGAAAGAGTTATGTCCATACAAGGTAGAGATGCAAGAGGGAAATGGGGCCAGTGGTTTTGAGGCAGTATGGTGTGAGATAGAGGTGAATAGAATCAAATACTTGGTGGGATGTTGTTATAGACCTGGTAATGTGGATGGTGGTGATAGTGAAATGTATAGTCAAATAAGCCAAGCAAATAAGAAAAGGGTGATCATTATGGGTGATTTTAATTATGGCAATATAGACTGGAATGAAGAGATAGCAACTGGAAGTAAAGAAAATGAGTTTCTTGAGTTTTTGAGGGATAACTACCTCAGACAGTATGTAACAGAGGGCACAAGAGGATTAAGGGTCTTGGATTTGGTCATCTCATCGGAGGATGTAATTATCAATGAGGTATCAAATCATCCACCAATTGGTGAAAGTGACCATGAGGTGATTACTTGGGTGGTTGCCAGCAGAGCAAGGACCCCTGTGAAAAAACGGTATATGTGGAAATACAAGGGGGGTGATTATGAAGAGCTCAGGAGACAGCTTGCAGGTGTAGCATGGAATGAGGAGTTAGCTGGAAAAGAGATCAATGCAGCTTGGGGGATTTTCAAAAAATATTTAGTGGATGCAATGTCTAAATGTATACCACGGGTGAGAAGGTTAAATAAGTTAGGTGTGAGATGGATGAATAAAGAGATTAAGCATGCAATACAGAGAAAAAGGGCATTGTGGAGGCAGCATAAGAGAAGTGGAAGTAACCAATTTCATGAGTTCTACAAAGACCAGGCAAGGAGAGTGACTTGGTTGGTGAGAGTAGCTAAAGAGAGGTATGAACAGCAGTTAGCTAATGAAGCTAAAAAGAATCTTAGGGAGTTCTTTCGATATGTAGCCAGCAAAAGAAAGAATGATTATGGAAGGATGACATTGATTGGAGGAAATGGTATAAAGACAGCTGTTGCAGAATGTGTGGTGGTTAATGAGCAGTTCATAAAGATCTTTCAATCTTGTGAATGTGACTTCATGGAGAGATTAAGAGCAGTTGATGATGGGGAGGAGAGACTGACTGTAAGTGAGCAAGAGGTGTTTGGGGAGTTGAGTAAACTAGATGTAAATAAGGCTGTGGGACTTGATAATATATCACCGCGTATTCTGAAGGAATGTGCCAGAGAGTTGACACTTGCCTTGACATATTTTTTTAATACGAGTCTTGCACTTGGTCAAGTCCCTAAAGAGTGGAAGGAGGGCAAGATTGTGCCACTTCATAAAGGAGGTGATCAAACTCAAGCATCAAACTATAGGCCTATCTGTGTGTCAGGTGTTGTGGTTAAGTTGTTGGAGAAGCTTGTGAGAACTAGGATCCAGAGTTAGGTTGACAACAATGGTATAATCTTTGATGGACAGCATGGATTTGCTAAAGGGAGGTCGTGTTTTAGTAATCTACTTACTTATTACAATAAAGTGACTGCTTCCTTGGACAGAGGAGAAGGATACACAGCAATATACTTGGATTTTGCAAAAGCTTTTGATAGAGTACCTCATGATAAGTTGACAGTCAAACTAGAGCAGATGGGGTTGGATATTAGATTAGTGCATTGGATTGGAGACTGGCTATCTGATAGGTATCAGCAAGTTGTGTATGGGGGTGCAATATCCAGGAAAAGGAAAGTCACTAGTGGAGTGCCTCAGGGATCTGTTTTAGGGCCATTACTATTTAACTTGTATATTAATGATATTGGCGAAGATTTGGATGGAGATATTCAGTTGTTTGCAGATGATGCAAAGTTGGGACGAACCATAAAGAGTAGTGAAGATGTTGTGGCCTTGCAAGAAGAGTTGAATAAATTGAGTGATTGGGCAAGCAAATGGGGATGTGAGTTCAATGTTGCAAAATGTAAGGTTTTAAAACATGGAAAACAAAGATGGGATGCAGAATTTATGCTTGGTGAGAATATATTGTTGGAGGTAGAGGAAATAAGAGATCTGGGGGTGATAGTGGATAAGATCTAAAATTGAGGGGACACATCGCCAAAATTGTGAAGACAACACAAAGACTTCTGGGAATGATGAGGAGGACACTGACATGTAGAAGTAGGGAGATTCTTGTTCCATTGTATAAGGCTTTGATTAGGCCACACATGGACTATTGTGCCCAGATTTGGTCACCTGGTTTTCAGAAGGATGAAGAGATGTTGGAAAGGGTCCAAAGGCGACTGACTAAGGTAGTTTCTGACCTCTGGAATGTCGAGTATGAGGAAAGATTGAAAAGATGTAATTTGCAGAGTCTAGTATAGAGAAGGAAGAGGGGAGATATGATAGAGACCTACAAGTTGGTAAGGGGTTGTTATAGGATCAATGGTGGAGAAGTTCTACAGAGAATAGTGGGAGATCAGGGGAGAACCAGAGGTCATCCCTGGAAACTGTATAAAGAGGGTGTGAGTAGGGGAGTGAGAGGCAGGTTTTTTTCGTGCAGAGTTGTGAATGATTGGAATGCCTTGTCTGCAAGGAGTTTGAATGTGTTTAAGGCCCGGTATGATGAGATGTGTGTGAGATAAAAGGACCTCCTAGATGAGTCTTTGACTCCATGAGGTCTTGTTTAATAATAATAATAAGTTTTACATTACATTACATTACAGTATAGTAGCTTTTTTTCTATCAGATACTACATTTATTTACAGAATTAAATTGATGTACCATTAGAATCTGATTATTTTTGTCTTAAACACTAGTTATTGTTGTCTCTTGGGTGAAAATTTTGCTAATTCGAACTTTTCGTTAATCCGAACGAGCACGGTTTTTATTAGTTTGGATTAGCGAGAGATACCACTATTATTTTTCCAGGTACCAACTTAACTACCCAGACTGCTATTCTTGATAAGCATTGGATTTGCAGTAACACTTGTAGCATTCCTAAAATTGATGTTGTGGTAAATGTTGAAAGAGCTATGAAATATTGAGCTCCATATGGCTCCATATGGCTCCATATTTCATGGCTAAATATATATATATATATATATATGTGTGTGTGTGTGTGTGTGTGCAAAAAAGTTGGTCATCCTTAAATGATGGTTATTTGTTTATCATGGTACCCCAGTTATCATGGACACATCTGTCTAGGATGTCAAAATCTGTTATTTTATCTGACCCTTCTACCAATTTAAAGATGGACAATGATCTTGCCTTGGCATAATATACTAAAACTAATGATCTTATTGCCCGTATACTTAGTTTATAAAAAATTAAACAAATTTTGAGATCCTATTACTCTCAGATTTATAGACTTCTTAAAATTCATAAAGCTTCCATCCAATAGTGGTGGGGGGGGGGGGGGGTGGGGGGGGGGGGGGGTGGGGGGGGGGGGGGGTGGGGGGGGGGGGGGGTGGGGGGGGGGGGGGGTGGGGGGGGGGGGGGGTGGGGGGGGGGGGGGGTGGGGGGGGGGGGGGGTGGGGGGGGGGGGGGGTGGGGGGGGGGGGGGGTGGGGGGGGGGGGGGGTGGGGGGGGGGGGGGGTGGGGGGGGGGGGGGGTGGGGGGGGGGGGGGGTGGGGGGGGGGGGGGGTGGGGGGGGGGGGGGGTGGGGGGGGGGGGGGGTGGGGGGGGGGGGGGGTGGGGGGGGGGGGGGGTGGGGGGGGGGGGGGGTGGGGGGGGGGGGGGGTGGGGGGGGGGGGGGGTGGGGGGGGGGGGGGGTGGGGGGGGGGGGGGGTGGGGGGGGGGGGGGGTGGGGGGGGGGGGGGGTGGGGGGGGGGGGGGGTGGGGGGGGGGGGGGGTGGGGGGGGGGGGGGGTGGGGGGGGGGGGGGGTGGGGGGGGGGGGGGGTGCTAAAAATAACTAGGTTTCCTCTAGAATACCTAGAGAATGAACCTGAAGTCAAGAAATTCTTCAGTCAATGGGGGGAAATCCATGAGATTAAAGCACTTGAGCACGCCGACTATAAAGGATGGAAAACAGGAGACGTTGAAATCCTGATTGACATGAAAAAAGAAGTCCCCAATTTTGTTTTTTTTGGGAGAACGAGGGTAATGGTGAACTACCCAGGTGTGAAAAAAAGGTGCTTTAGATGCAATTCGGAGGAACACCTTGGGGCAGATTGCCCTCGAATACAATGCAGAAATTGCAAATCGTCAAAGCATAAAATGGAAAGCTGTACAGAACCCTGTATTAAGTGTGGGGCTCTGACCCACAAATTGGACACATGTCCGAACAAGACACACTCAGAAGCAATAGGAGGGACCATAACACCGATTAGGGCAACGCCCATCGGGAACCCTGAGAAAATATCAAGGAGCAATTTTTCGGAGCTCGGCTAGCAGGCTGAAAAGGAAGCAGCAACGGAAACGAAAACCCCAAAGATACCCAAGGCAAGCCGCCACACACAGAACATCACCAGCATCAATGTGGCAAACCATGAAGCTTGCAGGAAAGAGGAAGAGGTCACACCTAGCGCCCCAACAAAGCGCGCAAGAGAAACGGAATCACAGGAAAAGAAAAAAGCGAAACAAAGCAGCATGATGTCATCGGAGGACGAAACAGAGCACACAGAGAACACAGGTCAACGTCGAACAATAGGCGCAAAGCCCCTCGACAATGACGTTACAATGTTAGAGAGCCTACCCCCAGTAATGGATCAAGTGGCACAAGTTAAAATCGCAACTTTAAACACTAACGGACTACGCAACCCCTTTGCGCAAAGCGCTGTCTGGAGGCTAATGTTAACACACAAAATTAATATCCTCCTGATACAAGAAACCCATTTCTATAAGCATTGGGACGTGGAGAACTTCTCAAGAAGCTATCCGGTCACCAGCTACTGGTGCTTCGGGGACGCTCACTCGCGAGGGGTGGGGATACTAATTCTCCCCCCAATCGCGGGGGGGTTCTTCAACGTCCAAAAAGACGCCGCAGGACGCCTAGTAACGGTGGACTGGAAGTACGGTGGCCGTACCATCCGACTTGCTGCAGTTTACGCCCCGAACAATCCATACCACAGAAGTGGTTTCTTCTCTGCCCTTGAAAACTATCTCCTGGGAGCAGAACACCTAATAGTTGCAGGAGACTGGAACTGTGTGGAAGACACACGTCTAGACAAAATAGGCGGGAACGCAAACAACGGAACTGGCGGCATTGCCGCTTTAAATCGATGCTGTATAAATTTTGACCTCGTCGATATCTGGAGGCGGAATAACCCCGCCAAAGTAGGAACTACGTGGGGCCGCGGCAAGATATCGACAAGACTAGACAGGGTGTACGTGTCCCAAAACCTGGAACAATATGTTCAGAGGATACGTCACACCGCAGTGCATAACTTGACAACCGACCACAAGATGGTCATTCTAAATATCACGCTCCCAGAGGTGATGGAAACAGCCAGAGGTCCTTGGAGGCTCCCTCCCACCTTCCCCAGTCTTTTCAGCGACCAGCTACAGAACCTCTGTGACAGATGGACAAACACCAACTGGGACTGGGAAAACTGGCTGACCTTCAAGAGGCAGGCTAGGGAACTGTTCCAAAAATGTGGACGCGAAAGGGCCTACCAAAAACGCAAACGGCTGAGGGATCTCTACAGGGAACTCGGCTGGTACCGGACAAACGAACGGAGCGGAGTTCCCTGCGGAGATCTCATCAGACAAGTAGAAATAGAACTGCAGCAAGAGCGGCAGAGTAGAGTCGAGGACCTCGATTTCGAACGAGACTCTATCTCAGACATTTGGAAACACCTTCCGCCGTATTCTACAACCAACAACGGGTGGCGGCTAATGATGAGAAAACGATTCACCAGATCGAGGAGAAGGGCCAGATTTTACGCTCAACCCACGAAATACTCCGTCACTTTCATCAGCAGTATATCGGTATCTTCTCTGACCGGCAGGGCACGGATGACTTCAGTGAGTGGGACGCAACACGTTTTCCCGATCATCTTAGTGCCCTGCAGGACAGGCCGATAACTGCAGCCGAATTAAAGGCCACGTGCAGAATGATGAAAACAAAGAAGACCCCAGGGCCAGACGGACTGGGGATAGAATTCTATAGATCTATCTGGGAATTTGCATTGGCAGCGTTAATAAACATCTTTAACGAATTCCTCACTTCGGGAAACATCCCCGAGGAATTCGTTAAGAGCCACACCATCTTTATCCCCAAGAAAGACCGAGATCGGACTTTGTCGAACAACTGGCGTCCAATCTCCCTAACCAACGTAGACTACAAGATTTTTGCAAAAATTATCTGTACGCGCCTTAAGGGCGGTGTCGAAAAAATAATAACAAGCTCACAGGTCTACGGGATCCCTGGTAGATCTATGGAATTCAATCTCTTTTTGTTAAGAGACTTGATCAAACTGGCCAAAGAGAAAAAATACCCCCTGGCACTTCTCTCCACCGACCTGGAGAAAGCGTTTGACAGCGTCAACCACAGGTACTTGCAGAACATCCTACAAAAAACAGGCGTGGGCCCGAGACTTCGGCGTACAATTAAAAACATGTATGCGGAAGCCACGACCCAACTATCTATTAATGGGTTTCTAACAGAACCAATCCGCATAAAGAGAGGGGTTAGGCAAGGCTGCCCGCTAAGCCCCCTCCTCTTCTCCCTAGTATTAGAACCCCTAATCAAAAGAATTGATAACACCCCCGCAATTAACGGTATTCCACTGCCCCAAGGCTCCAGACAATGCAAAATAGTGGCATATGCAGACGATGTAGTGGCTACACTCAGAGACTCTGAGTCCATCTATATCTATCTGCACACGCTGCAAAAATTCAGCATAGTCAGTGGTCTTCGCGTTAACGCACAAAAAACCAAAATCAAAAGTTTCGGAAATTTCCATAGCACTGGACTTCCCTACGGTTTAACGCTACAGACACAGCCTCTAACTATACTAGGCGTGCCCTTTTCAGACACCCTAGCACTACCAATCCAAAAATTGCAGGAGACAAGCAGGGAAAGGATAAGGCTGTTCAAACCAACCTTCTTCTCCTTTTATGGCAGAGCGACAGTAATAAAAACAATCGTCACCCCAATGCTGATGCACACTGTCAATATCACAGGCATCACACTGGCACAAGAAAATAAATTAACCAAAGAACTCCTGGATTTCTTCTGGAATGGGAGAAAACGCGAAGTAAAGAAAGAATACTTACAACTCAAACAGGAAGAAGGGGGTTATGCTCTGCCCGATCACAGAAGCTTGCTACAAGCAAACACGTTCAAAACCGTACGGAAGGCCTTAAACTCCAACCACATTTCTGGCCTACTAATTAGATATTTTATAGGACTTTTCCTCCCCCTCTTTGGGATCACGGACTATGCTGGACCCCGCGCAAGGGGGGTGCCCAAGTGGTACCGTACAGTAGTGAAATCGATCACAACACTCAGAGACAGAGGAATAGCAATCCTCACACACAAACCCAAAGCAGTATACTGGGATTTCTTCCAACTTTCCAGGCGTGATACACCCAATCTTAGTACAAATAATGAAATTCTCTTCAGAAACATCAAAAATAGCTGGGGACAGCCTTTTCATCGGGATCTAGCCTGGAGAATAGCCTACGGGCGGCTCCCGGTGAAACTGGTGAAATCCCGGCATGTACCTAACCCGTGCGACCCATTCTGCGATGTCTGCCGGGACGTGGAAACGGTGGACCACTTCTTTTATTTTTGCCCACCAGCCCAACGCATCTGGCGGAGACTCAGCACAGCATTGGGAATCCCCATGCTGACAGTAGAAGAGGTCGTACGACTACAATTCCCGCCACCAGTCCAAAAAACCCAAAAGTTCACTATCTTCCTAATCAATGTACTAAAATATCACATCTGGAAAGTACGGAAAAAATCCCAGGTACGAGACGCAAATTTAATGTATGCAAGAATAAGAAAAGGTTTCTTTTTCTACTTACCCAAATTTCTTGCACAAGAAAGGCACTTACTAGGAGACTTTAAATTTGTGAATCAATACTGCAAACCACCGACAATATGCTTTCTTATACAGGGACGCATCAGGCCCTGTATATCTCTTTAGAACCCAAAAAAACCCACCATCACCCCCCCACCCCAGGAAAAAGAATGACCACTCTGTCTCCCCTAGACACAAAGCTTTCGCTGGCACGGTTTCTTTACTCCAAACAAGGGGGGGAGAGCTGAGAACCCGGGCGGCGAAGGCTTACTGCGAGGCGGTGCTGCTCCTCGTGAGCGGCATCTCCCGGGCCAGTCTCTTCCCCATTCTAAGTCCCAGTGGTACCAGGTATACAAGTTCCTCAGAAAGTTCCTATTCACTCCTACTTACCGGACCTTAAGTCCTGTTATTTTAGATTTAAAATAAATATTTAAATAAGTCCTATTATTTACATCTTGTTTAAAAAAAAAAAAAAAAAAAAAAAAAAAAAATTACCTGGAATAAAAATAAGGATATTATATCTAGTAACATAAAAAGAACCTCCATTAACACTGGAGTAAATCATTACTTTAGATAAAATAATATGTGAACTATAGACAAAAGTCCATCTTTAACCTTTTTTTTTTTTAACAGATAAATTGAGTTATGTTACAGACCAATTAGCCATTAAGGCTAAACATATGTTACAGACCAATTAGCCATTAAGGCTAAACAGGTTGACTGAGGCCTCTTTTTACCTCCTACTATCCTACTCTATCTTATAACATACTCCTCTTTTACTGTCTGCTGATCCTCAGCATGCTTTATTCTCCAAAGGCCAATGATGAGAGACATGAACTCCCATTCTACCTCAATAAAGGTTGAAACCGGTCTGGGTAGTGACCTTCTCTCATAATGTCGAACAATAATACAGCGCCTAGGAGCTAAGTTCACATTATGGGTAAATATCAAGAATAGTGATCGGAACTTGCTCCACCTTTGACACGAGTTGCCTCAGCTTGCACTACCTTTAGGGTCAGTTGCGGCAGTATCCAGGTATTTGCTTACGCTTGGAATCGCCGAACTTTATATATAGTTTCTACTATATTCGGCATGAAACTCTTTGAGTTTCTTATTCGGCTGAGAAATTATATGGGATGTAATATCCCTTAACTTAAACTATTTATTATACTTTTTAGTTTAAGATTGCAGAAGTCATTGATATAAATATAAATATTAAATAAAATTTTTCCCAAGACAGATATTTGAGGTACACCGCAGTCTACTGTTTTGGAGCTGCTATAGCTGTTGTTTATTTTTACAATTTGTGATCTGGCATTTTGAGTAATTTTTGAACCAGTTTAGGGCAGTACCTCGTATTCGTATGACTTTTAATTTTTTTTTATTAAAATTTCATGTGATACAGAGTCAAAAGCTTTGTGTATATCTAGAAATACTGCTAATGTTAGTTAATGTTCGTCAAGGCAGGTATAAACTGTGTTTGTGAAGTTCAGTAAAGCATGTGCTATGCTAAACTTTTGCCTGAACCCAAATTGATTCTTTGAAAAGAAGTTGTTTTTGTTCAAAAATTTCACCAGTATAATTTTTACCCATTTCTCTAACATTTTTCCAACGGGATAATGTAATAATCACCAATCGTCGTTCACTCACTAGTATCCGGCAGCATCCCCCCCCCCCTCCCAATCGGTCTGTAATTTTTTAAGTTTATTTTTCTTTCCCTTTTTGTAAATAGGTACAACTCCAGTTTCTTAAAATCTGATGGAAACGTGCCTGTAATCAGTGATAAGTTAAAAATGTACATTAGGGGTTCTATGATGTATATTTGGCATTCTTTCAGAATGTTTGTATTAATACCATCGTATCTTGAAGTTTTGGTTGTGTTTAGGCTAGCTATAACATTTTTGATTTCGTTTTCACAAGTGGGGAAAAGATATATGGAGTTATCAATTCTCTTGAGAGTGCAATTCTGAGGAGTGGGTTTAGCATTTTTCAGAATGCTTTTACTGACTGTTACTTTTGCAAAATGGTTATTGAATTTTTCAGCTAATCCTATGTCTCCATTTGCTCTATTCCTATCGATATCTTTAAGTATGGGAAGGTTTTGTTTGCGTGTATCTTTACCGATTAATTTATTCACAAATGCCAAGGAAAGCCCACAAAACCTCCATTGTTTTCTGGGCTTTCCTTGGCATTTTAGGAATTCTTTCTGTAGTACTCGTTTTTACTTTCTTTTAATTTTATGATGTATCAGATTCCTATAGTACTTGAAACTGTGTTCATAATATTGATTGTGCGGGTATTTTTTAAACTTTTTATACATTTTGTTTCTCTAATTTTTATGTAGTACCTGATTTCCTGTGTAATCCAGGGCTTTGTTTCTTTCATTTTGTCTATTATTTTAACTTTAATCGGGTCTTGTATTTTATTGTTCAATATTGCAATAAATTTATGATACGAGGTATCAATATCAATTGCTGGTAAAGATATAACAATTTAGGTGCTAGTTTCATTTTTCCAACTTGTTATTTGTTAACTTAAAAAAAAAATAAAAATTGTTACTAGATTATGAAGATGGAGGCTCAGCAGATCTGTTTAAGAAGGAATAATCATCATGTCAATGTACTAACTACTTTTAATGAAATACTATTTACTGAAACTTTTGTAGATGTGACTTTAGTATGTGAAGATAAGAGACTTAAAGCACACAAAATAGTGTTGTCCGCCTACAGTTCTTTCTTTCATGGCATATTTTTTGAAAACTCTTGTAAACATCCAGTTGTTATTCTCAAAGATATAAAATACACGGATTTAAAAATGATAATAGATTTTATGTACAAGGGTGAAGTGATCATTTCGCAGGACCAACTTACCACGCTGCTTAGTGCTGCTAAAAGTTTGAATGTTGTGATCTGTACAGAAGTTGCATGGGGGGATACTTCCAGTATTATTATTCAGGAGAACAGTGAACATGACTCAAGTAACCAGGCCTTCTTACTTGCTGAGGTGCAACAGAAAAAACGCAACACAGAATTGTCACCGGTAATTAAGAAGAAAAGAGGAAAACCTCGAAGTATATATCTTCGTGGTTCTAACAGTAAAGGCATGAAGGCCAATGTGTCATCAAAAGTAAATGAATTAGACACAACAGAAGATACCAACAGGTCAATAAAGTCGTTCACAAGTGAAGTAAAGTTAGAACTGTCAGAAACTGATTATTCATTAAATGAGAATTCTGTTTCTAATTCAAATATATATCATAGTCCAACTCAGAACTCGTTTCCATCTATACAGAGTTCAGTGTTGGTAAAAGGATCACGACAAAGTGAAGATACCATAATAGAAATTGAGGAATCAGAGGCGGTGACAACATCTTTTGACAGTTTGCTCCAAGATTCATTGTCAATCCCAGTAATGAATACGATGCCTATTCTTAATACTGTTGAGTTAATTGAAACTCACTCAAATGACATAGAATTAGGGCTAAGTACAGATAGCCAAATATTAGTTCCTTGTTCTGTATCACCTGAATTATCTACTTCTCTTCAAGTTGCACAAAGTATGATAAAATATATCGAATCTGGTGTCTCACTCTTATTACCTGGAGCTGCAGTTTCACCTTGTGCCAGTTCTTCACATCAAGACAGTAGATCCATGATGATGATGATGTTTTGGGATACATCCAGGCCGACTGCTGTTATGCCAAACATTCTTAAAATACATGATCAGCAGCTTCCATTACAGGATCAGAATATTGCTCAACAGAAGGAAAATGGGTCAGTTAATTATCCATGGATATCCTCGTCATAACATCAGTGTGAGGACTGCTGTAGATGCTGTGGGACCAAAAATATCGAAAGACATATGAAACTCATGAAAATGACAGAGAGGAGTATATATTTGATGCAGACATGAAAGCAAAGTTGATGATAATGATGAGGCAGGAGATGAACTGCATGCGAAATGAGATGAAAAGAATTAGAAACATGCATGGAAGAGTGAAAAAGAGAGAAGGAAAGATGGCCATGCGAAAGATATATGGAATGATTCAAGAGTGGTTCTCTATGGAGATTCCACTATTAGAGGTGTGATGAATGAGAAGATGCATAAGGTTTGTTTTTCTGGTGGTAGAATGGAGAGAGTGATTGAGGCGTTGGACATGAGGAATAAGAGAGCACAAGAGTTGGTGGTTGTAGTAGGAACAAATGATTTGAATGGGAACAATGAAAATGCCAGATTGGATATAAGGAGATTATTAAGGAGAGTAGAAGATAACAGTGTGGTAGGAAAGTAGTCAGTGGGTTGCCAAGGTATGATAGTGATGAATTGAGGAGGCGAGAAAAGATTATGAATGATATGTTAGCGCAGTTATGTGAGGAGAATGGAGTGCATTTTGTGAATGTGTGGGAGGAATTTGATGGACAGATGGAATTGTATAAAGAAGATGGGCTGCATTTAAATGGTTTTGGTGTGAGTCTGCTGGAGAGATTGTTACTGGCAGGAGAAGTAATGACTGTAATGAATATATCTGAGGTGGTGCAAAGTGATATGAAAGAGCAAAAAAGTAGGGTAGGGAGAGGTATTGTTCCTTGCAAATAGGGAAGTGAATATTATGAATGAAGTAAATGAGAGAGAGTGGAGGTACAACACGAAAAGGGAAACGGGAGGAGTCACGGTGGATGGGGAGAAACTTTATGAAACATGCGAGTGCTGAAGCGGACAAACACAGATTGAGATGGCCTGGGATGGGTGGGAAGAGTTTATAGAGGAAGTGACTATAGAGAATTTTGGTGGTAATATAGAGGAAGTGACTGAGGAAGGTATTAAAGAGTCACATCGTAGGAGTGACGTTCGTAGGACTTGTAGAAGCAGTAATGATTTCTTATGTTTATTCACTAATGCTAGAAGTATTCGAAATAAGGGGAACGAAAATGTTGCTTTGCTCCAGTCTGTTCGCCCCAAAATCGTTGGTATAAGTGAGACTTGGTTAGATGACGATGACATTCTGACAGGAATAGAGATGAACGGATATGATATTTTTCGTGAAGATAGACAGGGAAGAGGAGTACTGTTAATGGTAGCAGATGAGTTGTGCCCATCTAAGGTGGAATTGCAAGGTGCAAATAGTGGTCATCACGGTTTTTAGGCAGTATGGTGTGAGGTAGGAGTAAATGGCATGAAATATTTAGTTGGGTGTTGCTATAGACCTGGTAATACGGAGGGTAATGAGAAGGAAATGTATAGGAAAATTGGCCTAGCTAGCAAGAAACGAGTTATCATTATGGGCGACTTTAATTATAGTAATATAGAGTGGAAGCAAGAGACTGCATCTGGGGGTAAAGAAAATGAATTTTTGGAGTTTTGAAAGATAATTACCTTAGCCAGCACGTAACGGAGGGTACACGAGGATCAAGAGTTTTGGATTTGATCATCTCATCAGATGATGTTATTATAAATGAGGTGTCAAATCTTCCACCAGTTGGTGAGAGTGACCATGAGGTGATCACGTGCAGGATGACCAGTCATTCGAGGACGTCTGTTAGAAAGGGATATATATGTGGAATTATAAGACTGATAATTACGAAAAGCTCAGGAAACAGCTTGCGATAATAAATTGGAAAGAGTAACTGGATGGAAAGGATATCAAAGCTGCTTGGGCCATACTGAAGAAGTATTTGGTGCAGGGAATATCAAAATGTATTCCAGGGTCAAGAGGGTAAATAGAGTGGGTGTAAAATGGATGAATCAAGAGATAAAGTATGCAATCTGGAAGAAGAAGGTATTATGGAAGAAACACAAGATGAGTAGTTATAACAACCAGTTGCATGAGAAGTACAAAGAGCAGGCGAGGACGGTGACTCGCTTGATAAGGGTAGCAAAAGTGCAGTATGAACAGCAATTAGCTAAAGCGGTCAAAAAAAAATTCTAAGGAGTTTTTTCAATATGTGGCCAGTAGAAGAAAGAATGATTATGGTAGGATGGGATTGATTAGTGAAAACGGAGGAATGACAACCGCTGCGGAGGATATAGTTGAGATATTTAGTGAGCAATTTCTAAAGGTATTTCATTCCTGTGAATGTAGCAGCATGCAGGACTTGATAGCAGTGGGAAAGGAGAAGGAGGAGGAACTATTAGTAAGTGAACAGGAGGTATATGAAGAATTGAATAGACTTGATGTAAATAAGGTTGTGGGATTTGAGGCTATTTCACCACGTGTCTTGAGGGAATGTGCCAGAGAGTTAACAACAGCTTTTGTATATCTTTTCAACATGAGTGTCTCACTTGGTCAAGTTCCAAAAGAGTGGAAAGAGGGTAAAATTGTTTCAATTCATAAGGGAAGTGATAAGAGTAAGGCTTTGAATTATAGACCAGTCTGTGTGTCTGGAGTTGTGGTCAAGGTATTAGAGAAGTTAGTTAAGAATAAGATTCAGAATTGGGTTGACAACCGAAAAATACTCTTTGGTGGCCAGTATGGATTTACTAAAGGAAGATCGTGCTTTAGCAACCTGGTTATTTTTTATAATAAAGTGACAAATGCGTTGGATAAGGGTGTTGCATATACAGTGGTATATTTAGATATTGCAAAGGCGTTTGATAAATTTCCACATGACAAGCTGGTAATTAAATTCGAACGGATGGAGCTGAACAGTAGATTGGTTTACTGGATTGGAGATTGGCTGTCTGATAGGTATCAGCAAGTTATCTATTAAGGAGCGATATCCCAGAAGAGGAGCGTTACTAGTGGTGTACCTCAAGGGTCTGTTTTGGGTCCACTGCTGTTTAATTTGTATGTAAATGATATCAGGAGAGGTCTGAATAGTGATGTGCAGTTGTTTGCAGATGATTGGGCAGAGCTATCAGGAGTAGTGTGGATACTGTAGCTTTGCAAGAGGACTTGAATACACTGGCTGAATGGGTAAGTAAGTGGGGATGTCAATTCAATGTTTCAAAGTGTAAGGTTTTGAAATTTGGGAAGCAGAGATATTTGCACCGATTTACACAATCGGTGCAAGTATCTTGGAAGAGGTAGAGGAAATGAGAGATCTGGGAGGGATTGTAGACAAGGACCTAAAATTTCGGGGACATATTACTAAAATAGTGAAGACAACACAGCGGATAATGGGAATGATGCGGAGGACATTGACTTGTAGAACTAAGGATATGGTTCCTTTGTATAAGGCTTTGATCAGGCCACATATGGATTACTGTGCACAGATCTGGTCACCTGGTTTTCAAAAAGATGAAATTGCGTTGGAAATTCACCTACAAACATTATACAAAAACACAAGAAACCAACTAACAACTAAAATCAAAATGACACTATTACTTTCAGAAATTCGTGGAGTACAGCGCCCATATGAAAGAAAATTTATGAACTATTAACCTGAAAAGGAAAACCTCCCAAAAAGATTTTATCACCAACAACTTTGGTGACCAGAATAATCAGAAGGAACTTGCAGAGTCATTTAATTACTCATTCACAAACTCAAAAGAAATTATTTTCCCATTAAGCCCTACACAAAACTGTTGACCCAAGTTCAACACCAAACCATGTACTTCCCTCTTGTATCCAAATTGGAACAAAAAAGATTAAAAAAAATCAGCTAACACCTTTTTATTCCCGTATATATATATAGGGAGTAGGCGAGGCCGTTTTGGAACAAAAAGATGCTCTATTATATAAAAGATGCTCACTGTTACCAGAAATTCGTGGAATACAGCGCCCATATGAAAGAAACTTTATGAATTATTGACCCAAAAAGAAAAACCTCCCCGGACATATTCAAATATAGAAGACCAAAAGCCATATTAGCCTCCTATAACGATGCATAATCTCCATGCCCATTAAGGGCGAGCAAACTGCTCGTAAATTTTACCCTCACTGTAACCACAACAGATAGCTGGGAATATGAAAAACATTTTGCTTTACCCCTAAAGACATAAATGTTAATTGTCAATTGTCACCCAGCCCTCTACACAACCAGTCGTTATAATAATTTGCATGGAGCCATCGTGAGGGAGAATCTTATACCCACATTACTCAACAACCAGCCATATAAGATGAAGCATCTGAATCGTTATGGAATATTAAAATCCGAACAATGGAAATTGTATCAGAAAACTTAGAACTGCAACAGTTACATACATTTCACATGAAACGTATTAACTACAGTAACAAACGTTAATAAAAATGAAAAATAGTTTATTTAAGCTTCGAAGACAGTTGATTACTGCGCCGCATCATCCCCTTACTCCGAATATTGGCATTGAAATCATATTAACAAATACATGACATTTCCTTTCCTTACATCACATTATCCTATTATGCATGTATTATAATTTAAAATTATTATGATTGAAGCCAAGAGGAAGGAACTTCTTTTCATGAATATATCATTTCTATTCCTTTATTTTATGTAAGATACACACACACACATACTCAAATATGCTTAATTATTCAAATAATGTTTTCTTATTCTTTTCTAAACCTTATTTTAAAGGAAACAAAATAAACTGATGTATGTATTGAATAAAAGATATTTAAATTAATAAACAAAATCAGCTAAAACCTTTTATTCCCCTACAACGAGAAGGAGAGGCTGGCTTTAGTCCTATTTAATTTTTGGAGATTGAGTGGGTAGTTCAGTTTCCACTAGTAGCCCATCAGAGATAGCTAGGCTATATTTAATTAAGCGGCACGCAGTGAAAAGGCTGCTCAACAAGTGCTGCCATCTCGTGGGCCCTAACCCTAATACCATATATTTAATGTCTGAAATAGTGTAAGTTCTACGGTCAATTTCCTTGAGTTTACGGGACGAAAAACCCGAGTTTCCGGGATAAAAAAAGCGCTTGCCCTTACAAGAGATGAACTACCTCAGGAACCGGTCAAAAAAATACTTCGAAAATTTTCATTTAGTCACTGACTAGATTTGAAAAAACCAAGTCTTCCTTCATGTGATCAAGAGCCATGGTGTGCAAACGCCACATCCATATATTGCTACGTGGTCATATATTAAAATTACTAAATATGATGTAATAATATTATTAAGTCAAAATATGACTTTTACTATATATAGTGTGCTTCAGTGATATTGAGAGCTATCCTGGCGGTTGCATAGCTGCCAGCAGGGGCACCCTTGTCAGATCGATCTCAACCGAGGAGACAGATTAAGAGTGTTCCATCCCCCATCTTAATGGTGAAAAGGAAGAAGAGATCCATACCGGATCAGTCGACACCTGGGACATCAAGGACTGCGTCAGATGCTGGGGATCCTGGCCATCAGGCAACAAGTGGGCTACAGGACCCAGCTCTCCTTGCTGGGCAATCAGGGCAGGAAGCTTAAAAGCGACTCTAAGAAACCAAACGTAAAAAATGGACTAGAAGAAAACAGAGAATTTATGAAATGTTTTTACAATCGACACCAGAAAAACGAGGTTTTAGAAAGCGTATGCATTTATTTTGGAAATAAAAATTCCCTGAATCTGCAATAACAGAACAAAGACTTATAGACCAAAAGAATTTCATTTTCGTAACAAAAGATTTACTGAACTTGAGCTGCAAGAGTTACGTAATAAACCAATAACTCCAATAACAGCAAATCATCAGCAGTTAGTTATACGAAACTTTAGAATTCAACTCAGTAAACATCAAGCTGACGACATACATCAGAATGTTTTGACAGAAATGCAGTGTAAAATGAAGTCAGGGATTTTGTAATATATGAACTGCATAAATGACCATATAAGACTACCACCATTAAAAGCTTTACAAAAATCTAAGCTAAAACAGCTCCTGTTAGACAATGTTGTAATTGAAACTATCACAACCAACAGTATAAAGGAAACAAATCAGCTCCTATACAGAACAGCCCATATCATTTCAGCGAAGTTTGACTGCAAACCGAAAGAGCAAAGGCCGAGAATGAAACAATCTACATCATGGAAAATCCGGTTAGAACGAAAAGCCAACAAACTTCGAGCTGATCTGAGCAACTTAAAGAGTTTTAAAGAAGGACGGCTGAAAAATAATAACATCAAACACAAACTGATTAACACATATAATGTGGCCAACAAAACAATTGCTGAAGTTACTGAAGAGCTAAAACAAAGAATTACATCGACTTCACAGAAAATTAAAAGATATGAAGCAAGAATAAACCAATGTGTACAAAATATGCAATTTTCGACAGAACCAACGTCAGTTCTTTCAGTCTCTCCAGAGAAATACAAATGCAAACCATCATTCACCAGGAAAAGAAGAAACGGTCAAATTTTGGAAGTCAATCTGGGATAATCCTATTGAACACAATAAAGATGCCTCATGGATTAAGCAAATAGAGTCAGAAATGAAACAAAAACAAATGCAAAATGTCATTATCACTAAAGAAATAGTCAGTGCTCAAGCAAGAAAATTAAAAGACTGGAGTGCACCTGGCAAAGGCAAACTACATGGATTTTGGTTAAAATATCTAACCAGTCTACATGATCGAATAGCAGAACAATTTAATTATTTGTTGCAGTCAGGCTCAGTGGAAGCCTGGATGATATCTGGGCTTACTTTTCTCTTCATGAAAGATAAGGATAAGGTTGCAGACACAAGTAACTATCGTCCAATAACATGCCTACCAACTATGCTTAAGCTGTTCTCTGCAATCATAGCAAATTCCATATACCACTACTTATCAGATAATCAGATTTATCCGATTGAACAAAAAGGCAATTTTCAAAAATCTAGAGGAACAAAAGACCAAATCCTTATTAATAAAATGATTCTCAGAAACTCAAAAAGACGAAAAACTAACTTAAACATTTCATGGATAGACTAGAAGATTATCTCCTACACTCCTGGATCCTAAAATCACTAAAAGTATTTGGAACTGGCGAAAACATATGTTCGTTTCAGGCTGTTGCTATGAAATCATGGAAAACTACTTTAATAGTGAATAATGAACGATTTGGAGATATCAGCACATATAAGTGGAATTTTCCAAGGTGATTCCTTGTCACCATTGCTCATCTACATTTCTTCGATACCTTTGTCATGATTTTGAAGAAAACAAAACTTGGATATGAAATTCCTAAATGTAATATTAAAATTTCCCATCTGTTATATATGGATGACTTGAAGTTATATGGAAAATTGACCCATCAAATAGACTTTTTATTGAACAAATTTCGTATTTTCAGTAAGGATATCAAAATGGAATTTGGTTTAGATAAATGATCAATTTTATCTATAAAACGAGGAAACATTAATGACAATAGCATTTTTAATTTTGGTCAAGAGAAATATATAAAAATAATTTCACTGACGAACATTATAAATACCTAGGAATATTAGAAGCCAATGATATTCTCCACTCGAAAGTTAAACAACAAAATGCATCAGAATACACCAAAAGAGTTAGAAATATTCTGAGAACAAAACTAAATGGATTAAACACAACTAGAGCAAAGAATTCTTGGGCTATACCAGTGAACCGATACACAGCTGGCATAATAGATTGGACAGAAGAAGACCTGGACAAACTGGACCGCAAAACTAGAAAACTAATGACAGTGCATCATGCATCACATCCACGAAGTGATGTTGACCGGTTGAACCTACCGAGGAGAATAGGAGGTGAACGGAGTCTGCTGCAAGTGAGACAGACTGTGGAAGAAAAAGAAATTGGTTTAAGAAACTACACCGACAATAGCTCTGAGACAATACTTCAAGCAATTACACAAGAGCGCCTTCTAAAAGCAACAGGAAACAAATCCGATTAAAAAAGAACAACAAAATATCCGATATGTGCGCTGGAAAAATAAACCCTTGCATGGCCAATTTCTTCGGGATTCTGAGGACAAAATTGACGTTAACAAGACGTGGCAATGGCTACAATACGGATACATTAAAAACGAAACAGAAGGATTAATTACAGCTGCTCAAGAACAGGCATTACAAGCTAATACAATCAAAGTAAAAATTTTGAATATTATGCGATCAGAAAGATGAGACTGTAGAACATGTAATCAGTACTGCAGCAAAATAGCTGAAACTAACTATAAATACCGCCATGATGAAAGTGGCCAAAATAAATCATTGGCATGCCTGCAAAAAATATGCTTACCTATTTCTGATAAATGGTGGCAGCATAAAATAGAGACCGTATTGAAAAACGAAACAGCAAAAATTCCCTGGGACTTTAGAATACAAACTGATCGGCTTTTGGAACACAATAGACCTGACATCACAATTATCAAACATCGACAGGTTTGGATTATTGATATCGCAATACCCAGTGATAACAACACTAACAACAAAGAACTGGAAAAATTACTAAATATCGAGATCTGGAAATTTAAGTTGGCCTGCAGTGACTTCAACACAACAAAGTGATCCCAATAGTTATCGGTGCACTTGGTGCAATTTGAAGGAGGCTATCCAACTATTTACAGCGATTAAACATCAATGAAGTGACCCCATATGACCTACAAAAAACAGAATTACGTGTAACAGTCCATGTTTTATGACGCTACCTGACGGACTATTTTTAGATTCTTGGGTAGAATCTGAATTGTTGTGTACCACCAGTCAAATTTTTGTTTATGACTGTGCATCAATTATATGAATAAAATAATAATAATAATAATAACAATAATAATAATAATAATAATATTATTATTATTATTATTATTATTATTATTATTATTACCCTATCTAGCTTTTGGAGACTGAGTGGGCAGTTCAATCTCCATCGGTAGCCAATCAGAAATAGCTGGCCCATGACTATCATTAATTATAGCAGCCACCGACGAAGAGGCTGGCAAACAAGTGCTGCCGTCTCTTGGTACCTAACCCTAACAAGATATGTTACTCTCTGAAAAATGATGTGGGTATTACGGTAGATTTTCTTGAGTTTACGGGATAAAAAATCCGAGTTTCCTGGAGGAAAAACCCACTTGCCCATGCCAGAGATCGATTAACTCGGGAATCGGTCGAAGAAAGGCTTAGAAAAAGTTCCTCCAGTCAGCGACTAACTTGAACTTAAATCTGACTTCAAGCGACCAAGCACAGAGGACGCAAAGACTTCCACTGAGCTACACAGTCCTCGCCTACTCCCTATAAGGGAATAAAAGGCATTAGCTGATTTTATTATTATTATTATTAATGGAGACCTCCAGGGAGTTAGAGACTCATTGCGAGAGGCCACATACTACACACACAAGAAATCTATACTTATTAGTGAATTCACTCATACTGCATGGATTCACAACATTCAATGGCAATCCATTCCAATCACACACCATCCTCTTAGAGAAAATTCAAGCCCTCACCCCCTTCTTAGTGGCCTTTATTCTCATCTTCCAAGGATGCACTCTTGTCCTTTCCCCATCCTCCATAAATTGAAAAATTTCATCAATTGAAATCCTGTATGACCCTATCAGAAGTTTATGTCTCAATCATATCACTCCTCTTTCTCCTGTTTGTTAGATTTTGCAGTCTAAAAATTCTCAATCTAAAAAAATTCTTCATAATTCATAATTCAATTCTTCATAATCATTATTCCACAATCCTGGAATCATTTTTAACACTCTCCTTTGCACTCTCTCTCTCTCCAATATATCAGAATCAGAATGGAAGCGAGGAGACCAGACCTCCACATAATAGTCCAAGTGTGGTTATCAAGTCCTTCTATAAAGAAAAAAAAAAAAAAATAATAATAATAATTTTTTTTAAAACATTTTATTGTCTCAGATAAATTACATACATAGATACAACAATAGTTTTATATACACGTATACAGTATATGTATATACATAATATTTATAATACGTTACAATTGTGAATAACAAATACTGACGAGTTATTAATAATTTTAAATTATAATAATTTTTTTTTTAAATAAATAATATTTTTGTTCACTGCTAAAATATTTACACATACATATGTTCAATAGTTATCTTGAGTATAATAGTAATAATTTTTTTTTTTTAAAGAAAAAAAAAATTATTATGTCTCAGTATAAGTTATATACAATAATAATATTTACAGTAATTACTATAAGGATTGTACAGAATTTTTGATTTTAGAATATACATAATAATAATAATAATTATTATTTATTTATTTTATTCATTTATTTATTATTATCATTTTTTTTTATGTCTCAGATGAATTGCATACATGGTTGCTGTAGTAATTATATATATATAATATTTATAACGCATTACAAGTGTGTATAACAAATTCTTGTAAGTTAGTAAATTTCTTCCTCGAAGCTTAGCAGAGCTTATCTGAGGAAGATAATAGATGACAGAGGGTGGTGGTTTCATGGTTGTGTTCCTATACTGGTCACAAGCCAGGTGTTGATTTTACTGTTTGTTGGTACGTGTTTGAAAGACTTCGACTGCTATTGCAGTTTAACTTTTTTATTTTTATTTTTTTATTTATTTATTTTTTTTGTGTAAATAGGGTTGGATTTAGACGTGGTGTGTTTGTTTCTTTGTGTTCTTGTAGTGATAGTTTTTGAGAGGGTGGGTTGTCATAGGTTTGTGTGTGTGCATGTGTGGTGGGGAGAGAGAGACAGGAATTGCTCTAATTTTCATTCTCGCTATAATATTTATATAGTGCCTGTTTCAGCTCTCTGTATGTTCCTAGGTTTCTGTTGTCGAAGGGCAGTTTGTTTATCATGTCAGGTACGTAGAAGTTTCGGGTGGCTTTGCCGTGGTGATTGTTGTACTTATATGTTATGTAGTTTGTTGACTGTGGTCTTGTTATTTGATATGTTGTTCTGGTTACTCTATATGTTGGGCTGTAGTAGTGTTTTAACATGACTGTGCAGTGGCGTAAGCGTTTCACCTTAAATATTTTGTGTTTTGTCCGTGCTTCCTGCATAAGAGTGGGTTGTTCCCAGAATATCAGTTTTATCATTTTATCTTGCAACCATTGTAGCCTGTTAAGTCTGTAGGCTGTGCAGAATGCGTATGATGTGATTGCATATCTTAAAATGTTTTCACATAATACTTTATAGAGTAGTATTTTTATGTGGGTTGGGGCAATGTCTTTTAATCTGTATAGTTTGCTTGCTATTATCCTAAGCTTGGTATGTAGGTAGATTGTATGGCTATTCCAACTTGATCAGCATCGAAGTGAAGTCCAAGATAGCGTGTTGTTTTCACCTGTGTGATGGTTGTGATTTTAGGTTCTACACTTTGTGTATAGGAGGATGAATGTTTGATAGTGAGATATTTAGTTTCTATGGGCAGGGTTTGGGGGTTTTTGAATATCATTAGCTTTGTTTTTCCAGGATTTATATATATATGCCGTTTTTGGTTAACCAGTTAGTGATTTGATTGATGTCGTGTTGCATATTTTTGTAAGCGATATTTGCATTGTTGTGAATGGATACTATGGCCGTGTCGTCTGCATACTGGAAGGTTTTACTTTTTAGGGGGAGTTGGCTTATGTCGTGCGTGTATATGTTAAATAGAATGGGAGATAGGACAGCTCCTTGCGGTACTCCACAGGTTACATGTACCTCTTTGCTGATCCTATACGTGTGATGTGCTTTCTGTTTTTCGTGTATGCTTTAAACCACTGGAGTAGACGACCTCCAATTCCGATATGGGTAAGTTTCGTTAACAAGGTTTTATGTGTTAGTGGGTCAAATGCTTTTGTTAAGTCAATGAAGACCACTAATGTTATTCTGTTTTTATCCAATGCAGCGTTTATTAGATCTGTGAAATCTTCCAGGAGTGTTGCTGTTCCTTTATTTTTTTGAAAGCCATATTGTGTTTTGGGTATAATTTGAAATTTTTCAACTGATGTGGAGAGTTTCTGATGTACAATGCGCTCCATGATTTGGTTGATTACAGGCAGCGTGGCGATAGGTCTGTAATTACTTATTATGTTTCTTTTTCCCTGTTTGTGTATGGGTGTGATTAATGCAGTCTTCAGTGTTTCAGGTATGTGTCCCGTTTCGAAGATTTTTTTTAACAGTTTTTGTATAACTGGAAGTAGGTCGGTTGAGTGTTTCTTGATGTCTTTTGGTCTGATTCCGTCTATCCCCGGTCCTTTGTTAGGATTAATTTGTTGAATTGCCAGTGATAGTTCTTCTTTTGTTACTGTGGGGAACCACATCGACTGGGTTGCTCGTGGGCCTAGTGGAGAATGTTCCTTTGTGTGAGGAAGGGTTGTTTCTTGTAGCTTTTGGACAAAGTTCACGAAGTGCTGATTAAAGTTGTTTGCCAACTGTTTGAGGGATTTGGGGTCGCAGGCAAAGCTGTGTTTTATTGTTTCTGAGGCAGTGGTTCTGTGTATATTGTCCAGCATTTCATTAATCAGGTGCCAGGTTTCCTTTATGTCATTCTGTGCTGTTGTTAATTTGTTGCTGTAATAGTTTCTTTTAGCCGTTCTAATCTGGGTTGTTAGGAGATTCCGTTTTCTTTTGTATTCAGCTTTTAAAGCGATATTGTTTGGCGACTTCTTAAGTTGTTTCCATAGGGCATCTTTTCTTTGTATGTCTGTTAGTATGTTGTCTGTTATCCATGGATTTTGTTTCGTTTGGGGGCGTATTTTTATTTTTGTTAATGCTTTGTTGTATATTTTGTTACATGCAAGTTTAAGATTATTATATACAGCTTCAGCAGAGTCTAGAGATGCTATCTGCATCCAGTCTGTTTTTCTGATTTCATCGTTCACTATTGCTTCGTTTACAATGCTATGATACTGTTTTGAGAGCCTGTGTAGCTCAGTGGATGTGGCGTTTGCACACCATCGCGCTAGGCCGCACGAAGGAAGTCTTGGTTTCGAGTCTAGTCGGCGACTAGAGGAAATTTTTCTAAGCCTTTTTTCGACCGGTTCCCGAGTTAGTCGATCTCTGGCACGGGCAAGCAGGTTTTTCCTCCCGGAAACTCGGGTTTTTCGTCCTGTAAACTCAAGAAAATCGATCGTAGAACCCACATTATTTCAGACATTAAAATATATTGTGTTAGGGTTAGAGACCACGAGATGGCGGCACATTTGAGCCGTCTCTCTTCACTGCGTACCGCTTAATTAGTGATAGCCTTGGGCCATCTATCTCTGATTGGTACCAGTGGAGATTGAACTGCCCACTCAGTCTCCAAAAGTTAGATAGGGCTAAATGGCCTCGCCTACTCCCGTATATACGGGAATAAAAAGGCGTTAGCTGATTTGATTTGATTTTTGATACTGTTTTGTAGTCTCAGTGATTTTTATGGGTTCTGGTTCAGTGTGTAACTGCAGTGCTGTGAAATAGTGGTCTGCTAGTTTGCATGTTATGACGGCTGCTGTGTGGCTGTTTGGAGGGGCCCTTATATTTATATGATCAATGCAGGTTGAGGTTGTTGTGTTTCCGACTATCTCTTCTCGTGTATACTACTGTATGGATGGGGTTATGTTATATGCCGATAATAGGTCTAGGTATTGTTCTGTGTAGTTATTTATGTTCCTAATGTTTATATTAATGTCTCCTATTATTATCAAGTATTTTGAGGTGCCTACTTTCGTGGCTGAAAGCCATCTGTTTAGTTCTTCTAGGAATTTTGTGGTGGTTAAGTTGAGTGGTCTGTATATTGTGTTTATTATCAGGGAGTTTTCTTGTTTGATGTTTTTAATTTCGATGCATATGCTTTCTGCATATTCTAATTTATAGTTTATTTCTGTTACTTCTAGTTTATGTTTGGTAAATATTATTATACCACCGCCTCGTTTTGTTTGTCTGCAGTGCTTGTGTTGTTGGAAGTGTGACATTTGGTAGGAGGTTGCCTCTTCTTTTGTCGTAGATACTTCAGTCAGTATTAAAATGTCTATTTGGTCTATAACTTCCTTCAGATAAGCTTGCAGGGTCAGCCAGTATTTTTGAATGCTTCTGATGTTGATGTGGAGAATATATAGTCCTTTTTCGGGGATTGTCAGTTGTTTCCATTCTGATATTGATTTCAGAATGTGGCAATTATCATGTTCCGGGGTGATTACGTCTGCTTGATGGTGTGCATTCATGTTGGTTGGTGTGCTGTTCCTTCTTTACGAGTTGTCAATATTCCTTTCAATGTGACAGCCTGTTGAGGTCATCTACGGATTTTATTTCGATTGGTTTTGCGTCTTGTGTCTTTCTAAGGAATATTTTGCTGTCTCTTATGCATATAAACTGGTAATTGTTTTCTGTTTTTACTTTCCTTGCTTGGTAGAATATTTTCTGATAGTGTGGAGTAAGGTATTCGGACAAGTATATTGGGGTGTTGTCGTGGTCTCCTTTCAGATCCTTTACTACTGGATTTTTTAATCCTGCTAGCTTTTATAAGTGTAGTTTTTGTTTGGCTGTTGGTGAGTCGCAGTACGACGGGAGAAGGATGGGTATTATTTTCTCTTTTCCTTTTTTGTGGTAACCGATGCACTGACTGGATGTCTCTTGATTCAATGGGAGAGCCAATTTTTTGGCTTAATTGTATTACAGTGTCTCTTAGATGTTCCGTAGCTATTTCTGGGAGACCATTTATGAGGAGGTCATTTTTGTGCTGCTGTTGGTTTGAGAGCTCGTACTGTTGCTTTAGAGAGTTTAGTTCTTGCCGTAGGTCCGTTGTCTCTTTAATTAAATTATGCTGTCTTTCAGTTAGCTCTTTGACGCAGTGTTTAATTTCTCTAACGGTCTGTAACATACTTTCTATCGAGTTATTATTAAATTTAATAAATTCCTCATATTGGTTGAATTTTTTTATAATTTGTGCGGTATGCTTTTTAAATAGTTCTCCAACAAAATCGATTAAACAGTCTTTTAGGTTTTGTAATCTATTTTCAAGTAATGCATTTAAAGATGGCTCACCTGGGTTTCCGTTGTTGTTTTCTTTGTTTTGAATTCCCTCTGTTGTTGATAGCTGTTTACTGCCTGCGGTTGTTTTCTGCATTGGCTGTTTTCCGCCTGCGGTCGATGGCGACGTTCCTTTGTTATCTCTGCAATGGGGACACTTCCACTCGTCACGATTCTTGTTTGATTTTCGCTGCCAAATAGTCTCGGACAATCCTGAACATAAAAAATGCATGTTTCTTTGGCAGTTCCTACATGTTACGTGGCTTTCTTCCCCCGTTAGGTCTTCTTGGCATTTGTAGCACTTCATATTTCTTGTTTGACGATCTTGCTGTATTTTATAATATGGCGTCTTCCTTTGTTCTCTTCTCGCGTAGTTGACCAACGTATACTTTATTATTATTATTATTATTATTATTATTATTATTATTATTTAACGGTGTCTCCATGGAGTCAAAAGACTCATCGCGGGAGACCCGACATTGACACACTAACCATTATTTACACAATACCTGTCATACCTCTCCTTAAATTCATTCACAGTTAAAGCATTCACAACCAGTTCTGGCAAAGCATTCCACACATTCACAACCCTCCAAGTAAAAAATCTAGTCCTAACACCCTTGTTAACCACACTCTTACACAATCTCCAGGGATGGCCCCTCGTTCTCTCACATCCTGCATTGGTCTTAAGAATATCATCAGTATCAATCCTGTAAAATCCCTTTAACAATTTAAATACCTCTATCATATCTCCTCTCCTACGTCTATCAGCTAGTTTTTGGAGCCCACAGATCATTTTGAACTTTGAATACTTATATTTTACTTATTACTTAACAGATACTTACAGTTTTTACATCTATATGTTCGTCTTGAAGAACGGAGTTCACTGATGTACTTTAAATTTTAATTCACAAGAAAAGATCTACTTTGCAACTTAAAATATGGGAGCATCGAAATATCGTACTTGCGACTGCTGGCTGCTAAAGCGCCCTCTTTCACTCATATCACTCATTTCACTCAATAATAACTTTTCACTCACTCATATCACTCAATAATAATAATAATAATAATAATAATGATTTTTTTTTTTTAAACATTTTATTATGTTTCAGTATAAATTACATACAATAATAATATTTACAATATTTACAATAAAGTTTATACAGAATTTTTGAATTTAGAATATAATAATAATAATAATAATAATAATATTTTTATTTTTTATTTTTTTTTTTATAAACGACTTATTTGTTTTTACAATGAAAATGATAAGGTTTACTATTACACAGAGTATCTGCACACACACAATGAAAAACATATTATCTTTTCTGTACAGTACGAAAATTCGATATACAAAATACAGAGTACATTAATATGAGTATACATTTTTTTAAACTAGCTAAATATGGATTGGCACCAATGTGCACACAATTCACGATACAATGCAGTAATGCAGCATACACACACAATTCAATAATAATAATAATTTTTTTTTCTTTTACATTTTATTATGTCTCAGTATAAGTTACATACAATAATAATATTTACAGTATTTACAATAAGGATTATACAGAATTTTTTTTTTTTTTTTTTTTTTTTTTTATGTCTCAGATGAATTGCATTCATAGTTGCTGTAGTAATTATATGTATATAATATTTATAACGCATTACAAGTGTGTATAACAGATACTTGCAAGTTAGTAATTTTCTTCCTCGAAGCTTAGCAGAGCTTATCTGAGGAAGATAATAGATGACAGAGGGTGGTGGTTTCATGGTTGTGTTCCTATACTGGTCACAAGTCAGGTGTTGATTTTACTGTTTGTTGGTACGTGCTTGAAAGACTTCGTCTGCTATTACAGTTTAACTTTTTTTTTTTTTTTGTGCAAATAGGGTTGGATTTAGACATGGTGTGTTTGTTTCTTTGTGTTCTTGTAGTGGTAGTTTTTTGAGAGGGGGGGGTTGTCGTAGGTTTGTGTGTGTGTGTGTATGTGTGGTGGGGGAGAGAGAAACAGGAATTGCTCTAATTTTCATTCTCGCTATAATATTTATATAGTGCCTGTTTCAGCTCTCTGTATGTTCCTAGGTTTCTGTTGTCGAACGGCAGTTTGTTTATCATGTCAGGTACGTAGAAGTTTCGGGTGGCTTTGCCGTGGTGATTGTTGTACTTATATGTTATGTAGTTTGTTGACTGTAGTCTTGTTATTTGATATGTTGTTCTGGTTACTCTATATGTTGGGCTGTAGTAGTGTTTTAACATGACTGTGTAGTGGCGTAAGTGTTTCACCTTAAATATTTTATGTTTTGTCCATGCTTCCTGCATAAGAGTGGGTTGTTCCCAGAATATCAGTTTTATCATTTTATCTTGCAACCATTGTAGCCTGTTAAGTATAATAATAATAATAATAATAATAATAATAATAATAATAATAATAATAATAATAATAACAGCATCCTTATCTTTACATGTGAACGGTTTTCAGCATTGCAATTAACTTTTGAGTTGTATTTGCAATCTTTACTTTGCAATCTCAACTTCCTATCTAATAACACTCAGACCCTTAGCCTCATCAGTTTCTTCTTGCATAATCCTACCAGTATAATACAGCATTGGATATCTAATCACATTTAAAGTGCATGACTTTGCATTTACTGACATCCATTTCCCCATGCCATGATTCCAGTCTTTTCATATCATTTTGCAAGTACTGCATATCAGTTTTTGATATCTGTCAGTCAGTCAGCACCCTCCAAAACCCACTTTCTCTAATTTATGCAAGAATCTACCATGCTGTATTCTGTCAAAAGCCTTAGCAAAATCCAAAAGTGTCATGATGTATATATTCCCCCTTGTCTACTTCAATGGCAACATTGTTATTGAACGTGAGCCATTTGCGAGCCCTGACCATTTTTCCAAAATTTTCATCTCCACTCCTGAGATACTAATTGGTTGATAGTGGGATATATCGGTCTCTGCACCACCCCTGTACAATGGAATTGCTAACATGGAATTGCTATACTGTTCTGAGACTCATATTAAACAGCCTGGTCAAAGGGATGGTCAGTTCAACACTCTTTTATCACACTTGCTGATATCCCATCAGTCCCTGTTGCTGAATTCTTATTCAATTTGTGCAATAATTCTAGCACTTCTTCAGCACACACCCGCGTTTCTTCATCTAGTAAAGAGGTAGCAGTGAGCATAATGTTGCTTACACCAAGCTGAAAGCTTTTAACAAATTGGGTACTCATGAACTGAACAAACTCTTCTGCATCTGTAATCATAATGCCACCTGGAATTAGAAGAATTATCCTCTCATATTCTTTCTTTCTTTTACTTTCAGCATATGGATAGAATTCTTCTGGATTGAATTTAGCTCGCTGAGCTAGTTACTTTTCATACTCAGACTTTGCTTTCCATACAACAGTTGTCACTGACTGATATGATCACGTAATCACAAGAAAGATATTTATTTAACCAAATATATCGGTCTGGAAATAGTAGACGATGGTCTGCTATTTCCAGACCGAAATATTTAGTTAAATAAATATCTTTCTTGTGATTAAGTGATTATATCGTTCAGTCTTATGTCGCAAGTATCCTTGAAACAACAGTTGTCACTGTTCTAGCCTGCTTTATAATGTTCATAACGGACGTCATCCTTATGCACGCTATATTCCTTCCACATCTTCCTTTTCTTACGAATCTCTTGCTTAATAAAATTACAGATCCATTTGTCTCCTACCCTATTTATTCTTCGAAATGTCATAATGGTGTAATAATCTTATTATATAATATATCAATATTACTATGCATAATGTAATAATATTGCTATGTAATACAGTATATGAAATATATAATGTATAAAAATAAAAATTATTATCATTACCCGATATGTAGATCCTGTGTAGTTCAGTGGATGTGGGGTTTGCATACCACTGCGCTTGACCGCACGAATTAAGACTTGGTTTCAAATCTAATCGGCGACTAGAGGAAATTTTTCCAAGGTTTTTTTTCGACTGGTTCTCGAGTTTGTCGATCTGTGAATTTTTTTTTCCTGGAAACTCGGTTTTTCATCCAGTAAACTCAAGAAAATCGACCATAGAACCCACCCTATTTCAGGCATGAAATATATTGTGTTAAGGTTAGGAACTACGAGATGGCGGCACTTGTTGAGCCGTCCCTTCACGGCGTGCCGCTAAATTAGGCCTTGGGTCAGCTATCTCTAATTTGGTACCAGTGAAGATTGAAGTACCCACTCAGTCTCCAAAACTTAGATAGGGTTAAAATAGCTTCGACTACTTTCTGTACGGGAATAAAAAGGCGTTTGCTGATTTTATATTTTTATATATTACGTAATACCTGATACTTTGTTAGTCCCATGTCTGTAGGTATTCTTTTTATGTAAATTGTTTGTGCCTGGCTACTCATCTTTAGTTGAAAAGCCATGATGAGGACCTTCGTATTGTAGAAGAGATATGACCCCAGGTTTTTCCAACCAAAGGACTCTGTGTATACAGATTGAGCTATGGAGGTTTGCACACTTTCTGTGCTACCTTCTCGGAAATCATTGTCCAGCATTAAAACTGTTTTCCATGTTTTCATATAAGCTAGAATCCAACATATGATTTTGTTAATTCCGAATATCTGTAATGTTTTTTGGATCTAAGAATGCGTTAGAGAGTCGTATGCTTTCTTCTGATATATCCATGCCATTAGTCTTCTTTTCTCTGTTCGACTTTTTTGATGATCATTTTATCGACAAGCAGCTGGTCTTTCGTTCTTCTACTTTATTTATTTTTTTAAAATCGTCCTTTTGTTTCGGATAAATTTTATTTTCTGATAAGGAGTGGAATCCGCTGAGACTACCGCAAAATTTGTCGGCCTGGTTAGCCGACTGGTTAATGTGTCCACTCACCAACCAACAGGATTCTGGTTTGAATTCCACCTTTGGCGTGGATGCTTAACATCATTGATCTTGGGCCAACTATCTGTCAATGGTTAAGCCTAGAACGTGGCTTCCCACGCAGTGTTTAAAAGTTAAAATTTATATATATATATATATATATATATATTTCGGAGATCGAAAGATGTTTCGCACCACTAGTTTATATATTGCAGGTTTAAATTTTTGTTTTATTATACATACAGTATATTTTCACAAAATATACTCATTTAACACCACTAGATAGCGCTATATTGACCAAATATGGCATCACATCAAGAACAAAACTTGTGAGTTCTGGTGGCTTGTTTCGGTGCAACCTTGTGGTTGAGTCATATGTTCGGTGAGTAATGGTATATTTGGAGAGATCAAATGAGATTAAATTTTTTAATTTTTTATTGTTGTTCTAAAAATAATATCAGAATAGACTAGCGATAGAAATAGTCAGCTAGTAGGATGCAGTATTATTCAGTTTTATTAATACATCTGTACATCTTGACAATGTTTCTTCTGATATAGTGATATTAAATGGACCTCCTTGATTATTTGTTGGAAGACTTTGCTAAAAAAAAAAAAAGTTTCCATAGAAACAGCTTCTCTGCCGTTAGTACTTGTCGATCTGGAATATTATAATGTACAGGAAGGTGGATGAGTGCGATAAATTTGGTAATTATTCCGACTGCTGACAACATTCATTTGATTTGGATGAAAAGTTAATGGCCATTAAATTTTATTGGATATATCATCCTGGAGTTCCCCTGGGTTATCCAAGTAGAGTATACTATTAGTAGTAGAGTACTATCTTAGTTCGCATTTCTGTTGATAAGAATGAAGCTTTGTATATATATCATTGAAGAAATAATTTTCGTTATGGTATTTTGCGTAAAGTGTTTTAGTTTAACAGACCTGTATAAGATAATTTTTAATTTTTTATATGCAACTATAAATAAGCTATTTATATACACAAGTATTGTTTCATCGTATTTTTTGTCACGCTGCAAGGTGATGCACATTTTTGGTTGTTACGCTAAAGAATAACGTTCATGATAATGCTGATATCGGCAGCGAATTTCATCTATCATAATAGATTTGAACCACAACTAAGTTTTTCCTTTAGTCGATTGCATTTTTCACATAACCGCAACAAAGTTTAGAGAAACTTGGAAAAGTTACCTGTGATTTTCTGCAGTAATCTTTTAATTAAACTTTCAGCCAAGATCTGTTATTATTTTATTTTTATTTATTTCTTTTTTGTAGTTACAGCATTAGGTGTGTGGTGGAGGATCTCTCTGTTTTGAAACTTGATCAATACCAACTTATCTTAAGGTCTTCAAGCATTCTTTCAATTACTAATACATCTTTTGACTGCAAATCACAATCAGTATAATGTAAATGATAATTATAGACAATGTTATACTGTTTATCATTTCATATTTTGTAAAGCCTAGATTCTGTCAGGACCTAATGTACTTTACTTTTGGTACTAGTAGGTATGTCACCTACAGAATATTAATTATAAATATCCATCAAATTTACTACTGAAAAGTTTTTTAATACATTCATTTTGCTTCTTCACATATCATGTCATTATCATCATGCTTGGTGTACTTGTGAAATTCTTTTGAATGTTTTAAAGCTGTATTCTGTTAGCTATTCAAAAGGAATAAAATATATACTTTTACATTTGCAGCAACCTCTCATGCTGATAAATGCTAATTGGATTGACTGTTCCTCTACCTCATACAAAGGAGAATAGCATTAAATTTGAAAAGTTGTGATTTTAACCAATCATAGACTTGATTTCATAATTTTTTTTTTTTTGCAAGTTGCTAAAAGCAGTCTGTAGGTGTGCACACACGCACAATAACCTAATGCTAAATGAGGATGTTAATAGTTTTTGAATTAACATATCACATAGTATTGTAACTTTTTATGATTGCTTACTGTTCCTCTACCTTAGTTGCTTTGGTATAAACCCAAAACAATCCACTTTTGGCAGAGAATGACTTCATTTTTTTTTTTTTTTTAAAGGAAGTGACTTTTTTGCCCTAACTGTTTGAAATTGGTCAGGAGTTAGTCTCTACATTTGCAAGGTTCAGTGTATTCTTATTGACTGGTGGCTTAGCTATATGAATAGGGTGCAAGGTTCTACTCATAGCACAAGTTTGTGGAATGGGCCAGTAGATGTTATTCAGTTAATATATTCAGAGAGATAAATATATAGACATGAATGACAAAGTAACTCATATTTATTGGTATGTATTTATGCATTCTATAATAGTTTGCAGAATTTCTAGATTAAAAACCAGAATTTCTTCTGTCAGAGAGACAGAATATGCTTAAGAAGTGGTTGACTAATTGAAATAGTTCTAGTGATAAAACCTGTATACAGTCTTTAGCAGAGCTAGCCGAAGGAGTTACAAGGCTAGGCAGACTTTTAACTGTGGGAAGTAATGAAAAGAGTAGGTTTTCTCACACACTATCAGGTTGATAGCCAACTTGTACAGGTAACAAGAAGCCACGGTAAGAACAGATGTTGGATTGACTGACTGGCTTCAAGTTGGAAGAGGAGTTAGGCAAGGTTGTTTACTTTTTCCTCTCTTGTTTAGTATATATGTGGAGGACATCATGTGTGAAGTATTGGATGAGCTCAAGACAGGAATTAGAATAGGAAGTAGATTGATCAGTAATCTGAGGTATGCTGATGATTACAAAGTACTCCTTTGTAATGATATGGAAGAACTAGGATTAATTCTTGACAAAGTTAACAAGATCAGTAATAACAGAGGACTTCAACTCAATCCTAGCAAGACAAAGATTATGGTTCTCAAACGAAATACAAACAGAGAAGCTCTTGACAATAAAAAAGTGTACCTTAATCAAGAAAGAATTGAGAAAGTCGGCAAATTTGAGTACCTAGGATCCATTATTAATGGATCCTAGGTACTCAATCCTAGGTAATGAAGAATTGCTGTTCAGAAGAAAGTTAGGAATGGCTAAAACAACAGTCAGAGACTTGTCTAAAATTAGGAAGGATGGATCTATCTCCATGGGTACAAAGTTGAGGATTTTGGATGCAATTGTTCTTCCAACAGTGACTTATGGATGTGAGACTTGGGACCTAAAGAAGTCAGATAGGAATGAATATCTGCTTTTGAGATATGGTGTTGCAGAAGGCTGTTGAGGATCTCATATACTGAAAGGCATATAAATGAATGGGTGTTAGAAAAGATCAGAACTTTAAGGCTCCTTAAGGATATTGACAGAAGACAGAAGAAAATTAAAATATTTTGGACACACACATTGAAAGGATAGAAGCGGGATTTCTCAGAACAGTAATAGAAGTTATAGTTCCTGGAAAAAGAGGAAGGGGTAGACCATCAATGGGATGGATGGTATGTGTGTGGAGTGACTGATCTTCAAAGAGTTGATGCCTCCAGAAAAGCAAACAACAGGACTACATGGCTAGGCCTGGTGTGGCACATCATCGAGCATCAGAGTGATCATACGACATCTGTGGATGTGCAGTGAACATATAGATAGCAGACTTTGAAGGTAATCATGTTGACAGAGTTAAAATTCTATTGAAAAAAAATCTGTTCTTATAACTACAGAAACAAGCCACCCTCTTGCACCATATAGATAAATCTTTACTTACCAACAAGTAGGCCATGGATTTGAATCTCTGTACAGGTATGCTATGATATTATGGAAGCCTTTAGTTGCCAGATGATTTTCATCACTTGGTAGGAGACCACCATCCTGGTTTAATAGCTTGCAATAGTCGCACACACACAAAAAGGCTAACATGTTTGGTGTCTGGAGCAGAGTTTCTGGATTAACTAACCTTTAGAACACCCATGGTACTAATGTATTGTGTGTGTGTATGTGTTAGTATTACTGTTATTTCCAGCCCTTTCAGGAGTGAAACTCATTTCAGAGGGGTTTCCACTCTGCACAATGTCTCACTGCTCCCACAATTTATTGCATCCATTCACCTATTCTCCATGCAAGAAATCTACTTTTCACTTCTTTAATATATTCCCTATGTCTGTCTGATTCTTACCATTTGATAAGGAAGCAGTAACTGACTACATCTCTAGAGTGAAGAAAATAAATTGCAGGTAAGTTAATGGACAAAACTTTAAGGCAAAAACTACATGAAAAGACAATGTCATGAAACCAGTATCTGGAGAAATGTGATAATCATGCACATGAGGTCTAAAGAATAGACAAGGAGAGTGATAGCCATGATGAGGAAGGCGAAATCAAAGTGAAAAAGAAATTAGCTGAACAGAAACGGACTGCAGGGAGGAGATACCAGAAGGTTCTGTTCTTGTATCACTGCTATTTAACTTATGTTTAAGACTGGAGATGGTCTGGAGGGGAACATCCAATTAATCGGATGTTCCCCTCCAGACCAGATTTGGTGATTAGTGACGTCAATAATCAGACTGACTTCAACAAATTGATTCTATGGGCAGATGTTTTTTAATGTTACTAAGTGCAAGGAAGGTTTGGATAACTGTCATTTTGGAACTGAAGATATTGAAACTGAGCATTATATTTATGGGAATTTGCTACAAGTGGTTATTAAAGCTAGAAACCTAGGACTAATGGTGAACAGTGAGTTGAAGTTTATAGGCTGTATTGCTAAGATGGTTAAGTCATCACATTGGAGAGTGATGATTGCAGAATAAAAGAGAATGTTAACTTGTAGGAATAAGGATTTTATGGAGTTAACCTGTGGAATTTTGCATATGAAGTGATTGAAGGAATGTGGTTGTCTTCAGTGTTTGAGATATATTATTACATGACACCTCCAAGGAGTCAAAGGACTCATCGTGGGAGGGCATTCTACTCTACTTCCCTACCTACATCTTGTCATGTCTCTTACTACTTAATTTTCTAATTACAATACTACTACTGTCAGATGCCAGTATTTTTGTCTTTAAATTATGTGTGTTCATAGCTAATTTGTCTCTGTGTGTGTGTGTGTGTGTGTGTGTGTGTGTGTGTGTGTGTGTGTGTGTGTGTGTGTGTGTGTGTGTAGCAGGAAAAGAGGAAATGGAAACACAAGTTGATAAGGAAATCTTACGGTATCTTTATCATATAATGGATATTTTGCAGCTCATAGCAGGTAGTCCCCAGAATTACTCAGGATAATTCCCAGAAGCTCAGTAAGGTTGTTGTCAGGAAACGATGTCTTAGTTCATTTCATTTGATGTGGTGACTGAGTGGAAGCAGCTGTAAATGGACGTTGCAAGTACAACTTCAACAAATTTTTACAAAGAGAGATGCAATAAGTATAAGCATTGTGACCTTTGTAGAGAACTCCCCAGACATGTCCATATAACTTTCTCATTTGCATCATCTTTTCTCTCTTCCCATTTGTCTTTGTCTTTGTATTTTGAACACCTGAGACAGTCTTTTCCACTTTGCCTATTCTCATTCTTTCTTTTTATTTTTAATTTTAATTTTTTATTTTTTTTTATCACTTGGCTATCTGGCTAGATACAGAAATCCATATGTTTCCTGATGTAAAGTTACTGTCAGATTCCTTCTTCTTCGTATCACTGTTCTTCGCATTTTGTCAGCAGAACTTTTTTTATGCTCATCTCTATTGCAGTTAGGAAAAATGTTAGGATATGGGACATCATTTTTCCATTTTGATTAAGATGAGTGTGACTTGTTGTGGTGAGAGGCTTTATATGGGCTTCTTTTAATTGAATGCGAGTTAGCCTTGTTCATATGGAAATAGCATGAAATTTATCTCTGGAAAACCTTGCTATCATTTCATTCCTACCTTATTATTCTTTGATAAGGTTACATTTTTATATTGCATCATTTAAGTATTTTTTTAATGCTTCCCATACACTGCAATTATCCTTCTCTAGCAACTGATACCATAGTTGTTCATGGCATCGGGTGCGAAATTTAAGAATGTAAGCATTGGGTGCAAAATTTAAGGATGTAAGTGAGAGTATTAGAGTGCAAAAACAGAGGGTGAAAGAATTGATAGTTGGGTACAAATGAATTGAAAGGACATAAATTTTTTATGAGAGAGAACTTAGTATTGTTAAAGGTAACGAAAGAAAAGAGTGACAGAGTTAGGATGGTGAGTCTATTGCCGCGGTACGACAGAGAGGAGTTTAGAAGGAGGGCCATAATTGTAAACGACTTTATGTGCAGGTTATGCAGACGGTGTGGTGTGGAATTTGTGGACGTGCGGGATGAGTTTGATGGGCGAAAGGATTTATTAAAGATGGATGGCCTTTGAATGGATTTGGTGTGTGACGACTGGAAAAAGTGTTGCTGAATGAAGTGAAAATGGATGTGCAGAACCAGGGAAACTAGAACTACCAAGGAGGGGGGGGGGAGTGGATATGCGGACATCAGTGAGACAGTTGAGTGTAAGAATGTATATAATGTACCCAAGCCAGTACTAAAGACAAGTAATCAGAATGGGATAGTTAGAATAACGCATCAAGATAGGGGTGGGACAAAGAGACCTCTGCATTTCATGTATACTAATGCCAGGAGTATTAGGAACAAGAAGGAAGAATTTTTGGCCTTGGTTGGCTCTTCTTGGCCACAGTTTATTGGCATTAGTGAAACATGGCTGATGGAAGATGATATAGTAAGTGGAATAGAATGTGTAGGTTATAGTGTGTTTAGGAGGGACAGAGAGAATAAAATGGGTGGAGGAGTGTTATTGATGATAGCTGATGAACTGCAGCCAAGGAGAATTGAAGTTGTATTGCAGGATAGTGAAAAGAGCTCATTTGAGGCTATTTGGTGTGAGATTGAGACTGGCAGAACAAAATATACAGTTGGGTGCTGCTATAGACCAGGGGATGGAATAGATGGTGGAGATAGTATGCATAAACAAATTGAAATGAGTGGAAGGAGGGTAATTATTATGGGGGATTTCAACTATGGTAACATTGATTGGAAGGAGGAGAGGACACGTGTGAGGAAGGAACTGGATTTTATTCAATTATTAAGGGATAACTATCTGAGAAAGCATGTAATTGAAAATACTAAGGAGTTTGAGTGCTTGACCTGGTAATAGCATCTGAGAATTTGACTGTAAGGAATATGACCATGTTGCCACCTATTGGTGAGAGTGATCATAAAGTCTTGACCTGGGAGGTGGCTAAAGGTGTGGAATTTTCGATTAAGACAGAGTATATGTGGAATTACCGTGCTGGCAAGTATGACAAGCTTAGGAGATTGCTTGGTTTAATGCCATGGCATGTAAAACTGCAAGGGCTGGATGTCGATAGAGCATGGGAAGTGGTCAAGAAGCATTTACAGGAGGTTATGGCTGATTGTATACCTAAGGTCCGAATAGTAAAACAAGTAGGAGTTAAATGGATGAATAACACCATTAAGCTTGAGCTGCAAAAAAAAGAAACAACTGTGGCAGGAATTTAAAGAGAAAGGTGACCTGCAGGCACACGAACGGTATAAAGCACAGGCCAGAAGGGTAACGAGTGTGGTAAAAAAAAAAAAAAAAAGCAAAAGTGGATTATGAAAGGAAGCTAGCTATGCAAGCTAAAGAGAATCCCAAACAGATGTGTGTGTGTGTGTGTGTATATAAGGCTACCACTATGTCTTGGTTTTATTGACTATGAGAAAGCCTTTGATTCACTTAAAACTTGTGCAATACTTAAAGCATTATGAAACCAAGTGGAGGAGCCATACATCATTACCATCAAATCAGCATACACCAATGCCAATGGAGATATTGTGTCACCTTGTGAGACACAATATCTCCAAAATTATTGACAGCATGCCTAGAAGAAATATTCAAACTTCTTGATTAGGATGGGAAAGGTCTGAAGATGAATGGAAGATATTTAAGCCATTTACGCTTTGCAGATGACGTAGTTATCTTTACTTCAACTGCTCATGAATTACAGACTCTTATCGATGAACTCCAAATTGCTAGCAAAACAGCTGGCCTAAAGAAAAATCCAAGTTATGTTCAATAGCTATGTCCAACTAGCAATAATAAAAATCAATGACAAGGAAATTAAACAAATAGATCATTACATATACTTAGGACAACAGATATCAATGGAACAAAATATCATTGACGAAATTAAAAGACACAAGATGCTTGGGTGGAAAAAATTTGGAAAATTATTACATTCAATATTCAAAAGCCAACTACCATTATGCCCGAAGAGAAAAGTTTTTAACCAATGTATTCTTTCTATACTGACATATGGCTGTGAAACATGGACACTGTGAATGCAAAGAAAATTCAAAAATTAAGAACAACACAATTTAGTATGGAAAGAAGTATGCTTGGTATCACAAGATTAGATCACAAAAGGAATATATGGATAAGAAATCAAACCAAAGTCTGACATCATAGGAAGAGTGAAACATCTGCATTGGCATTGGGCTGGGCATTTTGCTTGAAGACAGGATCAACGATGGACAAAAGAAGTACTGGATTAGATTTTACGAGAGGAGAAACGACCATGACAACGACCTAAATCACGGTGGGTTGATAATTATCATCAGATTTGCAGTAGTGACATGGAAAAGGAGAGCCATGACAGATAATCTTGGAAAGGCCTTCATCCAATAGTGGATCAACAATGGCTGATGAAGATGATGATAAAGGCTAATGACTTCATATCAGTTGTTTTAGTACCCCATAATGCAAAGCACACACCCTTTCAGATGTGTATAATGCTATGCATTATGGGAAGGACCACTACCCAGACTGGTTTGAGCCTTTATTGGGGTATATTAAAGTGCTGGGATACCTTTTCAAAAACTTTGATCTACAAGATCACTCTAAATGCCACTAAGTAACCCTAAAGGATCATTACTAAATCATCACCCTTGACCTGAATCACCCCAGGACAGGAAACTCAGCCACTGAGTAGAATCTCTCTACTTCCTGAGAAGAAGTTACCATCAGTGGGAGCATCCAAGGAGAGATAAGATGCCAAGGTTGAAGTAATGCAGAGGTCATATTTCCCATGTACAAGTAGTCAAAATTGTCGCACCTTATTAAGATATTCTGGATAGAGATAGATATTGAAAGTTTTTTCTTGGTTATTATTATCTGCCACCTCCATGGAGTCCAAAGACTCATCGAGGGAGGGCATCTACTCTACAACTATCTCCACCACTCAATCCACCAATGAACTGCAACTGCACCAATGCCACCTACCATCTGTCACCACTTTCACAGACAATCGCCAACTGTTAGATTGTGATAGAGTGGAAATTTTTGAACTCCTATCTTATCACAGTCTAACATGCTTTTCCAAACAAAAGAAAGAGATAAATACAGTAAATTGCCTCTAAGTGTAAGATAAGTAATGTTTCTGTTATGAAAAGGTTAAATAAGTATATATTTTGTCCCATTTCGCGAATGAGGTTAAATTAATATTGAAAATGTAAAACATTACCAGAGCTTTATAAATTAACATCTATGAAAGAATTATGGAATGTAAGCACAAATTCAACAGTTGGGGGGAGTGAAGTCCAAAGGTCACGGAGTTGTGTGCGAGGGAGTGGCTCGCCCCAAGCAAACAACGTGACATCAGCGTATGTGTGATAGCGGGGGAGAGATATGGACGCCATGACGTAGTAGCACGTGTGAGTTGGCTGGACATCGAAAAGGGCAAGAATCGCCGAGAAGAATAGGGGGAAATATAAGGGTCATGCGACCCTGTAACAAGGCTTTTTTGTTCCTGGATCTCCTGTGTGTTCCCCTCGTGGCGGCGAAGGATACCAGTGCCCCGGTACCGAAGACAGTCGCGGGTCACGGCGGCAGTATCTCCGCGGAAAGAAGCAAGTCTGGCTGTCCACAGAAGGCCAGTTTCCTGTGAACCTATGAAGCACTAAAGAGCCGAAAAGGGAAGATAAGTAAACTTTGTTTGTGTTACACTGATTATGAATGAAAGATTTGTGTCATGTTAATATGTTATAGAAGAAGAACACATTAATGATATAGGATAGGATTGTATTGTTATCACTTTAGAAAAATATTGATTTTAACCTTACTATCTGTCATTGTGTTAAAATTTGCCTTTATATTGAATGAAGTTAAGGATATGTTAGAGTAAAGAATTGGCATAATATAAAGAGATTATGAAAGATATGAATGTTATCTTGTGTAGTCTGACAGAGCTGTGGAGTTTTAGATTGATTGTGATAATAGTACATGACTGATGTTTTAGTGGAGGTAATATAGTTCTTACTTTAGATAGCTGCTACATGACATGTTATAAATATAATAGTAGTGTTAGAATGTTTTATGCTTTGTATGGATTTCCCTTAAGATTAGATTTGAATTAATGTTATTAAGTGTATCTACTTTTGAGAATTAATAAACCTTGCATTTGATTCTAACAAAGACTTTCTGTGATTTCTGGAATCCGATGCACCGCTTATAAAATATTCATGCGAACCTACGCGGGATATTAAAAAGGGTATATTTTGGCCACGTCTGCAAAGTTGATAGTATCATTGAGTACTGTCCTGAGATTACCTCTTGGTTGTTGATATTAATAATCTAATAGCGCTAAGTGGCGCAGCGAAACGAATAAATTTCTTGGCGTTTTACGAGAGGTAAATCTCAGACACTCTGATACTCTGGTACTACCTCGATCTCGAGGAAATTCCATTGTCCTTCAGAGGTACTATGTACCCGATAGTGTATTACAGAGATATAGCATAAAAGGTTAAAATAGCTGTGATAAGCAAATTGGCGACACAACACAACATCCATACCCATGGTGGGATTCGACCTGCAGCCTTTTGGCTGGAGTGCAGATACGCTAACCACTCGGCCAACCAGGCCAGCAAGTTTTATAGTTATACTATGAATTTGAAGATAGCAAGAAATTATATTCTTTGTTTAATCCTATGAAGGCCCTCTCTAATCCAGAATATTTTAATAATAAGGTGATGCCTTTTGACTAATATGTATGAAATGACTTCTGCAGTATCATACCTTGGTTATAGTATAACCAACTGAAAAAACTTTCAATATTTTTCTTCTTTATTATGATTAATGTTGTTAGTTAGTGGGGTGAACTTCTTGTGATGAGCCTAGTTTCTGCATGGAGATTGTGATGGTGATTTAAAAAAAATTTGTATAGTTGTAAATTTGAAATTGGAACAATTTTAAAGTTGTATGTAGGAGTCTGCTGATCCTAATATCTACTTTGGTCATATGCTGCGGAACAGTCATTTTTGTTATTCAACAAGTCTTGGATTTCTCACTCATTCATGGGTCTGGATGTCAGATTGGTCAACTGGATTCAGGATTGGCTGTCTGATAGGTATCAGAGAGTTGTGTATGGTGGAGCAGTTTCAAGGAGACAGGTTACAAGTGGGGTCCCACAGGGCTCAGTACTAGGACCTATATTGTTTAACCTTTATATCAATGATATTGCAAGGGGATATTCAGTTGTTTGCAGATGATGCGAAGCTGGGAAGGATTATTAGTAATAGCCCTGCAAGAGGATTTGAATAAGCTAGATAGATGGGCAAATGAATGGGGGTGTCAGTTTAATGCAGCAAAATGTAAGGTCTTGAGGTTTGGGAAACATCAATGGGATGCTGCATACTCTATTGGAAGAGTTATATTGGAGGAAGTTGGGGAGACAAGAGATCTGGGGTTGATGATTGATAGAAACCTGAAGTTTAGAGGACATATTGCAAATGTGGTGAAGGTAACACAGAGGATTGCTGCCATTATGAGAAGGACACTGACCTGCAGAGATAAAATGGTTATCATTCCGTTGTATAAGTCTCTGATCAGACCACACTTGGATTATTGTTCTCAGATTTGGTCCCCAGGATTTGAAGGGGATAAATTAACTGTGGAAAAGATACAAAGATGGTCTCAAAGAAGTTAAGAATTGGCTGAGGGAATGTGGACTGCAGAGTTTGGCGGATAGAAGGAGAGGTGATATGATTGAGACTTTTAAACTGAGAGATGGTTACAGGGTTGACACTGGGGAGTTCTTTCACTTAGTTGAACAGCGGGAAGGAGTGATGACAAGAGGCCATCCCTGGAAGTTACGAAAGGAAACTGTGAGCAAGAGGGTGAGGAGTGGTTTCTTTGCATGGTGGGTAGTTGAGCCGTGGAATGCATTGCCTGATAGAGTGGTGAGGGCGAGAACGGTCAATGAGTTTAAGGAGTGGTATGATAGACTTTGTTTCTTAGGGGGAACCTCCCCTCGATGAGTCTTGACAGACTATGTTCTTAGGAAGGACCTCCCACGATGAGTCTTTTGACTCCATGGAGGCCTGAATAATAATAATTCCTCGGTCTCCTGAAATTTTTTCCCCCCCATTGGCAGAAATATTCAAGATAAATTCAGTCTTAAATTTGAATTCAGCAAAATGTGATATTTATAGTCGGCATTAAGATTTGGTGTGGTCATTTTAGTTTTAATTTCAAAATTAGGCAAACCAAAGTTATCTGCAGTATAAATACTGCTGAAAACAATTAGGGGTTATTCTTGTTAAAATTATTTCATGCTAAAATGTAATTTGTTAAATTTGTAATAAATATTGATTATTTAAACAATATCTCATCAATTACACCTTATCCATAAGTAAGAAATATTGATTCATATATAAAGTACCCAATATTTATAATTATTTGCAGAAATTTATAATTATCCGACAAACTAAAATATCCTGTAATTGTTTTGAGCAATGTACTTTAGAAGCAGTTCTACATTCATTTGTAATAATGAATGGTGCCCCTATACAAGGATAACATTACACAACTTGCCTTTTTTTTCTGTGATTATCTGCTGTTTCTTTATTTTTATGCATAACTCACCATCATTGTTAAACACATTATACATTAGTACTTTGACTGTCCCAAAGTTTATATAATCCAGAAACAGTGCTCTATACACCAAACATGTTCTTTTAGCTTTTGAACTCTGGTATTCTCATACTTATCAGTGAAACTCATCTGGCACAGGGTTTTTAAAATATTTGACTTGGAGGGTTTTTATTGTTACGTACAACTCATTTGCTAATTATTATTCGTGCTAATTTTCATTGTTAACTCGCAGTCCTATATTTCAGTAAAATAAATCGTGAATTTATCTAGCAAATTATTTGCTGAAGAGTATAGGAGCACTTCAAAGATAAGTGGCACTGCAACTAAGTATATAGTAAAAAAAGCTTAAAATTTAAGGGAAAATAAAAAATTTAAGGTCTGGTGAGCATCTCCTGAATTCAGACAAGTTGAAGGTATCCATACTCTTCCCAGTTTTGGATAAATTAATGCAGCCATACTGTTGAGATTAGGGTTGATACTATAGCAACTCCAAAAGCCTTACAAATATGAAATAGCTTCTGTGTAGTAGCTCTGCTTTCTTTTCTTGGGTGAAGAAGTGTGTAAAAGCCTAGTATGCCAAACTTTTTATAATGGTATACCTTATCAACTGCTTAAGGTGAATTCATATATAATATCCAAACAGTAGTAAGTATCTTTAGTCCAAAATGCATATTGTTGCATCACTATCGAACTGACATAGTTTGCTGGTATTGCCACTCCATTCAAGCCATCTTGTAGGAAATTCTATATCAGAAACATTCTATGTCATCCACTCCCCATGTTCAGTGTTTCCATTAAACAGTTGGATATTGCTCTCCAGACCATCTCCAATATCAACTTGAACAACTGTAGTACCTTTTTTTGTCCTCTTAACTTCCCCTTACCCTCCATATACTGTTTGTCTATCATTAGCCATCCTTCTATCCCTTTCACTCGTATCTCTTCTGGTTTATATAACAATCCTCCATGTGATATTCTGTCATGCATTTTTTGAGTCCTGTAATATGTCCAAGTACCATCCATACTCATAAAATGTATGCACAAGATCTGTCATTAATAAAGCCATACTTCTATAGAAGATTTTATCCTTGCCTATCCATTTTTGCATGTAACATGTGCTTCTCCAGTGTTTCATCATCTAGATGCCTGTAATTAGCTGTCCTTTCATTAGAATTATCTTGCATCCCTTTCAGTTTTTTGTGATCCTGTTTGTGTTGACTCATGTTAAACAATCAGGTTAGGGAATTGCAACCACTTCTTGCACATTCCCTTAATACACTGATGTACTATCTACCACAACTGTATTCACATTGGCTACAGTATTTGCAATTCCTCTTTTACTTAAGATTTCTGAATAACTCCTAAATTTCTTTGGCATGTTCATCCAACATTTTTGTGGTCAATTTTTATTTTTTTTCCATATAATGGCCAATGCTGTCTTTGGCCTCTGCTTTATATTGCTTGACAACAATCATCCTCAGTCCCACTGTTTGGAAGGAGTTATTGCCTTCATCCTGATCTCTCTCCTGATGGAATTTAATTATTCTGCTATCATTAGTAATAATCCTCCTCACATTCTCTTTTTCCCCAAGTATGCTATAACATTTTATTTTTGTAGTAAGAGCCATGTCAATCGGGGCTCACTAATTCCAATAAATTTTAGGCAATTTGTATAATGCTTAATTGCCACTTATTGGAAGCCTGAAGTGGCTTGAAAAAGTTTCATGTTTGTTCTCTAGAGAAGGGTTTCTGGACTATATGAAAAATACTATATATGTATCTATGTATGTATGTATATGTAAAGAGTTTTTATACCTTGGGTATAATATATGTTAAAGATACCAAGCTATTTTAAATATAAATAAAAATTAAATATATCAGAGCTTATTCTACCTTTACCATGAGTTGCCTTGACTTGCACTACCTGCAAGGTCAGTTTGACTTGCAACACTTGGAGGCGCAAACTTGACTGACTTGTCTGTTTGCTTGCTTGGGAAATGGAGTAAAAAACCAGGTTTATATTTAAAATAGCTTGGTATCTTTAACACACACACACACACACACACACACAATTGATAAAAAAAATAGAAAGAAAAATCTCTAGCCTTCCCACGGTACAAAATATACTATAGGTTTGAAATAACTTTTCGTTGGTGGGAGCAATATAAAATAATAATAAAGTACTTATATCCTACCAAGTCAAGGTGTAATGATTTCTCAACCAAGTGTCTACTGTCCACAATTATCACTCATCCAAAGCACTCTTCTGAGCTTTTTTCTTTATATCTGCCTTTTCACAAAACATTTAAAGTGATTTTTAATTGGTAAATAGTCAGTTTTTTTCCCTGTTTTTGGAAGTGCTAAATCGTTTCTCTGAATAAGAGTGTACTTCAGTGGTTGTTTTTTGGAAGTTAGTTGCTGTCGCGATATAATATATTTTGGTTACCTTCGGAATCGAATGCATAACGGCGGAAGACAAAACGAAGCTAAGTTTTCATTACTGTATTTAGTTATTTCATTTTATTTGGTGTACTTAAATGTTTTGTTTTGCTTGTAATTGTTTGTACTTTTTTTTTTCTATTTAACAGAATTTATTAATTGAATAATTAACGATTACGCTACTTGGCAGTAAGGAATGATGACGGATTCAGCAGCAGTCGCAAGTGCCTTATCGCCAAGTCCTCCGCCATTTAAGAACTGGTGCATTTAAGAGCAATATCATAAGGGACTTTGTGGCATGCAATACTTGCGGCATGTATGCATCTCGGGAATTAGATATGTGGCTTGTGAAAGAGAGCGGAGAGCGTATATGTACAAAATGCAGGCAGTTGGAGGAAATAAGTGCATTAGAAATATCGATATTCGACTTCGTTGCTCCAGGAACTGGGAGTGAATGTAGGAAGACAAGTAGTGTGATAGGAGAGAATGAAAAAAAGATATATATGAATAGAAAATAATAGTTGATAGTGTGGAAGGTGTGAGTGACCAAGAAAGTTTAGGAGATGGTTTTGTTTGGGAGAGTGAATTTAGATTGAGAGTGACTGACCTGCAGAGGGAGATAGATGAGTTGAAAGAGGAGGTGGAATGTCTTGTGAATGAGAGCAGAAGTATGAAAGATAAGATTAGGAGAATGGAAGAGATAAATGCAAGGAGAATCAGAGTAGGAGAGAGAGAGAATTTAGGGAGTATGAGTGAGACGTATGGGGGTGCTAGAAGAGAGAATGGAAACAGTAGAAGAGACGGAATGAGAGAGAGATGGAAGTGCTAGAAGAGGAGAGATGGAATGAGAGAGAGGTATGGGAATGCTAGAAGAGGAGAGATGGAATGAGAGAGAGGTATGGGAATGCTAGAAGATGAGAGGATGGAAACGGCAGGAGAGGTGGAATGAGAGAGAGAGAGAGAGAGGTATGGGAATGCTAGAAGATGAGAGGATGGAAACGGCAGGAGAGGTGGAATGAGAGAGAGAGAGAGAGGTATGGGAATGCTAGAAGATGAGAGGATGGAAACGGCAGGAGAGCTGGAATGAGAGAGAGAGAGAGGTATGGGAATGCTAGAAGTTGAGAGGATGGAAACGGCAGAGGTGGAATGAGAGAGAGAGAGAGAGAGAGGTATGGGAATGCTAGAAGATGAGAGGATGGAAAAGGCAGGAGAGCTGGAATGAGAGAGAGAGAGAGGTATGGGAATGCTAGAAGATGAGAGGATGGAAACGGCAGAGGTGGAATGAGAGAGAGAGAGAGAGAGGTATGGGAATGCTAGAAGATGAGAGGATGGAAACGGCAGGAGAGGTGGAATGAGAGAGAGAGAGAGGTATGGGAATGCTAGAAGATGAGAGGATGGAAACGGCAGGAGAGGTGGAATGAGAGAGAGAGAGAGGTATGGGAATGCTAGAAGATGAGAGGATGGAAACGGCAGGAGAGGTGGAATGAGAGAGAGAGAGAGGTATGGGAATGCTAGAAGATGAGAGGATGGAAACGGCAGGAGAGGTGGAATGAGAGAGAGAGAGAGAGGTATGGGAATGCTAGAAGATGAGAGGAAGGAAACGGCAGGAGAGGTGGAATGAGAGAGGTATGGGAATGCTAGAAGATGAGAGGAAGGAAACTGCAGGAGAGGTGGAATGAGAGAGGTATGGGAATGCTAGATGATGAGAGGAAGGAAACGGCAGGAGAGGTGGAATGAGAGAGGTATGGGAATGCTAGATGATGAGAGGAAGGAAACGGCAGGAGAGGTGGAATGAGAGAGGTATGGGAATGCTAGATGATGAGAGGAAGGAAACGGCAGGAGAGGTGGAATGAGAGAGGTATGGGAATGCTAGATGATGAGAGGAAGGAAACGGCAGGAGAGGTGGAATGAGAGGTATGGGAATGCTAGATGATGAGAGGAAGGAAACGGCAGGAGAGGTGGAATGAGAGAGGTATGGGAATGCTAGATGATGAGAGGAAGGAAACGGCAGGAGAGGTGGAATGAGAGAGGTATGGGAATGCTAGATGATGAGAGGAAGGAAACGGCAGGAGAGGTGGAATGAGAGAGGTATGGGAATGCTAGATGATGAGAGGAAGGAAACGGCAGGAGAGGTGGAATGAGAGAGGTATGGGAATGCTAGATGATGAGAGGAAGGAAACGGCAGGAGAGGTGGAATGAGAGAGGTATGGGAATGCTAGATGATGAGAGGAAGGAAACGGCAGGAGAGGTGGAATGAGAGAGGTATGGGAATGCTAGATGATGAGAGGAAGGAAACGGCAGGAGAGGTGGAATGAGAGAGGTATGGGAATGCTAGATGATGAGAGGAAGGAAACGGCAGGAGAGGTGGAATGAGAGAGGTATGGGAATGCTAGATGATGAGAGGAAGGAAACGGCAGGAGAGGTGGAATGAGAGAGGTATGGGAATGCTAGATGATGAGAGGAAGGAAACGGCAGGAGAGGTGGAATGAGAGAGGTATGGGAATGCTAGATGATGAGAGGAAGGAAACGGCAGGAGAGGTGGAATGAGAGAGGTATGGGAATGCTAGATGATGAGAGGAAGGAAACGGCAGGAGAGGTGGAATGAGAGAGGTATGGGAATGCTAGATGATGAGAGGAAGGAAACGGCAGGAGAGGTGGAATGAGAGAGGTATGGGAATGCTAGATGATGAGAGGAAGGAAACGGCAGGAGAGGTGGAATGAGAGAGGTATGGGAATGCTAGATGATGAGAGGAAGGAAACGGCAGGAGAGGTGGAATGAGAGAGGTATGGGAATGCTAGATGATGAGAGGAAGGAAACGGCAGGAGAGGTGGAATGAGAGAGGTATGGGAATGCTAGATGATGAGAGGAAGGAAACGGCAGGAGAGGTGGAATGAGAGAGGTATGGGAATGCTAGATGATGAGAGGAAGGAAACGGCAGGAGAGGTGGAATGAGAGAGGTATGGGAATGCTAGATGATGAGAGGAAGGAAACGGCAGGAGAGGTGGAATGAGAGAGGTATGGGAATGCTAGAAGATGAGAGGATGGAAACGGCAGGAGAGGTGGAATGAGAGAGGTATGGGAATGCTAGAAGATGAGAGGATGGAAACAATAGGAGAGAAGGAATGGTAAGAGGTATAATCTATAACGACTCAATGATCCGTGGTGTTCAAGATAGGATGCGTGAGGGGTCTTTGCCAGAAGGAACAATAGAGTGGGTGGCTATGGCAATTAAGAGAGGTGAAAGGGTGGATGAGATGATTGTGAGGGTAGGAACGAATGACTTGAGTAGTAATATAAGTTGGGCAGCGAGAGATATGAGGTTTTTGCTTGAGACTGTATGGAAGAAGACAGAGAGGAAAAATTGTCTGTGTGTGTTGCCTAGGTATGATAATGATGAGCTGAGCAGAAGAGCAGTGATATTGAATGGCATAATAGCAAGAATGTGTGACAAGAGAGGACTGGTATATGTGGATGCTTGGAGTGCATTTGAGGAAAGAGAGGAATTGTATGCGAGAGACCGTTTATATTTGAATGAGGAAGGTTGTAGGCATCTAGAGAGATTGCTGTTCTAAAAGAGTCAGTGTGTCCCAGGGAGGATGATAGCAGGGGTGGCCTCTTGTGGGAATGGATACTTGGGAGAAGGGAGACAATGTCAGGTAACACTGAGTCCAGTGGAGTCTAGAAAGGATAATGCTGGGTATAGAAACAATGGCATTTATATGCTTTATACTAATGCCAGGAGTATCCGGAATAAGGGAGAGGAATTTGTGGCGCAGGTAGCATCAGCCTGGCCAAAAATTATTGGGATCACTGAGACGTGGTTGAGAGAAGGGGATATAATAACAGGAATAGAAGTCGCTGGGTATAGCATTTTTCGTCAGGATAGGAGGGGAAAGCGTGGTGGTGGGGTACTGCTTATGATAAGTGATGACCTATGTCCTCTAAGAGTGGAGGCTTTGGAAGGAAGTGAGACAAATGAATTTGAGAGCATATGGTGTGAGGTAGAGGTAGGCAAGATAGGATATTTAGTGGGGTGTTGCTACAGACCCAGGAGCATGGAGGATGGGGACCAGGAGATGCTTAGACAGCTAAGTTTTGCAAGTGCAAGAAGAATGATTGTTATGGGAGATTTTAACTACAGTAGTATAAATTGGAGAGAGGAAGATGCATGTAGCAACAGTGGAATGGAATTTCTAGAATTCTTGAGGGACAAATGTCTTAGGCAACATGTAACAGAGGGAACAAGAGGTTCAAGAGTTTTAGATTTGGTTATAGCATCAGAAGAGTTGATAATAACTGAGATGACATCTCTCCCACCAGTTGGAGAGAGTGACCATATGGTTTTGACTTGGAAAATGAATAGACATGCAGGAGTATCAAAGAGATGGGAACTTATGTGGAATTATAATGCAGGTGATTATAATAGCCTTAGACGTCAACTTCGGGAAGTTTCATGGAGGGAAGAATTGGAAGGCCGGGATATCATTAGTGCGTGGGAAATTGTGAAAGAACATTTGTTAGCAGCAATGGTAAGTTGTATACCAAGAGTGAAGAAGAAGACACAATTTGGAGTAAAGTGGATGACAAACAATATTAAACAGGAATTGCATGTGAAAAAGAGGCTATGGAAGAGATATAAGGAGATGAGACAGGTGAACAGAGGATGCGTGAAGAATATAAGACATAGGCCAGAAGAGTCACTAGTGTGGTAAGGAAAGCGAAACTGGAATATGAGAGGAGATTGGCCCTAAGATCCAAAGAAAATCCTAGGGAATTTTTTAGGTATGTGGCCAGTAGGAGGAGAAATGACTGTGGAAGAATGATATTGTGGGAGGGATAAAATTGGGAATAGAGTGACTGATGCAGAGGACATAGTGGAATTGTTCAATGACCACTTTATTGGTGTATTTCATCCTGGAGGAGTCAGTTTTAATGCTAGAGGGATAGGGCAGGTTCAAGGTTTAGAGGTACAGGAGGAGAGTGTATTTCAGATACTGAGAACTCTGGATGTCAATAAAGCTTTTGGACTGGATGGTATTTCACCACGAGTTTTGAGAGAATGTGCTAGGGAACTGACAGTGCCTTTAACCCGGCTTTTCAATGAAAGTCTGGCTTCGGCAAAGGTGCCCAGGGAATGGAAGGAAGGTAAGTGCCATTGCATAAGGGTGGTAACAGACTGGAAGTGTCTAATTATAGACCAGTCTGTGTGTCATCAGTAGTTGACATGCCTCTGAGAAGACAGGCAAGTCAAGTCTGGCAGACCACATACAGGATGTCCCTATTACAGGATTAGATGGAAATAAATGTGCTATATAGAATTCATTACAAGTTGAGGAGACTATTTTTATAATCAGCAATGGCACTAAAGCACTTCCCTTGCCTCCAAGTATGGCTGCAATAATTTACTTTAAATTTGGGAAACAGTTATTCTATGATGAACTAACCCATTGTCTGTAAAAACTTCTATTTATCAAAAATTAAAGTGCACGAACTTGAAGTCTGTTACTGCAAGACCTTGGAGAAAGTAGTGAGGGACCGTATACAGCTGGGCAGATGAGAGTAATGTTATCTGTGAGAGTCAACATGGATTTGTGAAAGGGTGCTCTTGTTTTAGCAATATGCTAGCCTTTTATAATAAAGTTATAAGAACATTAGATGAGGGAAAGGCATATACTGCAATTTTCTTAGACTTAGCAATGGCATTTGACAGGGTTCCACATGATAAGCTGATATTTAAGTTGCAACAAATGGGTCTGGATGTCAGATTGGTCAACTGGATTCAGGATTGGCTGTCTGATAGGAGGTATCAGAGAGTTGTGTATGGTGGAGCAGTTTCAAGGAGACAGAAGGCTACAAGTGGGGTCCCACAGGGCTCAGTACTAGGACTTATATTGTTTAACCTTTATATCAATGACATTGCCAGTGGCTTGCAAGGGGATATTCAGTTGTTTGCAGTTGATGCGAAGCTGGGAAGGATTATTAGTAATAGCCCTGCAAGAGGATTTGAATAAGCTAGATAGATGGGCAAATGAATGGGGGTGTCAGTTTAATGCAGCAAAATGTAAGGTCTTGAGGTTTGGGAAACATCAATGGGATGCTGCATACTCTATTGGAAGAGTTATACTGGAGGAAGTTGGGGGAGACAAGAGATCTGGGGTTGATGATTGATAGAAACCTGAAGTTTAGAGGACATATTGCAAATGTGGTGAAGGTAACACAGAGGATTGCTGCAATTATGAGAAGGACACTGACCTGCAGAGATAAAATGGTTATCATTCTGTTGTATAAGACTCTGATCAGACCACACTTGGACTATTGTTCTCAGATTTGGTCCCCAGGATTTGAAGGGGATAAATTAACTGTGGAAAAGATACAAAGATGGTCTCAGGACTGTAGAAGGATAGTTATGAGAATTGGCTAAGGGAATGTGAACTGCAGTTTGGCAGATAGAAGGAGAGGTGATATGATTGAGACTTTTAAACTGTTGAGAGGTGGTTACAGGGTTGACACTGGGGAGTTCTTTCACTTGGTTGAACAGCGGGAAGGAGTGATGACAAGAGGCCATCCCTGGAAGTTACGAAAGGAAACTGTGAGCAAGAGGGTGAGGAGTGGTTTCTTTGCATGGAGGGTGGTTGAGCCATGGAATGCATTGCCTGATAGAGTGGTGAGGGCGAGAACGGTCAATGAGTTTAAGGAGTGGTATGATAGGCTTTGTGTTTCTTAGGGGGAACCTCCCCTCGATGAGTCTTGACAGACTATGTTCTTAGGAAGGACCTCCCACGATGAGTCTTTTGACTCCATGGAGGCCTGGATAATAATAATTTAAAATAAAAAATCCATTTGGAGTCAGTCCTACATTTGTGTGTGTGTCATTTTAAGACCAACTCAAACTTAACATATCCAGCTGCTGTATGCTTATACAATAATAGGTATCCAATTAGTACTTTTGTCCATTGATTGTCAGTGCTTGTGACAAATTAGTGCACTGTCTTGCTGTCAGACTTTAAGTGTTTCAAGTTATCCATATGTTTTAACAGTAATTAAACACCATATCAGCAAATAATAATTAAGATATTAGTAACCATCTAATATTTTGCTGGGTTTTAAACCAGCACCATCCAAACACAAACTAATATATACTTATTGTCACATGCAACAGTAAGTTAGGAAACAATTAAAATTGTAAAGATGGGACTTAGTCCTAACTTTGTATCTTCAAATATTGGATAAATAGAAGTTTCTCCATAAATTTTAGCAACAAGAGGTAAAGTTGTTAGGCTAGTGAGAACCAGGATTCAGAATTGGGTTGATGATAACATTTTCTTTGGACAGCATTGGTTAGCTAAAGGAAGATCATGTTTTAGCAATGCACTTGCTTACTACAACAAGGTGACAGGTATGTTGGATAAAGAGGAAGCATACATGGTAGTATATGTAGATTTTGCTAAAGCCTTTGATATGCCACATGACTGGCTGGTAATTAAACTGAAAAAAAAAAGGGATTGGATTAATGTATTGGATTGGAGATTGGCTGTCTGATAGGCATCAGCAAGTTGTGTATGGGGGAGTGATATCCCAGAGGAAGAAAGTAACCAGTGGTGTGTCCTTCAAAGGTCTATTTTTGGTCTATTGCTGTTTAATTTGTATGTAAATTGCTGGGAATGGCTTGAATGGTGTTATACAGTTATTTGCATATGCTGCAAAGTTGGGAAGAGCAATGAGGAGTACAATGGATGTTGTAGCCTTGCAAGGAAGACTTGAATAGACTTTCGGAATGGGCAAATGAATGGTTACCAGTTCAGTGTAGCAGAGTGTAAGCTTTTAAAGTTTGGAAAGCACAGGTGAGATGCAGAGTATATGATTGATGGAGATATTGTAAAGGAGGTGGAGGAGATGAAAGATCTGAGGGGTGATAGTAGTTAGGGACTTGAAATTTTGGGGACATTTTGCCAAAATTGTGCAAAATTGTGCATGCACAGATTTGGTCACCAGATTTTCAAATGGATGAAGTGATGTTGGAACAGTTTCAGAGATGATTAAGATGGTTTCTAGTCTTTAATGTATAGTATGAAGGCGGATTGAAGGATTGCAAATTTCAGTCTAGTGGATAGGATGGGAGGGGGGGGGGATGATCAAGACATAAGGAGTTATTACCAGATTAATGTGGATCAGATGTTTTATAGATAGATGGAGATGGGAAGAACAAGTGGCCATCCTTGGGAGCTGTATGAGGAGGGAGTGAGGAGTAGGATATTTTTGCATGGAATCATGGGTGATTTGAAATGCATTCAAGTCATGGTATGATGAGCTGTGTGTGTGTGTGATGGAGGACCTCTTGCAATGAGTCATTGTGGCCATGGCACAATGACTCATTCGTGTATAGACATAATAATCTACCTGCATGTTCTTTTCTGTACTCTTGTCTGCAGTCTGTATGACACAGTTGAGCAACTTGCAGATCTCTATTCTTTAGTGTCTTATACATGTTGTTACACAAATCAAACTTTGCACACGTTTGATTGGTCTGAACCGGACGAACACAAAGTCAAAATCATTCTCTCCTCATCAACATTTCCATGACAAAGCTCATTCCCATCATTAACACAGTTATATAACATCTTCATTCTCACTGTTCGTCACTTTATAATTATGTTTTTCTAGACTCGTGATACCATTCACATTTAGGTGTGGGCCATCCCTCTTATACAAATCCAATCTTCTTTCAAACAATAATAAAAATTAATGTAGCTATACTTGATTAAGAGCACATTATATATCACTACTACTCTTCCATCTAATCTTGTGTGAAAATGGGTGTTCAGAGCATGCCAGACAGTATTGACTTGCTGTATTGATGGTAGCAGATGTAATCCTTGTGTTCTCAATATGTTAACATCTGTCTCTGTAGTAGGCCAAGTTAGTCTCAGGTTATGACAGAGAATGGAGTTTGGTTTTTTTGCAAGAAGATGAGGGTTACTAGTTTAAAGTAAGATTTGATCATATGTGAAGGTTATGTTTATCACTTTAGTTAACTTTATAGATGTACCATAGATATGAGATAAGAATAGCAGTGCTTTGGTCTTGTGTGTTTATGAAGTGGGGAGGGGGCAATGACATGTAGTATTTTATACAGGCTGTAGTAGCCATTGTGTAAATTAAAAAAAAAATAGTGGGATGAAAGTAATTGAGTTCTGTGTGCAAGAGCTGCATTGTTGGGCTAGATGCTGTGGTTGTGTATGCAGGTCACTTAATGTGTTGACATTTTATAAACAGAAAAAAAATAGTGAGTCGTTTGAAAGGTGTGTGAATAGTGTTTACAAATGGAAAGGTTGAGCACTATTATATGAACAAATTGCTGTTCACATATTACAAATAAATTATTGGTGCTCTACATGAGGAACTGATGAATATTTTAAATACTGAAGTGTCTCTTCTGTATTGTGTCTGCAAAATTTCAGCACTTGAAAAAATTTATAAACCTTCAATGACATACATTGCACTGACTGCAACTTGATTTAAATCATGCAGTTGTAAATTGATTGTTGGAAATCTCTCACAGAAGTTACTAGTGCTCTTTATTTGAGATTGTAACTTCACTGTCATTTGCTACACAGGTACCCAAACTAGAAATTATACAGCCTATGGACTGACAGAAAGATCTGTTAACATTTGCCTCTGAGAAGACAGGCAAGTCAAGTCTGGCAGACCACATATAGGATGTCCCTATTACAGGATTAGATGGAAATAAATGTGCTATATAGAATTCATTACAAGTTGAGGAGACTATTTTTATAATCAGCAATGGCACTAAAACACTTCCCTTGCCTCCAAGTATGGCTGCAATAATTTACTTTAAATTTGGGAAACAGTTATTCTATGATGAACTAACCCATTGTCTGTAAAAACTTCTATTTATCAAAAATTAAAGTGCACGAACTTGAAGTCTGTTACTGTTTGAGTTTTTTTCTGCACTTATTGCTACATGTGTTTGATGGTAGAGTTTTCTGTTCTGATGCTACTGGTTGAAATCCAGAAAAATATCAGTTCGAAAAAAAAAAACATTTTTTTCCCCTTTGATGTTGTGAATTATATCAAAAACCTTAAATGCTTACATTATTTATTTTTTAAAGATAACATTATTTAGATCATGATGCTTATATAATGTTCTTTGTGAATATAAATGAACACATTTTGGATTTATCTTCAGGTGTATGACAGCTAAATATGGTTGGATGGCTAGGAGGAATGCGCTATACCACTTAATTGCTCACTTCATTTCTTCACTTAGTGCTACACTGTTTTATATAAAAAAGAATTCACTACATTAGTTGTTTAGAACTGATAAACTGATTGAAAGATTATTATTATTACATGACATCTCTAGGGAGTCCAAGGACTCATCGAGGGAAGGCATGCAACTACACCAACGCCAATTGCCACCACTAGTATTTCCACAGACAATCACAAACATCCATACCCACAGCAGGATTCAAACCTGCAGCCTTTTGGCTGGAGAATGGATACGCTAACCACTTGGCCAACCAGGCTAGAAACATCTTGTTTATGGAAGATGAGAGGTATTTATCTATGGAGTGGAGAGAAACTAAGTTGATGATTTGGTATACTATAGGTTATATTATATAGCAGTATGGTAGTATAGTGATACAAACATACTTGTTTCCAAGCAAATTGGGTCCCTAATAAATTGGGGGTTTACACTAAGCGATGAAAATCATCTATCACCTAAAGATATTGATCTAATGGCATGTCTGCTTCTCTAGTTAGAGCTATGGATTCAGATCCCAGTTGAATATGGGTGTTTGTGAAAGTTTTTAGGTGGAAGATAAATTTCATTGCTTGGCGTGGAATATTAATGATATTGGGGTTGGTTTGGCTAGTAAGTTATATTCCAGTGTTGCAGATTAGTAAGGGGCATTTCCAATACAGAATCCTTGCATTCTGATCTTGTCAAACAGGTTCTATGGGTAAATGATACTACATTTTGGATTGACGGTATTGCAGGCAGAGCATTATATTAATAATTTGCTACAGACGGTCAGTGAGTCTAGAGACCTTGGGCTGATTGTAGAAAGTGAAGTAAAGTTGAGGATCTACATTGCTATGATGGTTAAGTCATCACATGGGTTAATTGCAACGTTTAAAAGAATAAGGAAGTTATTCTTCCACTGCACAAGGGATGAGAAAACATCTTGACTTCTGTACTCAGATATCGTCAGTTGACTTAAGAGGAGATGGGAAGACATTTGAAAAGATCCAGCAGACTGTAACTAGGTCAGATAATTGGCCTATGGAATTACACATGTGAGAACAGAATAAATGTATGTGGTCCTCAGAGTTGGAGAGATGATAGAAACACGAGTTAGTAAGGGCTCTTACAGTATTTATTTTTTAGGCCTCCATGGATTCAGATGACTCATTGCAGGAGGCCAGACACTTGCAGACCACAATACCTATTATGCTTTGTCTTGAAAACATTCACTATTAGAGCATTCACTACCTATTCTGACAGTGCATTCTATTAATTCCACTGCTTGGCATCCAAAAAAATGTTTTTCACTTTCTTACTCCTATGACCCATGGATGAACTCTTGTTCTCCCATCTACCCTGTACAATAATTTCCCTGTATCTATTTGATGGGATTCTTTCACCAACTTATCACCTCTTCTTCTATCTACCAAGCTCCCTAGACAACATTCCCTTAATCTGTCCTTATAAATAGCATTCAAGAATCCTGAGACAATTTTTTGTTTACTTTTGCATATGCTTTCATTTGCTTATCACCTGTAATCATGTAACCAGATCTGTGTAATACATGCAGATAAGATGGATACATACAAGTGAGATTTTGTAGTTCATGGCAAGTGAAGTTTCAAGTGTAGTTTGGAAGCATTCAGTTCCAGATTCTTTTCATGGCATGTGGAATGGCTGGATTTTATGTCAGACCTTATGGAGTGAAAGACTCATTGCAGTATATGTGGCTCTTCTGCAAATGCTTTTTTGTAAAGAGAGAGAGATATTTAAGCTCCTCTAAAGAAGCCTGATATTATGAGTTAATTCTAACTCATAACTGCATTGCAGTTATAAGTTATGAAACAGTGAAGATTTTCATCTTCAAGAGGTGATTTTGGAAGACATGTTATATAAACTTAGTAGCCTGCCTTTTCCATTGGCTCACCTTCAGATCCTTTGTTATAGTTTAATATGAGCTGAATATTCAATTAGTAATTTATAATTAAGTGCAGTTCCATTATTAGTTCAGAATGTGTTTAGAGACTAAATTTGATTAATGTAATTTTTTTCTTTTGTGTATGTTTGTGTAGCTTGGTGAGTTGTGGCAAAATTAAGTGAAAATTAATAGCTGAAGTGTACTTAACAAAATAAGCCACAATGCAGAGGGTCCCAGCAGGGAGTGTATCTTCTGGACGACCAATTAAGTGTGTTGTTGTTGGAGATGGAACTGTAGGGAAAACATGCATGCTAATCTCTTATACTACTGACAGCTTTCCTGGTGAATATGTACCTACTGTGTAAGTATAAGCAATTTCCATATTGAAAGAAATGTTTTGTTATTACATAAAGTTTTGTTAGTTTATTATTATGATTTGGGACCTCTATGGCATCATTGGAGACCCACCCTAGAAACACAGTATCATACTACTCCTTGAATTCATTCATTATTCATGCTCTTACCACCTTATCAGGCAATGCATTCTACTGTTCAGCCACCTCCTTTGCTCATGAGTTCCTTTTGCAATTTCCATGGATGGCCCCTTCTGCATGCTCCTTCTCCTTTTTCCACCAAACTAAAGATCTCCTCAGTTTCAAACTTGTAACTGCCTTTCAATAGTTTAAATGTCTCATCATTCTATCCTTATTACCAACATCATAGTCTTGATATCATCTTTATCTGCCTCTATACTCTTTTCAAGGATAATTTATCCTTTCAAATCCTGGGGACAAAATTTGAGCACAATAAACCAGGTGTGGTCTGATCAGGGCTTTATACAATGGAATGACAATTCTCATCTCTACTGGTCAGCATCTTTCTCAGTATTGTAGCAATCCTCTTGGTTGCTTTCACCACTTTTACAATATGTTCTCTGAATTTCAGTTTCTACAGTTCCTCCAACAGTGTGCAGCCTCCCATGGATATATCTCAAACTTCAAGACTTGACATTCTTTCCATTATCTGAATTAAACTGATAATCTCATTCATTTGCCTATTTGTCCAGCTTATTGAAATTCTCTTGAAGTGCTACTTCCATGCACCACTGCACTATTACTAATAATGCTTCACATAATCTGCAAACAACTGAATATCCTCTTGTAATTCATTGACCGTCAGTGATATAAAGATTAAACAATGCAAGTCCCTGTAGGACCCCACTGTACCCTCTTGCTTCTTTGATACCACTTTCTTGTACATAGCTCTATCTATCAGACAGACAATCCAATTCATAACGAAACATCTAAACGCATATGCTCTAACTCAAATATCTGCTTATCATGTAGTGCCCTGTCAAATACCTTTTTTTGTTAAAAAAAACAAACAGAATATGCCTTTCTTTCAACTGCTTTTTTTACTTTATTGTGAAAAACAAGCAGCTTAATAAAACGAGTGCCCCTTAACAAATCCATGTTGACTCTCACAGATGACATCTGCTCATTGCTACAAATGATGAAATACAAACTGGTCTATAGTTTAACACTTCTGTTCTACTACTTATGTGATATCTTACCTTATCCTTGGGCACCTTTCCCATGGTCAGATTCTCATTGAAAAGCCAGGTCAATGGAGCTATCAGTTACTTTAGCACATTCTCTCAAAACCCATAGTGAAATCCTACTCAGTTCCATTGCTTTGACATCCACAAACACCGTTCTTGCAAACCTAGAACCTGCTCTATCCCACTAGTATTAAAACCTACTTCTCCAGGATGAAATACCCCAATAAAGTGTTCATTAAACAACTTGTATGTCCTTTGCATCAGTCACACTATGCAACGGCAAATGCACCAAACCTGCTTCTATTCATCCTCTTTTATTCTGTTCACCTCTCCCTTCGGAACAGTTTTCCTCAAGAAGTGTTGCAATAGGTTTCACGGTATAATAAGAACACAGATAGTTAAGAAAATAACTATTTATTAACTTAAAGCTAGTATTTCGCTGGTATTATATCCAGCATCTTCGGAGCACACACAAAGTTTCTTACAAATGTAAGACAACCACAATCCGGTGTAACAGTGGGGGCTAGTACAAGTGATTGCAGCATGCAACACAAGACTAAAGTCCCAATGTGGCGCCATCTAGATAAAAAAAAAAAATTCAAATTGAAAAAATATAAATTAAAAAAATATTAATTTGGTCTTAGGATGACTGTCTCCCAAATCTTTGGTAGATTTATACAGCCATACTTGTTAAGGTTTGGAGTAGGTTTTAAGGCTTCTGTTGATTCCAGGAACAACCTCTCTGACTTGTAGAAACTTCTGTGCATTACTTTTGTTTCTTTCCAATTGACCCTGTGTGCAGGGGTATCCAAAGCATGGTCTGCCAGACCTGACTTACCATAGCGAAAGTGTCGGATATATTTTTTGTGTTCACTGAGGCGGATGTCCACATTTCTTCCTGTTTGTCCGTAGTAGGCTTGATGGCAAGAACAGGGCACTTCATAGACACCTGGATGTGATAAAGGAGTGCATTTGTCCTTAGGTGAACGGATGAGAGTTGCTAATTTTATATAAGGTTTAAATACTGTGCATAGTTGGCGTTTGTTAAGCACCCTAGATATCTTTTCAGATGTGCCTTTAATGTATGGGATGGTGATGGTTTTGTTGTAGTCTTCTGTGGTAGATAGAGGGGATTTATGGGTAGTATTTAGTATGTTATCTATTTTGTGGGGATTATAACCATTGATTAAGAAGGTTTGACGTAGGCGAGAAAGTTCAGCAGTGAGAGCAATGTCATTGGAACAGATTGCTCTAGCTCTATGGGTTAGTGTTTATAAGATACCTTATTGTTGAGAAGGGTGATGGTGTGATTGTTTGTGTAAGTATCTCCCTGTATGTGTGGGTTTTCTATAAACCGAAAATGATAAGGAACCTTCTGGAAGACGTGTGATCAGTGTGTCCAAGAAGGGCAGGCAGTCATTGGCTTCTAGTTCCATTGTAAAGTGGATTTTATGGTGCTGGCTATTTAGATGCACTAAAAATGTATTCAATGTGTCTGGGCCATGTGGCCAAATAGCAAACACATCGTCAACATAGCGTAGCCAGAGACTAGGTTTGAGAGTGGTTGTGTTGATAGCTAATTTTTCCAGATGTTCAATGTAGAAGTTGGCTAAGGGGGGAGAAAGGGGTGAACCCATAGCTGTCCCATCTAATTGTTTGTATATTTTCCCTTTCCATGTAAAAGGACCTGCCTGTACTGTGAATTTAAATAGCTGAAATATATCTGGGGGAAATTGTGAATTTAGTAAGTTAAGCGTTTCAATCAGTGGTACATTAGTAAATAATGAGGTGATATCAAAACTCATTATTAGGTCTGAACTATTTAAGGTGCGGTTTTCTAAAATACTTTTTAGGTGGGTAGAATTTTTAACAAAAGAGGGAGAATTGTTTGTGTAATATAAACTAGCTAAACATTTAGCAAAATTACTAGCCACTCAGTTAAAATTTGATTTGATGCTACTAGGACCAAATCCAAAACTCTTGAACCTTGTGTTCCTTCGACTATGTTGCCTGACACAATTGTCTCTCAAGAATTCCAGAAATTCCATTCCCTTACTATTACATGCAGTTGCCTGAACATATTCTGCTTTTCACCCTCCATGCTCCCTGGTTTTTAGTAACACCTTACTAAATATCCTGTCCTGAGAGGACAACTCATCACTTATCATAAGCAATACTCCACCATGCCCTTCTTATCTTGCCAAAGAATGTTATATCCTGCAACTTCTATTCCTATTAGTATATTGTCTTCTGTTAATCATGTCTCAATCTTTGGACAGGGCTTTATATAGATGTGGCACATAGTTAATGGTTAATAACTCTGTAATGTGAATACTGATATCGAAAGAACATGCTGTACAAAGATTCTCCAGATTGAATGTATGCAAAATGAATGAATGAAGAACTTTACAGAACAGTAAATCAGAAAATCTAACTGAAGTAAATAATCAGAAGAAAAGTCAACTTTTGAACATATCTACAGAATTGACAACAGGAGAAATATATATCATCATCATCATCTTCCTGCCATGTACTCTCAAGGGTTGTACAGGATATGATAGTATTACATGAAAAATTTACATCACCACTAACTTCCTATCTACAATTTTCCTCCAAATCAGTCTGTTACTTGTCAAGACTCCAACATTATCAGATCTTATATTTCTATCGTCTAAGGCACTTTGTACCGTATCAATCGTGGTCTTCCTCTGGGTCGTTTTCCTGCCAACCTGGCAGAGAACACTTGTTTTGCTAATCTTTACTTGCCCATTCTGTTTTAAGTGACCATACCACCTGAGATTAGCTCTGCTAACGCATTCCTGGATGTTGACAATGTCAAGTTCTTTCCTAATATCCTTGTTTTTAATATGATATTGCCATTCACATCTGTTCACACCTCTAATCTTTCTCAGGATTCTCATATCTGTGGTCTCTAGTCTTTGGTCAAGTGTTTTATTTCTGATCTAGCTCTCAGATCCATAAGTTAAAAAACTTGTTTGAACACTGTCTTGTATAATTTAGTGTTCCAACTAATTTCTCTCTTATTCCATATGAATTTATTCAATTGACTTCCCACCATACCTGCTTTGCTGATTCTGTTGTCTATTTCTATATTTAATTTACCATCTTCACTGAAAATCGTTCCTAAGTAGGTGAAATGTTTTACTTGTTCCACAGGTTCTCCATTCACAATGCAGTTGACATTTTCAATGATTCTGCCTATTTTCATTGTCTTGGTCTTTTTATTTCTGACCTTCATACCATATCTATTACAACAGTTATCCAATTTAGTCAGAGAATCTTGCAAACTCATAGCGGATTTATTGATAAGTATAACATCGTCCGCATAAAGCAAAGAGCTGACATTAACACCTCCAATTTTGATATCATGTTTAATACCACTTTCCTTCATAATGTGATCCATATAGATAATGAATAACAGACGGGATAATGTACATCCTTGTCTCGCACCAGATTTAACATTAAACCATCTTCCTGTACTTCTTTCAATTCTAACTGCTGGCTTACAACTCAAATAAAGACTAAGTATTGCTTGATATAATGCCCCATTGACGCCATATAACTGTAGCGTATTGAATAGCTTCTCTCTTGGCACCTTGTCATATGCCTTTTCCAGATCGACAAAACTTAAATACAGATCTTTGTTATATTCCCATGCTTTCTCAGCTATTTGTCGTAAAGTGAAGATCTGATCCTGACAGCCTCTATTTGGCCTGAATCCAGCTTGTTCTTCAAAAAAAATTTTTCTTCTCAACTGTTTCTCAAGTATACTTGCATATATCTTACCAGGAACACTCCGGAGGAAAATACCTCTGTAATTCTCACATTCAGTCTTATTCCCCTTTTTATATATGGGTACTATGAGAGCTCTACTCCAGTCATCGGGAATTCGTCCCTCTATCCAGGCCTTCTGAACTATGCAGTGCAGCCACTGGAAGACTTTTATACCACCATACTTCAGCATTTCTGGTCGAATATCATCTACTCCTGCTGCCTTTCCACATTTCAAGCCTTTGATGGCTTTTTCTTCTTCAAGTATGGATATGTATTCCTGACTGTATGCCTGTTGAATGTTTTTTACTACTGTACTGTCACTGATTGTTTCATTTAGTAATTTTTCAGAGTAATTACTCCATATTTCAAGGATATCTTCTCCCATTTTCATGTCACCTTTATCATCTCTAACTCCTTTTACAGTACTCTTTCTTCCATTTCTAAGCTTCTTCAACAACCTCAAATATTTTGCCACCTTCTTGTTATTTATTTTCTATGTTCTTGCCAAAGTCCTCCCATGACTTTTGTTTAGCTAGTTTTACAGTGTTTCGCTTTCTTACATTTGTCTCTGTATTCTCTAAGAGCACAAGCTGACTTATTTGTCAGGAACTTTTGATATGGTTTCTTCTTTTCCTTCACTGCCTCTTTAACTAACTTCCTGTGTCCACCATGGAGTTCTGATTTTTCTATCCTTGCAGACACCCTCACCACATGCCTCTCTGGCTGAATCAATCAAGGTTTTCTTCAAGGCATGCCACTGAATCCATAAAGTTTGGTTCCTGTTCTCAATCTCTTTCATTTTTTCTTCAGTAATCTTTGTGTAATTTAGTCTACAGTTCATATTTGAGAGCTGCTCAACTTTTATTCGCTTTAAAACTTTCTTACGTGTTATTCTTTTCGATATGAAATTAAATTTTATCCTGCTCAAGACTAAATAGTGATCACTTCCAATTTCAAATCCTCTGTACTTATGTCCTGCACATGGGAGAAAACATGACTATCAACAATAACATAGTCAATGAGACTTTTCTTATTTCTTGCCTCTTCTCTCCATGTTAATTTGTGCACCTTTTTATGTTGGAACATGGTGTTAGTAATAACCAGTCCATGTCCTGAGCAGAAATCCAACAGGTATTGCCATTATTATTAGCTTTGCTCTTTTCTCCAAATTTTCCCAAAATATTTTTGTATGTCTGACAATAATTTCCTACTCTGGTATTTAGATCCCCAACAAGGACCAGCTTTTCCTTTTTCATTATGTCAGATGCTTTCTCTAAATCCTCAAATTCCTCCATTTCTACCTTAGTAGAACCTTCTATGGGACCATAGGCACAAATAAGTCTCTCATTGTCCAATTCCCCATTCTGATATTTGCCCAACTCACTCTACTTGAGACTGCCTGCCATTTAAGAAGATTAGCCCTGTATTTAGTGTTGAATACAATGGGTACTCCTTTTTCCTTGATTGTCATTGCCTGAATATAACATTTTGTATTTATTGCTCAGAACGATCTCACCAGTTTGTCTTTTTTTGTTTCAATCATCCCTATTATGTCGATCTGGCACTTATCTAATTCCTCAGCTAGCTTCAGTTCTTTGCCATTCAGGCTTCTTATGTTGATAGTACCGATCTTTAACTCTGGTGTTTAGTTGGTATGTTTTTTCAGATTTGTTCCAGTAGCTGACTTTTCACTTTTCACCCTGGTGAAAACAATGTGGGACTTGTTTAACCAGGCGACGTCCCAGCTGGCATGAAATTTTGTTATGTTGTACCATCATTTTGTAATTTGGTTTAAGCCAATAAGAATTGCAATTTGGTTGGCTAAATCCCAAATTGCCAGCCCATCCTCGTTCGTTCAGTATCCAGGTAGATACTCAACAGGGTGCACCACGAGAGGGTGAGGATTGGACATTAGGTCAGAAGTCCTGGTTGGTTCTCTGCATTCCTTTAACGGCTATGTGGAGGTCTTCTCTCAGTTATACAGCTTTGACCCTTAAGCACCTCAAAAAATGTAAATATATATACACGAGGGACATCCAGGTAGTAAGTTTCGTCTTTAAATATTTTCACTGCAGCGCTGCAATTACAATGATGCCCATCCATGATGAGTTTGTTGATTCGTTAGCAAGGCATTGGTGCCATTTTCAGACATTTTCACTGTGTGTGTGTGTGTGTGTGTGTGTGTGTGTGTTTATGTCTAAGAAAATTGAATCACCAGCTGCATGTGAAATTAGGTCAGTTATCCGTTTCTTGAATGTCAGGAACGTTTAAAGCAGCTGAAATTCATCGGCAAATTATTGAGGTTTATGGAGAACACACAGTGAGTAATTCAATGGTACAAAGATGGGCAAGACTTTTTAATGAAGGACAGGTGTGCACGATGATGAAAGGAGCGGGCGACCATCTTTAGTGACTGACGACTTGGTGCATTCAGTTGAAGAGAAGATTCGACAGAATAGGGGATTTGTTATGATGTCACTCTCACTGCAATATCCAGAAGTTTCGCATTCATGTCTTCATGAAATTGTGTCAGAGAAACTGAATTATCAGAAATTATGGGCAAGCTAGGTGCCGAAGTTGCTTATAGAACAACACAAAGTGAATCAGCTGGGCAGTGTGTTGTAATTCTTGACACACACTACCATGAGGATGTCGAGGCTTTTCTGAGCAGACTTATTACCAGGGACTAGACTTGGGTGTCGCATGCAACCTCTGAATCCAAACAACAATCCATGGAGTGGAGCCACACCTCATCATCAGTCAAGATGAAATTGAAGACAATGGTTTCCACTTGGAAAATCATGTGCACTGTGTTTTGGGACAGAGAAGGAATTTTGCTGGTAGACCTCTTGTCAAGGCTCCACAATCAACGCAAGTATGTACTGCCAAACCCTTAAGAAACTGTGTCATGCAATCCAGAATAGACAACGTGGCATGCTTACTAAGGGCATTGTTTTGATTCATGATAACTCCCGCCCACACACCCCTGGCATAACACAAATTTTTGCCACAATTTGGCTTGGGACAATTTCATCATCCCCCATATAGTCCTGACCTCGCACCAAGCGACTTTCACCTGTTCAAGTTCAAACATCTGAAATCTTTCCTTGGTGGCTCGCAGTTTCATGACAAAGATGATGAGGTCAAAGAGGCAGTCAATACGTGGTTTGCGTCACATGCAGCAACCTTCTACAATGAAGGTATACAATTCTTGGTACCCCGTTATGATAAGTGCCTGAACAATGGCGGAAATTATGTAGAAAAGTAGTGAAAGATGTCTACTTTAATTATAAGTGCTAAAGCCCAAGATTCTAATTTTCTATTCCTGCATTGAAATGTGTTTTTCCTTCACTTCCTCTCCTTGAAAGTAGATTAGATTAAGAATAAATATTCAGGCATTTATTCAATCTGAATGCAAGTGTTTATTCTCTAGTTCGTATTGAACCAGATAATTCTAATAGATATTCTGTTTTTGTTAAACGATGTCTGTTAATTAAGTTGCTTACGATTGTAACAACTTAATTCGTAGTATATTTCTGAATTGAATTGCAGATCAGTATAACTAGTGGAATACTTTACGAAATAATAAATTAAAAATCAAATACTATTATTAGCTTAAAATATCTATCTTCCTGATGAGTATGTAAAATTATCCACCAAAAAACAAATGCGATGTAAAATTGCATCCCTGAACAGCTGTTAACATTATACAAATCCGCCCAGCTATTGAATGGTGCTCCCACATATGAGGTGGGGGCCCCTAAAAGCTCTCTCAAAATGCTTGACTCAATACAGAGGAGAGCAATTAGACTTATTAATGACCCATCTCTTACCCTCTCTCTCTCCCCTCACTTTTGCACAGACGTCTGGTTTCTGCAGTATGTATAATTCTACAAATAATTCCATGGGAAATGCTCATCTGAAATAATAATTCCTCTACTCAGTATTAAGCTCGTTGGAACACGGCAGCTGATGCTCAACATCCCTTCACAGTACACCTAGAAACAAACAAAACAACTTTCTTTTCCTCCTCCTTGATCCCTGCACTGTGGAACAGTCTCCCCCCCCCTGCTGTGTTTCCCAAGGAATGCAATTTACAGTCATTTAAATCCAGTTCCTCCTTTCCCAACCCACTACCCCCATACATGGTACTAATGTACTATAGCTTGAACCAAAAAAAAAATTAAACATTGGATTTTATTAAGCCATAATATAGTTCGCCCACCGATTAGAGATCCTTCGACACTTCTGCGCATGTTAGAAAAAGGATAATCCATTCCGATAATAGGGTAATCAGTCCGTATTGTGGTATGAGTTGTTTATTATTACTGGTCGGGAAAATTAACTTCTCTTTTATGATTATTGTAGTTAACTATGTTGCTTGTATAACAGTTGGAAAATTTTACCTATAAAGCACATGATTTTGCGTGTTGGCGACCAATTCGGACATCCTTAATTTCTTTCTCCCCTTCAGCATGAATAGACTATTCTTGGAAAGACGCGAAGCAGGGACCTACAAACGGTGGGCGAACTATAGTACATATGATTATACTAATTAGTTTTGCTATATATGCTAGTGACCTCTTCTGGGTTAGAAGAACAAAAAAAATATGTATAATATAATAAAAGGATAAACATGAACCATTATATAACTAAAAGACAAACATGTAGAAAACTGTTACCCAAAAATAAAAATCAAAAAAATCAAAAAGCCACTCTTATGCAAGCATGAGTATGGATGATTGTTAGCAGAAAAGTTAGTCTGATGTGCTGAATAAGCAACTTCCAAATATCACATCAAATCACTGGTTTCTATATAAATACCTTAGATTCTAAGGTTATTTTCCTTCATTTTTAAATTCCAAAGTGAATTTAACTTTATGATGGAAAGAGTTGATGGATGAAAGAAAATTGTGCGACTCGGCAGCATTTGTATTTCCAGATAACTACATCATCTACGTATCTCCACCAAAGTGAAGTCTTTTGATTTGTAGATGTGAGAAAATGTTTTTCCAGAGTTTTTCGTGAATAAATCAGCACATGGAGGCAAGGCTTCCCATTTGCGAGGCCACATAGCTGCTTGTAAATATTCCCATTCTATCTGAAATAAATGACTAGAGATGTCAAGAGGGAACAGATCATCTATAAGTGTCATAAATTAATCCACAGGAACATTGGTGAACAAGGATACAATATGTAGACTAGCTAGAATATCTGATGGTAAGATGGAAATTTATCCTAGTTTGTGTACATGTTGCAAGTTTTTGATTTAGTTCATATGTCTAATATGGCTCTTTGATAACAGTTATGTAGGTAAGTGAACTAATACCATCTGTGATAGGCCAAAGAGGAACGTTAGTCTTTGGAACCCTTGGCGTTCCATATTGTGGTGGAGTTAAGGAATGCATAATTTCAATCTTCTGTAGGCCATGTGAGCATTTTGCATAAAAGGTTATTGGTCTCCTCATGATTTGTCCAAGTGGGGTTCATAATCCAATGTAGTACAAGTGGAGCTATCTGAAAGTAAAGATGAAATCTTAGACATATAATCAGTTGTTTTTCACAATTAAGTATTATAATATCTTAATTTTGAAAGAGCTTTTTTCTAGGAGGATGAGAAGAAGAGTAAAGGATCACAATCTGATGTCATTTGAAACAGGTTGAGGTAGAAAGTAAAAGGCCTTTTTACTTGGCAAATAAAATTTGTTTTAGGAATGTATTCTGGTGTGACAGAAAGGTTAACCTTTCTTTAAAATGCTAGCTTCTGCTGATCTCAAGTTATGATTAGAGAAGTTTATTACCACTTTTTCATCAGGTATGGTAACTTTCAGGGACGATTTTTTTGATTTGTCTGTTTTTGGAGGTCAGAAAAAGGTTATTGTAAGAAGAGTTGATCATATTATCTAACAAAGACCATAGGTCAGCATCTATGCAATTGGATGAAATATACAATCCACAAGGTATGCATTTAACCAAATTGAGTGCATACTTTCTTTCTAATCCAGAAGAAGCCACTAGCATGTGTGATGAAATTAGTGGGCATAATCATCTGTACTATTATGGCCTAATGATGAAACCCATTGTCAGTTATATTTACACCTAGTATTTTCATTTCTACCCTAGTACCTAGGCTCCAGTTATTATGAAGTTTTCCTTTAACTATTACTGAGAAACCTTCTAATACATCTGGCACGGGAATAATTTTTTCTGAACTTCAGTTTTAAGTAAAATAATAAAAACATCATGTAATGTTTTCACTATTGTTGACTTTAAAAAATGATTCCAAGTATTTCAGTGAGAATTTATTTTTTTTTTTTCCACTGAAAATACATGCTGGTATATATTTCTAAAAGGTTTCATTTAGTTCTCCTGAATTTAAAAATAGTAAGCTGCTAAATCACTCTGACACTATGGAACCAAAGATGGTATTCTCCTGAGTTGGTCATGATTTCTTCCTTTGTGAAGGTTTTGCTATACCATTTCACCTTAGAAATGTCATCTAAAAACTACTTATCTCTCCATATGGATGAAATGTATCAACCATTAGATTCTTTCATATCCATGTTTGGATATGAAGCATATAATGATTGATATGTAATAATGATAGCGGTAAAGATTACAGCAGGTGAATGATACACATAGGCAAGGAAATCTTGAGCTGCAGAGGATCAGAAAGTAGGGGGAGAGAGAGGAAGATTAGGCATTCCTTGGTAAGGAATATTGGATCATGCAAAAGCAGAAGGAATCATTCAGTTATTGTGCCCATCGTTCATTTGGTATTTATATCATAAATGTTGAAGTGAATGTAGAAGACTTTTTAATTTCAACTGCAGTTACACTTTATTTAGGTTTACTATCCTATTGGTATTTCAGTGCTGAGAAAAAGAGCTGCAAGAGGACTTCCTCTTAGATGTGCTCAAACAGAAACGTCCAGTCTTTTCTGTGCTCAAATGCCATACAGGACCTCCTGACAGGCACATATGGCAACATCAATGGCATTGAGATTATGTGCCTACTGATCAGGAAGCCTCAAACGCATTACTGTCAGATTTGATTCTGTACACTATCTCGCACCAAGGCTTCGAAACTGTTTTATTGATATACTCTGGAAGGTGGAGAAAGGTTCTAGTCTCCACAATGTTTGGTGTTGAAAGAGTATCACTCACCATAAGTGTGTATTGTCAATATAGAACTAGAGATATTAAATTGGTAAAAATAGACATGCTGTTAATATATCAATTTTAAAATATCTATATAAAAGCAGTTAGTTTCTACTAATGTTTTGCAATTTAAGCAGTAACAGCTAAAATAATGTAGTTTTTTTACATTACACATTAGAAAACTGAGAGGCTCTTTCTTGAAATATTTTCATACAGATATTAATGTGTCTGAAGTAAAGCAAATCTATTCAATGCTAGAAGCAACTTAATTTTTCTCACGAACATCTTATGACATGACTTGCATTGATTTCACTTTCTTTTGAAACAGTTTCACTTTCATATATCAGATGTGTTTATTATATTTCATATATGAAGAAATTGAGCTGAGGTGAGTCACTAATCTTGTTGTGACCTAATTGGACTTCTGAGCACTGTATGCAAACAGTTTTATTTCTCTTGTCAATTTCTTGGTAGATTGGTAGATTTTATACTTTGCATGTAGGATCTCGTTTTGAATAAGTGGGTATGAAGGAAGTGAAACTCCATTTGATGTGAACAGCTTTGTGTTCAGTAACCTAGTCATGAAAAAACTTCATGTGAAACTTTTGCTGGGTAGGATTAAAACAAGAATATAAAGTTTTCGTCAAGTGTGTGTGTGTGTATATATATATATACTTGACGAAATATATGTATGTATTTTTTGTTTTGACCAAACACAAAAAAAAAGTTACAATGAAACATGTATAATCCAGTTATTACACATGGCTTATACTGCTATCTAATGCAAATGGATATACTTTCAGTCTGCTCTATGTTGCCAGTGGTATGAGGAGAAAAAGTTAAATGGAGTTATAAGTGCCATATTGGTAGTAAAATAATGGTAAAAGACTGGATCACCTGAATTCAACATTATCAACTAATAGAAATGTGAATATACACCATCTACCGATAATCGTTCGGACACATTTAGCAATTTACAATTGATACCAGCAGGCAAACCCTAATATTGGGTATGTCCACCTTTTGGCTTTGATCACCTCCTGCATTCTGAGAGAGGCTTTTTCTATGTGCAGCAGACATCAAGTGGAATTTTTCTCCATTCCTCCATCAAAGCAGCACTGAGTTCAGTAACAGATCAAGAACATGCTGCTCTGGACCTCAATCGCTGTTCCAATTTGCCCCACAGGTGTTTCATGTGGTTGAGGTCAGGACTGCACAGGCCAGGGGAAATGTTTAACACCCATCTCTTCATACTATTCCATAACAGCTGTAGATTTTTTGGCATAGGGCATTGTCGTCTTGATAGTAACACACGTCTATTTCATAAAAATTTCCATAGTGTAGGCAGCATCCAGAATATCAAGGTACTTATTTATCGTAGGCATTTTACACATGGTTAAAAGACAATAAGATAAAATGCACATGAATATAGATAAAATACACATATATGATAATATGAATAAAAGAAAGTAAAACATCTACATTCAGGCAAATACAAATATGAAAATTATGACAAGCATCAGACAGAAGATTAATCATATTTTAACATTTAGGGTTTTAATCCAGTTGATCGCCTCTGGAGATAGGTCAAAGATATCCTTCAAGTCACCTGGATATGCAGTCAGCTCACATTCCTGTACTATATGGTGAGTGGTTTGGGTCTCAGCTCCACAGGGACAGTGAGGATTTGGTGTCTTACCCCACTTTGAAAGTAAGTCTCCACATACACCATGGCCTGTACGAATCCTGTTATCCATCATCCATATATTCCTGAGCAGGTCAAGTCCAGAATGGTTTTTGGAAGATGTTTATGTAATTATGAACTTCAGGCGATATTGCTTGGGACCACAGTGCATCCCACCTACTCACCATACTGTCATTCTGGCTAAGAAGATTACGGGCAGTTATGTCAGGTCTTCTGGATTTTAGTTTATTAGATAAAGCATTTGGAATAAATTTGTGTATTGGGAGGTTGGTTATTTAAAATTCTTTTATATTCATGAAGCAAGGCTTCCTGTCATCGCAGTTTCGGAGGAGCAATATGGCTCAGAGTGGGCAGCTATTGTAAGGGTATACTCCTAATGCAACCCATTATTAAATGCAGAGTGGAGTTAAGTTGAGCATCTAGTTTATTGACATGGTAACTATTGAGCCAGACAGGAGCACCATACTCTGCTGCTCTGTAAAATAGACCCATGGCAGTGCACCGTAGAGTTGTGGCACTTGAGCTCCCCCCCCCATATAGTACCACAGGGCTTCTGAACTGTTATTTCTGACTGGTAATTAATTTACGGAATTAACAATGCAAATGAAGTATATTAATTAAAGATAACTTTAATGAATCACTTCTATATTTCGGCAATGTCACATTGCCATCTTCAGGAACATAAAGATATGGTATGTGCACTAAGGAACTAACAAAGCAAATGAGGAAGAAAGTAATGAACTAATTTTGTTCCTAAAGTCCTAATGGTGCCCTCTTGCGGGCTAATCTGGTAGTCTTGGCAGTTGGGCTGAAAGTCTCCCAAATTTGTTGAGGTTAGGAACGTTTTTTAGAGCTGCTGAAGATTCTTTGAATAATCTTTTGTATTTATACTTGCTGCGATGGATTATTTTTGGTTTCTTCCAACGAATTTTATGGTGGGTATCTAAGGCATGGTCTGCCAACCCAGAGCGGCTGTACTGGTGAAACCGGATGTAGTCTTGGTGTTCTGAAATCCTGATATTTGTTGTTCTGCCTGTTTGGCCAAAGTAGGACAATTTGCAGCTGCAAGGGACCTGGTATACACCAGGTAGGTCTAGGGGAAGTGGTTGGTCTTTGGTAGAGCGGATAAGGGATGCCAACTTTTTATATGGTCTGTAACAGGAAGTAAGGTCATACTTTTTGAGGATATTGGTTATTTTTTCAGAGGTGCCCTGGATGTAGGGGATAGTGATAGACTTGGTGTAGTCTTTATTGTGGATGGGGGGAGGGGGGGGGTTGTGGTTTACAGGTTTTAGTATTTTTTGGATTTTTTTGGGGTTATAGTCATTGGCTAAGCAAGTGTTGAGGATGTGGTTTAGTTCCATAGTCAGGGCCTTGTCATCTGAGCAGATTAATTTTGAAAAAATAACCAATATCCTCAAAAAGTATGACCTTACTTCCTGTTACAGACCATATAAAAAGTTGGCATCCCTTATCTGCTCTACCAAAGACCAACCACTTCCCCTAGACCTACCTGGTGTATACCAGGTCCCTTGCAGCTGCAAATTGTCCTACTTTGGCCAAACAGGCAGAACAACAAATATCAGGATTTCAGAACACCAAGACTACATCCGGTTTCACCAGTACAGCCGCTCTGGGTTGGCAGACCATGCCTTAGATACCCACCATAAAATTCGTTGGAAGAAAACCAAAATAATCCATCGCAGCAAGTATAAATACAAAAGATTATTCAAAGAATCTTCAGCAGCTCTAAAAAAAAACGTTCCTAACCTCAACAAATTTGGGTGCATGAAACTGCCCCAAATTTGGGAGACTTTCATTATGAGAACTTCAGCCCAACTGCCAAGACTACCAGATTAGCCTGCAAGAGGGCACCATTAGGACTTTAGGAACAAAATTAGTTCATTACTTTCTTCCTCATTTGCTTTGTTAGTTCCTTAGTGCACATACCATATCTTTATGTTCCTGAAGATGGCAATGTGACATTGCCGAAATATAGAAGTGATTCATTAAAGTTATCTTTAATTAATATACTTCATTTGCGTTGTTAATTCCGTAAATTAATTACCAGTTATGTTTAACCAACGTATAAGTCTTACTACTAGAATTATGTTATTTCTGGTGCAAACTTTAGCAGTGATATTAATCATATGCTGTTTATATGACAGTTCTACCCAGAGTTTTTCCCAGATATTTAGGTGTCGGATTAAACGAAATTAATGTTCCACCAGCATATATCTGGTTTTTGATTTGTAAGTCTGTTATTGAGGTGAAAGCAAGAACATTCAGTTTTACCAGAATTTGGTGTTAATCTCCATTTTTTATTGAACTGCCATAAAGCCAACAAATCATTTGTCAATATTTCTTCAGTTCTTTTTATAGACTTATCACTGATTGCCAAATCTAGATCATCTGCATAAGCAAACTTCCTGCTGGCTGTTTGGAATATCTGCGATGCGAGCCCTGAGGTAATCCATTCTTAAGCACTCTCTGTTTACTAGTGCTTTCTCCGGAGACCACCCTGAAGTATCGATCACACAGTAAGTTGTTTAGGAGTTGACCCAATTTTTTACATGAGATGACCTTAAGAAATTTACATATGAGTCCCTTCCTCCAAACAGTATCGTTAGCCGCTGTTAAGTCAATAAAGACTGCAGTAGTCTTCAGGCATCTTTGAAATCCTGTTTCAATGTAGGTTGTTAAGCTGAGAACTTGATCTGTGCAGCTGTGATCACTTCTGAACCCTGCTTGTTCTATTGAGACGCGTTCCAAAATTTTATCGCTGATCCTATGCAATATTAATCTCTCCAACAATTTGTAGGTTGCACTTAAAAGGGCTGTGGGGCAATAGCTTTCAGTTCTGTCTGCTGGCTTACCTGGCTTTAACACAGCAATGATTTTTTGCCTTTTAAATTCTTTATGAACGCAGCCACTTTCAAGTATATCGTTAAAGAACTTAGCCAGCCATGATCTTGCATAAGGTCCACAGTGCATTAGGAATTCATTATGAATATTGTCAAATCCAGGAGCCTTCCCCATTTTGATATTTTGAAACGCCGAGGATATTTCCTTTTGGGAAAAAGGCGAAGAGAATTGTTGATTCTTTTGAGTTACAGACTTCATAGCCTTTAGTTCGCGTTTTACCTCTTTAGTATGTTCTTTATCTATCGGAGTTCTAGAAAGTGAAACAATATGAGCTGCTATCTGATTTGGATCGACAAGAGGAGATTTCTTTGGTACAGAGGGGCTTGAACCAAGCTTTTTAAGTAGTGACCAGGCTTTTCTACTAGAGTGTTTGAAATCTGTTTTTTCACTTATTTGAATCCACTTTTTCCTACAAGCAGCATTGAGACTATGGAGCAGTTCTTCTCCTATCTCAGGATCCTTACTTTCAATTCCTGATACAGAGATTCACTTTCATTGGACCATCCAGGCACGTATTCTTTTCGGTAGCCCCGAGGAATGTGTATTTTTGCTATCGCTATAACTACTGCAGTGAAACATGTATAGTTTTTGTAAGTTGGGGGAATTCTTCTGAGGCGTGTGTCTAGATCTGCAGTAAAGTTTTCCCAGTCAGCTTTTTGGAAATTCCATCTTGGTCTAGGAAATGGTGTAATCACTGAAATTTGGGTTCCTAATTCCATAAAGATGGGACAGTGCTGGCTATTTGGAAAAACCCCAAGAATACGTCTGAAAGTCTGTAGAGGCTGATTTTCACTATCAGTGGAAATGAATGTCAAATCTGGGTTATATTCCTATTCCAGGCTTTTGATTTAAAGGTGTCTTTTTCCTTGGCATCAAAAATCAAGTGAAGATGGTGTTGATCTGCCAATTCAACTAATATTTCCCCGTTTTGATCATTCCGATCGCATTTCCAAGAAGTATGATGACACCATTGGGTGGGAGTATGTCTGTAGAACATCATTTTGCCAAACGGTTGTAGGTGGTTTATATACATTCACAATCGTGATGTCTGCTATTTTAACAGCGATCTTATGGATTTTGTCTTCAGTAGAAGAAGATATCAGCACAGCATTCCCAATACCAATTCAGACATATGTTATGTTGCCGTAGCTACGACTAAGTAATCCCAAGAATGTCGTAGCCAAGGATTATTGCTCTAGATTTAATTTGATCTTCAATTTCGATATGTGATTCTTGAATGAGAAGTAGATCGTTTTTTTCTCGTGGAAGTTTGGAAACACATTGACATTCTGATGCGCTAATACCCTCAACATTTAACTGGCAGATATGGCTATTATGTCCAATTCCTTATCAGCTGGTTTGAAGAACCGTTGTGAAGGTTTTGAGTTTCCATGTGTAAATATGGTCAGGAGATTGCAGAATGGTCTTGCTGCAAGTTGCTCTAGCTCTTTAGCATAACCCAGGGTGCACCACGAGGAGGCGAGCTAGAATTGCAACCCAAGGTATTGAGCTGCCTTCATGTAACCACAAATGACCAGCAGTCTTACTCTAAACCAGCTTAATGCACCCCACACCATTACTACTCTACTATCAAACTTTACTATGAGTATGACACACTGTAGTAACAAGCATTCACCTGGCTGCCTCCGCACCCATGCTAACCTTAGTTTAGCTCTTTTCACACATTCTTGAATGTCAAGTTCCTTTCTAATATTTTCATTTTTAATATGATTCTGCCATTGATGCCATCTGATTACTCTAATTTTTCTCAGAACTCTCATATCTGTGGTCTCTACTTTGCAATCAAGTGCTTTATTTTTAGCCCAACACTCAAATCCATAACTTAAAACTGCTTTGAATATACAACTAATTTAGTGTTTTGGCTCATTTCTCTCTTATTCCTTATAAGTTTATTCATTTGGCTCCCCACCATACCAGTTTGCTTGTTTGATTGTCTATTTCCAAATTTAGTTTACCATCTACATTAAAAACTGTGCCTCAGTAGCTTAAACATTTTATTTGTATAGGTTCTCCATTGAGAAGGTAGTTGAAAATTTCTGTTTCAGCCCGTTTTCATAGTTCTAGTCTTCTTATTGCTGATTTTCATGCCAAATTTATTACAGCTATTATTCAATTTAGTTAGAAAATCAATGATATTTATGTTGGATGTTTTTAAAAGTACAACATCATCTTCATAATGCAAAGAGCTAAGTTTGATATTGCTCATTCTGATATTACATTTAATGCCACTTTCTTTCATAATGTGATCCATATTGATGATGAATAAGAGTGGAGATAGTGTGCATTCTTGTCTTACTCCTGATTTTACCTCAGACCATCTTCCTGTATTTTCTTCAATTCTAACTTGACTTGCAACTAAAATAACTTAAAAATAGATTATGTATTACTCTATATAATGTTGCATTTATGCCATATAATTGTAGTGATTTGAAAAGCTTTTCTCTGGACAACTTGTCATATGCTTTTCCAGATCTACAAAACTTACATTCTTCTGATATTCTGTGATTTCTCAACTATTTGTTATAAAGTGAAAATCTGATCTTGACAACCTCTTTTTCTTGAATCCAACTTGTTCATCTCCAAGTTTCTCTTTTGCAGTTTTTCTCAGTATCTTCAAGTATACTTGCATACATTCTACCTAGAAAGTTTAATAGAGATTCCTTCTTAATTTTCATGTTCAGCTTTATTCCCTCTTATAAATGAGAACTATTAGAGCTCTACTCCAATCATCTGGAATACCTTCTGACCTGGTCCTCTGAATAATGCAGTGAAGTGGATCACATGAAGGAAAGTGGTATTAAACCTGATATCAAAATTGGAGATGTTAATCTCAGCTCTTTACTTTATGCAGATATTATGCTTTTAAATAAATCCAGTAGAAATCTGAAAGATTCCCTGACTAAACTGAATAACTGTTGTAATAAATTTGGTATGAAAATCAGCAATAACAAGACAAAGACAATTAAAATAGGCAGAAAAGTGCCTATTTTAATTTTAATGAAGATTTTTAGTTCCAACATAAAAATGTGCACAAATTCACGTGGAGAGAAGAGACAAGGAATAAGAAAAGTCTCATTGACTGTGTTATTGTTGATAGTGATGTCTTCTCCCTGGTGCTGAACACCAGAGTGTACAGAGGATTTGAAATTGAAAATGATCATTTAGTCTTGAGCAGGATAAAATTCAATTTCATATTGAAAAGAAGAACATATAAGAAAATTTTATGTGTTCAGATATGAACTCTAACTAAAATACACAAACATTATTAATCAAAAAATGAAAGAGTTTGAGAACAGGAACCAAACCTTGGAGATTCGTTGGCAAGCCCTGACGAAAACATCGATTAATTCTGGCAGAGAGGCATGTGGTGAGGTTGTCTGTAAGGATAAAAAAATCAGAACTCCCTGGTGGACACAGGAAGTTAAAGAGGCAGTAAAGGAAAAGAAGAAAGCATATCAAAAGTTCCTGGCAAATAAGTTGGGTTGTATTCTTAGAGAATACGGAGACAAATGTAAGAAAGCTAAATACTATGTGAAACTAGCTAAACAAGTCATTGGAAGACTTTGGCAAGAATATAGAAAATAAAATCAAGAAGGTGCCAAATTATTCTGGAGGTTGTTGAAGCTCAGAAATGGAGTAAAGAATGCTATAAAAGGAATTAGAGATGATAAAGGTGACATGAAAACTGGAGAAAAAGCTATCCTTGATGTATGGAGTATTTACTAAATTTTAAATATTGCTAAATGAAACAAGCAATAACAGCACAGTGGTAAAAAAATAAAATAACTCAACAGGGATGCAGTCAGGATTACATATCCATACTTGAACTAGAAAAAGCCTGAAATGTGGAAAGGCAGCTGGAATAGAGGATATTAGACAAGAAATGCACAAGTATCGAGGTATAAAAGTCTTACAGTAGCTGCACTTTATAGTTCAAAAGGCCTGGACAGAGGGATGAATTCCAGATGATTGGAGTAGAGCTCTCTCATAGTGTCCATTTATAAGGGGAAATAAAACTGAAAGGTGAGAATTACAGAGGTATTTCTCTACTGAGAAATACCTCTGTAATTCCTGTTCCTGGTAAGATTTTTAGTATACTTGAGAAACGGTTGAGAAGGATTGTGAAAGAAAAGCCTTGGTGAAGAACAAGCTGGATTCAGGCCAAATAGAGGCTGTCAAGATTTGATTTTCACTTTACAACATATAGTTGAGAAATCATGGAATATAACAAGGGTGGGCAAACTGGATTGTGAGGCTCCCGAGACAATATTGGCTTTCATTACCATTTTTTCTAAACTTTTATATTTATAATCTATAGTAATATAGTATGCACCAATATTAGAATATTCTATTTCGTAAATGCTTTAAAGATAAGTAAGAAACATATATTTTGAAACTTTACATTTTTAGCTTTTAAACGGTACCAGTCAAAAGAGTTGTTAACGTGGATTTTATTATCGTATTTGGTTGGTAAAAAGTGTTTCGGCATTTTATGGCCTGTGTCGCTCCCACCAAAATTAGTTCCAAAAGTGACTACTATGATCTCAGCATTACCCACTGCCTTTGGTGTCTGGACTCTGCATCATCATTCTTCATGCAGTACACACAAGTTACGCACTTGTGCTGGTAGCAGAACATAGCTAGTGAATTTTAGTGTAGATAAGTACTTTTCTGATTAATAAATAATTAAAATTGATTTTAGTGAAAGTTATAAAACCCTTGTTTAAAATGACTGAGCAACAGTAGAGTATAAAACGGAAACATGAACAAGAAAAGAGTGTTTAACCAACAATGGGAGGATGATTTTGCTTTTACTGTTAAGGGTGAAAAGGCTCTTTGTATAGTTGATGGTTATATCTGTCATATAACCATCAGCCAGTAATGTAAAGCATCACCATGAATGTAATCATAAAAAGTTTGCATCTGAATTTCCTCCTGAATCAGAACTGCGAAAAAACAAGATGAAGCGTTTAAAATCTAATTTAGTCACTCAACAAAATAGCCTATTTTCCCTCTGTAATCAAAGTGATTTAGCTACCAAAGCTAGTTTTGTTATAGCTTGGAATATTGCTTGTAGTAAACTACCTTACAGTTATGGAGAATTTGTTAAAAAGAATATTAGTGATGTGATTGCAATTCTCACTCCAGAGAACTCAAAACTTAGGCAATAGAACAAATTCATATCTCTGGTTGCATTGCTGAGAGGCTAATTTCTGAAATTAGTTCTACAATCGTATGTTCACTGCAGAGTGATCTGAAAAGCTGTGTTGCTTTCAGCTTAGCATTGGATGAATCTATTCAAGATATCCCTCAGCTAGCTATGTTTGTTCGCTGTGTTATAAATGAAGGAAATGTAAAAGAATTCTTAGCCTTGATAAGCTTAAAGGAAACCAAAAGGTATTGACATCAAAAATGCACTTAATAAATGCTCAACTACCATTGCATAAACTTACAATGGTAGTTGAGCATTATTGCATAAACTTGTTAGTATTGCAACAGATGGAGCATCAGCTATGGTAGGTCAAAATATTGGCCTAGTTTGGCAATTGACACATAATACCAACTATCCTGAATGTCTCTTTATTGATTGTATCATTCACCTTGAGCATTTAGTAAGCAAACATTTCAAGTTCAAAAATGTCATAAATTGCGTTTTAGAAATTGTGAATTTCATTCAGACAAGTGCAAAAACACCGTGAATTTAGAAATTTTATTGAGGAGCTGGAGCTTGAAGAAAAGCCAAGTGATCTTTAATTCTACTCTATTGTAAGATGGCTATCAACTACTAATCTTTTGAATAAGTTTGTTGCTCTTTTTGAACCAATCATAGCTTTCATGAAAGAAAAGGAAAAAAAAAACCCACAACTAGATCATAAATGGGTACAGGAACTGATGTTCTTTACGAATGTAATGCAACACCTCCAATATTTAAATCTAGCACTTCAAGGAAGGAACAAAGTTATTACAGATCTGGCAACAAAGAAATTTGAGCACTTTCCCAACCTTAAATTAAGAATAACTGCTTTTCCTGATGCTGAAATTAAAGACAGTAAACTGAAACAATACGAAGGAAACTTAAACACTTTATAATGATTTTGAGAATAGGTTTGAGAAACTAAAAAAGTTAACGCCATGTTTTGAATTACTTGTCAATCCTTTTGTGATTGATGTCATCGATGATGGATGTCCTGTTGTTGCACCTTTTACTATGGATGCTGCTTCAATAGAGACAGAGCTTATTGTGGGTTTGAAGATAGTGCATAAAAGCTCATCTGTAACTGGCTTTCAACTACTCTCTGTTTTTGGGACAACTTACTGTTGTGAATCTCTCTCTTCTCTGCAATGAAATTTGTCAAGTCAAAACATCCTGTTGTTGCACCTTTTACTACGGATGTTGCTTCAATAGAGACAGGGCTTATTATGGGTTTTGAAGCTAGTACATAAAAGCTCATCTGTAACTGGCTTCTGACTACTGTTTTTGGGACAACTTACTTCTGTGAATCTCTCTTCTCTGTAATGAAATTTCTCAAGTCAAAACATTGTGCTTTCCTCGCTAACAGCCACCTCATCAAGTTTCTTAGAACAGCTTTGACATCCTACCAGCCAGATTTTAAACTATTAACTGCACAAATGAAGAATCAAAGCCTTCAACAAGTAGAGATTAAACATTCTTCTTTGGTGATGACTACTATATATAGTTGTATTTTTTTATTATTTATAAATACAATTTTAAAATAATATTTTCTATGGCTCTTATACATTCAAAAATGTATATGTGGCTCTTATTACCAAAGAATTTGCCCACCCCTGGAATATAACAAAGATCTGTATTTAAGTTTTGTAGATCGGGAAAAGCCATATGACAAGGTGCCAAGAGAGAAGCTATTCAATACGCTACAGTTATATGGTGTCAATGGGGCATTATATCAAGCAATACTTAGTCTTTATTTGAGTTGTAAGCCAGCAGTTAGAATTGAAGGAAGTACAGGAAGATGGTTTAATGTTAAATCTGGTGTGAGACAAGGATGTACATTATCTCCTCTGTTATTCATTATGTATATGGATCACATTATGAAGAAAAGTGGTATTAGACCTGATATCAAAATTGGAGATGTTAATGTTAGCTCTTTGCTTTATGCAGACGATGTTATACTTTTAAATAAATCCACTACAAGTCTGCACGATTCCTTGACTAAATTGAATAACTGTTGTAATAGATAAGGTATGAAGATCAGCAATGACAAGACAAAGACAATGAAAATAGGCAAAAGCATTGAAAATGTCAACTGCATTGTGAATGGAGAACCTATAGAACAAGTAAAACATTTCAGCTACTTAGGCACGATTTTTTAGTGAATATGGTAAATTACGAAGGCTGTTCGATAAGTCTGTGCAAAGTCGAAGAGATGGTGCCACCAGTATGTATTGAGGTTATTTTTAGTTGCTGGCAACTGTTGGAGGATCACACACTAAGTTTCAGTCAGATAGATCTATTACTCTGTATTTGGCGTTCATTTGAATTGATCAAGTACCGTGATTTAGGAAAACTGGATGACAAAGAATTTTATGTAGTGATTAAACATTTACTTTTTGAAAGGCAAAACGGCTCAGGAAACCAAAGCTAAGCTTGATAAACATTATGGTGAGTCTGCACCTTCGATTAGAATGTTTTGTAAGTGGTTTAGTAACTTTCGAAGTGGTCATATGAGCAAGTGACTCTAAACGTTCTGAACGCCCTGTTGAGATCGCTACTCCAGAAATTATTGAAAAAATACATGATATAGTGATGTATGATAGAAGAGTGAAGGCACATGAAATTGCCAAGGCTGTGGGCATCTCATATGACGACATACACAGTGTGAGCTATAAGGGGCTCTCGTGAGCCTTTGTTAAATTTTTCTCAAATTTGTGACCCCCCTTGTTCTTCTTGTTTGCTTTTTTATTTTTTCAAAAAAAAAACATAATTTTTTGAAATATATTAAGCAACAAACTCATACGGTAACCTAACAAAAATTAGTCTATTCGGCAGTGTATAGATTATTTTGAATTATTGTTTCAACTCCTCTATAACAAATGTGCCCAAGTTTGAAAATGAAATAAGTGCATGCGCTATCTTTATCCTTTCCCCATTTTGGTAGCCAATCAAATGTTCGTAAAACTGTCATCATGGCAGTGGGTTGTTCCACTGGACATTAGTGTGTTCGTCAGTACACTGATGTATAACAGTTATTTGTGTTTAAAATTTAAAAATAATAATAAATTTAAAAACTGTATATTCAGCTAATTTTATTTTTATAATTGTAAAAGTATTTTTACCCTTGAAACATGAAAAGACAATCAAATTAAATTTTTTGGGGAAAGAAAAAATAATGAAAAGTGATTCTGCTGATTCTACTGCAGTTGAAGATAATATGCACATTGATTCAGTGAATATGCAACAAGTTGGAGGAGAAAAAGAAAATCATTTACCTGATTGCTGGAACGAGAAGCAAGCATCGTATTTCAAAATACAGTATAAGTGGTTAGAAGTTAAAAATGCATTTTGAAATACAATGCTTGCTTCTCGTTCCAGCAATCGGGTAAATGATTTTCTTTTACAAAAGAAAATCATTTACCAAAGCAAAGATGACATCCTAATTTACTCAAAATATAAAAACTTAGTTGTTGAAAGAGAAAAAAGTTGTCACCTATCAAAGGAATGGGTAGAAATGAAAATGGAACTGAATGGAAACACTTTAGACTCAAGAACCACATCTTTGTGTAAAAAGTTATCCAAACATAATGAATCATTTGCTCATAATAAAATCATAAAAATAAAGAAGAATGTAGAAAATCTATATTACAAAATCTAATTGACTAACTAAATGAAAAAGAAAATTTGATAACTTCAAAAATGTTTACTTCTGTTTATAGTTTGGTGAAGAGAAACCAACCAATGTCTGATTTACCAGATTTAATTGAACTTCAAATTAGAAATGGTATTGATCTAGGATTATCATTTCATTCTAGATTCTCAGGAATTAGAATAGTTGAACATATTTCTAAACAAATAAAATTAGAAATATTCTCCAAAATAATGGGAAAAAATTGCAAAATTTCTATAATAGCAGACGAATCGACAACATTAATCAAGCGTGTTAGTTATTCACATACAAGTCGAGCTCACTGAACCATGTATGATTTTTGTAGATCTTATAGAACTAGAGAATACTATTGCGGAATGTATACATGCTACTATAATTGCTACTTGAAATTCGTGTGGATTTTCTGATAACTATTTAAAAAATCATCTCATTGCATTTTGTTCTGATGCAGCTAGTGTAATGTTAGGTAACAAATCAGGTGTTGCAATCATACTTCTACAAAAATTTCGCAACATTGTGATTTGGCATTGTGTAGCTCATTGTTTACAATTAGCATTAGAAAATTTGATTAAAAAAACATTAAAGAAATAAATTATTTTGAAATATTTATGGATTAATTATATGCTTTTTATCATCAATCACTAAAAAAAATGAACAAGAATTAAATAAGATTGCAAAAGACCTTGGTATCGAAATTTTAAACATCGCCCATATATGCAAGCATTTTGCATCGAACGATAAATATAAGGACTTTTTAAATCGACTTCTCAATTTGGAATTTTTAAAAGATCTAGCATTAATGATTGATCTCCTACGGGAATTATCATATGTCAGAAGCTCTACAAAGTCACAAAATAAGTATTATAAGGGCTAACTCCTTAATCATGCACACAATTAATGCAATTAATGATTTTAAAAATTCTGTAGGTTCTTATGAATCTAAAATTGATACCATGTTAAAAGAATTTGAAGGAATAGCAATTGAAAGCAAAATCAGATTTCACAAACTACCACGAGAAACATTACTAAACTCTCTTATAATGTCTTTAAAGGATAGATTAATGCAGCAAAGTAATTTTAAACTTAAAAATGAAAATCATGAGGATTTGGAAGATGAAGAACTGAAAAACATTTTAAATATGTGTTATCCTGGAATATGGAAGAAGTTACGTGTCCATGGTTAGGAGAAAAGAGAATAAAATCTTTAAATTTTTTTTGAAATATGAAATTAAAATTAATGATTTTAGAGACTTAGTGGAAATGGCTTTGACTGGAAAGTTACAAAACAAAATTCCCAGCACGGTGAAAAATGCCAACGTTGATTATGGCAACAATTAGTTTGCAGCATTGAAGCCGAACGAGCTTTTAGTGTGATGAATAATATCGTAACGAAGAAGAGATCTTCTCTCACTATAAAACATATTTCTGATTTAATGACAATATCTATAAATGGGAAACTCTTGAATGAATTTAATCCAAATCCCTATGTCAAATCTTTTCTAGAAAATCTTCGCTTGGCTATAGATCCTCCTAGAAGAACACAAGATGTGAAGGAGGAAGGAAATAAGATGTGGCAGCTGTTGTCATAAGTATTTCCTTAAAGTAATTGTTTGAAATGTTAACCCGCAAAAGAGTGAGTGTTTTCTGGGTGTGCACCAGACAGTTATTTTTATCATGTAAAATCATCTCGAAAGTGATTTTTATTTAATAAAATATTATAGTTACTATTACTACCATTTTACAAATAATAATTCATTAAACAAATATTATTGTTTAGATAATATTTATTATTTATAGATTGTTTGTCATAGAAACTTCTGTCGCAAACAAAACAAATTTATTTTGTTTATAAAAAATGCAGACATATTGCATATGTGCGATTATAAAAGATTTTATTCTTATATTTTGATAGTTAAAAAATGTTTTTCTTTTGTAAGATAAATTAACACAGATGATTGTGTGCAAATATTTCATGTTTAGATCATGAGATATTTGTTTAAAAATGATAGCCTTTATAGGTAGATTGTCCCCCTCATACTTTTTGATTGGCATTTGTACAGAAGCTGTGTTAATAAAAGTTTGTGTGAAATGTTTTTTTTTTTTTTTTTTTTTTTTTTTTTTGCTCGACGATGCGAGCCCTTTGTTAAAATTTCCGTTGCTCACCACATAATATTTTACATGTGATAAACCTATCTGCAAGATGGGTGCCGTGTTTGCTCACACTGAATCAAAAGCATCAACTTGTGAACTGTTGCAAGGACAACTTGAAGCTGTTTCAACTGAATCCAGAGCAATTTTTGCGTTGTTTTGTAACGGTGGGCGAAACATGGATTCATCACTACCAGCCTGAGACCAAGGATCAGTCCAAACTGGGTTGTAAGCGGGGAATCTGCACAAAAGAAAGCAAAAACCGTTCCTTCAGCAGGAAAGGTTATGGCCACTGTCTTCTGGGATGTTCGTGGCATAATCTTCATAGACTTCTTGGAAATAGGCAAAATAATTACCGGAGTGTATTATGTGTCTTTGCTGGATCATTTAAATAACGAAATAATCGAAAACGACCACACTTGGCGGAAAAAAATTGTGATTGCAAAATTGTTCAATTTACGCTAGGAAGTCCTTTAGCATCTCCCTACTCTCCAGATTTGGCTCCCTTGGACTACTATCTGTTTCCAAACATGAAAAAAATGGCTCGCAGGAAGGAGATTTTCATCAAACGATGAGGTGATTGGTAAAACAACTGCCTATTTTGAAGAGTTGGACAAATCATATTATATGGATGGGATCAAAAAACTAGTATCATTGTACTAAATGTATAGACCTCAAAGGAGGCCATGTTGAAAAATAAAAAAATTTTTGTCCCAAAAAAATTGATTTCCTCATTTTTGCACGGACTTATCAAACAATCCTTGTAAATATGGAAATAGACAACAGAATCAACAAAGCTGGTATGGTAGGAAGTCAACTGAATAAATTTATATGGAATAAGAGAGAAATTAGTCAAAACACTAAATTAGCTGTATAGAAGATAATGTTCAAACCAGTTTTAACTTATGGATCTGAGAGCTGGGTTAGAAATAAAACACTTGACCAAAGACTAGACTGCAGATATGAGAGTCCTGAGAAAGATTAGGGGTGTGAACAGATGGTATCAATGGCAGTATCATATTAAAAACGAGGATATCAGGAAAGAACTTGACATTGTTGGCAACTAGGGATGTCTTAGCAGAGCTAACTCAGGTGTATGATCACTTAAACAGAATGACTGAGGGAAGATTAACAAAAGTGCTCTCTTCCAAGTTGGCATGAAAAAAGACCCCAGAGGAAGACTGAGATATAGGTGGATTGATACAATAAAAAGTGCCCTAGATGACAAAAATATATCTGATAATGTTGGTGTCTTGACATACAACAGATTATATGGGGGAAAATTATAAATAGGAAGTTAGTAATGATGTAAATTTTCATGTAGTACTATCATATCCTGTACACCCCTTGAGGGTACATGTCAGGAATTTGATAACTTTTAGTGAAGATGGCAAATTAAATTTGGAAATAACAGAATCGACAAAGCTGATTATTGTAGGAAGTCAACTGAATAAATTCTTATGGAATAAGAGAATTTAGTCAAAATACTAAATTACTGTATACAAGAGTGTTCAAACTTATGGAGCTGGGTTAGAAATAAAACACTTGACGAAAGACTAGAGATTGCAGATATGAGAGATCTGAGAAAGATTATGAGCTTGAACAGATGGCATCAATGGCAATATCATATTAAAAATGAGGATATTAGGAAAGAAATTGACATTGTTAGCAGAGCTAATCTCAGGTGTATGATCACTTAAACAGAATGGCTGAGGGAAGATTAACAAAACAAGTCTGCCAGGTTTGCAGGGAAAAGACCCAGAGGAAGACTGAGATATAGGTGGATTGATACAATAAAAAGTGCCTTAGATGACAAAAATATAAGATCTGATTATGTTGGAGTCTTGACATACAACAGGTTGTCCTCTCATTCTTACACGGTGATCGGGATACATTATGAAACTTATGGATACAACTACCGTGTTAGAATAAAACTTCAATTTAATATAAACCAGTGAACAGAAATTTAAAGAAGCCTGTGAAATTGTTATTAATCACCCTAATCGTAATAATAATGGGGGCTTAAAAAATTCCAAGAATTTGGATTGCACACATTCAGCCCACTTTCCAGCAAACCCTGACTTTAGGACTCTAAGCAGGTTTTCATTTTTTTTATTGGCCACTATCCATACCAGTTGCAATTTATATGCATACTTATATAAGTAATTTTATTTTCTGTTTATTTATTTATCTATTATTTTCTGTATAAACATGTTACTCTCCAGCTTAATTTAACTTTGTAACCTAATAATAATAATAACAGAACTCTAGCTTTGATGTAGTGAGATGTTTTTTTAGCACCAGAGGTCAGCCAAATAAGTTTAAAGGTTGATCAGTAACTTTAGCATGTCATGTAGATTGTAGTGCAGCGTGTTTCTTTATATATATATATATATATATATATATATATACGTATACTCCAGAAGATGACCTTAATGTGAAGGTCGAAACGTCAAGTGTGTATTTTATTTTATATTAAATTAAAGTTTTACTCTAACACCGGTAGTTGGATCCATAAATTTCATAATGTATACAACAGATTGGTTTGGAAGAAAATTATTGATAGGAAGTGTATTTTTCACTTGGTTAGACTATAATAAATTTAGTTTAATCCTTTATCCAAGTGTGCGATAGGAGTAATGTTAGCTTGGTCCACCTTTGCTCTGAGTTGCCCGTTGTTGTATTACCTTACCTCAGTCCTGAAGATATTTTCAGGTGCAAACTTTGTTTGCTCACACTCGGATAAAGGATTAAATTAAATTTATTATTGATAGGAAGTTAGTAATGGTGTAAGTTTTTCATGTAGTACTATCATAATATCCAGTATACCCTTTGAGGGTGTATGTCAGGAATTTGATGATGTTTAAGTGTTGATGGTTGCATATCATCTACTCCAGCTGCTTTTCTACATTTGAAGTTTTTGATGGATTTTTCTACCTCAAGAATTGATATGTACTCCTGTTTATATTTCTTTTAAAAATTTTCTACTACTGTTCTGTTATTGCTTGTTTTGTTTCATTCATTTCAAAGTAATGATTCAAGACATCTAAGATATCCTTATCTTCAGTTTTCATGTCACTGTTATCATCTTTAATTCCTTTTTACAGTATTCCTTCCATTTCTTAGCCCTTTCAGTAGCTTCCTGAATATTTTTTCTTTATTCTTACCAAAGTCTTCCTATAAGTTTTGTTTAGCTACTTTTACACATAATTTTCTCTTGCATTTCTCTGTATTCTTTTAGGGCATCTGCTGACTTATTTGCTAGGAGCTTTCAGTATGCTTTCTTGTATGACATGCTTCTTTAACACATGTCCACCATGAAGGTGACCCTGAAGAAGGTTGAAACAATGAATTTTATTATTAAAATTTACCTCAAATGGCAGTTGATTCTACCCAGAAAATACATAGGAAATTATATTAAAGAGTATTAGAAATCTAGTGGAAACTATCATTTAACAGTTCACAGAATCTACAGCTAAAGGATTTCAGGGTGATAGGGTGTTGCATTAAAAACTGAACATGGAAATTACCATTGCCGACTCTAGGAGTCCTGGTGCCCCGATGCAAATTTAAGTTGAGCACCCTTTACATTTTTTAAAAAATGTAGTTAAAATTTAAAGGTTAAAACTCAAAGCACATATTTTTATGGAAAGTTGTGTACTTTGAAAAATACATATATTAACAACACAGCAAAAATTGCAAAACATGCAAAAATGCAGACAGAATTACAGATGAATTAGAGATGAACAAACCAGAAAAATTGCACGATGATAAGAATAATTTAATTTTTAATGGGAAAAAAATGTTTGAAAAAATTATTTAAAAGTTTACTTTTCTTGATTTTATGGGAGCAAATCATACAAAATTTCATTTGTTTCTAGTTTCTTGCAGATATCACCTTCATTGCAATCATTGACAATCCAACCAGTCTTTCCTGTGAAATACTAGATCCTGGATATGTTTTAATGAGCTTCAATCTTGAAAATGATCATTCGCCACTTGTTACTTAAACTGGAAGTGTCAAAAATATTCAAAGCAAAATTGTTAAATTAATTGCAATATTTTCAGTGGGTCTAAGCTGTTACTCTTCTGTATCCTTTAGAATTTGTATTTCATTATATAATTTCGTGGCGCAAATATCCTTTTTCACAATCAGTTGGTGCGACTTGTAAATCATCACAGTATTTTCTTAAGCTGTCCTCATCCATATGAGAAATTTCCTTGAAACTAGATAAAAACTGAAATATGTTAAAGTGACTTGTCAATGGATCAAACCTTTCAGCCAAAGAATTAATAATAGTGACCACAATTGGAAGAAAAAATCTGACTTTAAAGTTATATTGCAGATCTAGTAGCACTTAGTCTGAACATTTATAACAGAACAGTCTTTTCTTACATCTGCATAATATACTGCTTTTGAACTCAGGAGATTCTAAATCTAATGCTAACTTTTGTCAATTCAAGTATACCATTAAAATTTTTGTCCAATCTAAATTCTTCAGTGAAGTCGATTACATTATTTAGGGCATTTATAGATTCATTGAAATTTGTGTTTAGATTTTGAAGCATTTTGCTCACTACATTGATCCTGCACAAAATTCACACCAGATTATAAATGAACACAAAAATCTATAGCCTTTAATGTTCAAAGGTAATGTTTTTGCTTTATATTTTGTGTTATTGTCATTAATTTGAATATTATCATAAATTTCCACAAAATAATCTAAAACTTCTTCAGTATTATATCTAAGCGAATGAAGAGCGTCAATCCTTGCTTCTCATCTAGTATCAGATAAAGTTTTAAGTGCAATTTTGGTGTACTTTTTCAGTACATTCCATTGTTTAGTCAAAGCATTAAAGAATTATAAATTTCTTGTATATTGCTAAAAAACTCACTGTTTTAGTATTGACTTGAGCAGCATCAGTGATCACCAAATTCAATGTGTATGCTGCCCATGGGACAGAGTGCTTGAGACCTAATGTTTGATAAGTGTCACCGAATGCCACTGTTTTCCTGGCATGTTCGTGCCGTTATCGTATCCTTGTCTCTACAAATTTTTAATATCTAAATTTAAATCTATTTAAGTTAAGGGATATTATCCCATGTTGTTTCTTAGCTGAATAAGAAACTCAGAGTTTCATGCCGAATATAGAAACTATATAAAATTCAGCGATTCCAAGCGTAAGCAAATACCTGGATACTGCAGCAACTGACCCTTGAAGGTAGTGCAAGCTGAGGCAACTCGTATAAAGGGCAGAGCAAGCTCCGATCACTATTCTTGATATTTACCCATAATGTGAACTTAACTCCTAGGAGCTGTATTATTGTTCAACATTATGAGAGAAGGTCACACCGGTTTTGACCTTTTTTGAGGTCTCATCACTGAGTAGGTAGACCTAGTTAATACCAAGTTTGTAGCGAACAGAACTTGCATCCCTTCTATGAGAATTGCCAAGAGGTGTCCTATTAAATTACTAATTATATAATGAAGAGCCAAAGCTTCAATTCGGCGACATGAACATATTTAAGTTAAGGGATATTATCCCATATTGTGTCTTAGCTGAATAAGAAACTCAGAGTTTCATGCCGAATATAGAAACTATATAAAGTTCGGCGATTCCAAGCGTAAGCAAATACCTGGATACTGCAGCAACTGACCCTTGAAGGTAGTGCAAGCTGAGGCAACTCATGAGTTAAAATTTGAATCTACTTACCTCAGTATGAATTAACTACACTCACTGTGTGTTTGGCAATCGACAGTTCGATGATTTATCTAAAAACAACGTGAGGTCTGTTCCACAAAAAATGCCCAAATGTCACTTCGTAATAGAGGTTAAGCCGGATACACGTGTGCCTCACGTCCTAACTGACAAATGTGCATTGCATGTAAAAAAGAAAGTCAGTAATATAAGGTGCCCCAGATAAGTGCCTGGCTCGTTTGGTGCTTCTGACAGCTCTCAACCACACATGTTGAAAAACAACTTGCAGTTTTTCTAAATGTTATTAAAACTCACAGTATTTATTACAATATATTTATTGAATATCCACATTTAATAAATGCTAATATTAAAACGTGTTTTTTATTTTATTTTTTCTACTCACTTCAGCACCCCTTGAAGAAGGTGCCCCGGTGCAATGCATCGCCTGCTTACCATTTTAAGCTGGCCCTGGAAACTACATCGGTATAATGAACATTGGAACTGGTTTGCAGAGTGTCAGAAGTCTTATGGAGCAACAAATTGTACTACACCCTTTTCTGATTGCATGGGTGAATGTAAGTGTGACAAATGCCTTGGGAATACTGTATGCTTAGTTCATCATCTTGACTAAAGTTTTTTTTATGTTGGAGGGGTATAGTTTGGAGTTGTTCCTTTGTTATTGACTCTGCTCTTTTTGGTTACAATGCCTGAAAGAATGAATAATGCAAAACGTCTATGTTGTGTTAATTTTCCATAACACTCGTAATTCTTTCATTCCTTTCATATTGCAGATGAAAGAATTGTGATGTTATTGTAACATGCCTTGATTTAAAAAAAAAAATAAAAAAAATGATGTGAAAAAACTTAATTGGTCTAGTAGGATAATGAACTGGAATGTAATTGGTCAAATCAATAGTTCATCAGTAGAACAGATTTGTGACCGCTAAGGGAAAAATACTTGTGTTACCACACTGGAGTGGGTAACAATTAAGTTTTGCTATTAATTCTGATTTTAGCAATGTCTACCAGCCACAGTTAATAAATTATAATTATTTTGGTGATTAGTTTCATCGTTACTTTATTGAAATTCTTAGGGCATACAGAAAAAAAATTCTGTACAGTAGATGACACTACACTATGCTAAATGGAAACAGTGCTTAAGCCATCATTCAGGGATAAAACATAAGCATGGCATAACCAAATAGAGAACAAACTCATAACCTTTGTGATTCAAGAGTTGATCAGATCTTATTAATTGGGTCATTCACCAGGGCTTGACAAATGCAAAATCCTTCTTGCACCCAAGCAACTTTCTCCCATTGTTTTTTATATTTCCCAATAAGTCAGGAGTTCCACAGAGTAATAACTGCTGTCGTATCATTGTTTGGAGAACATTCCTTTATGTAAGAACCATTCCAAAAAAAAGTAGATAAAAAGAATAGAAAGAACATTAAAACATTATATTTTTTTGGAAAATATAATTTGTTACATTAATTTTTATTATTGGAATGGCCTTTTATATTATGTATTTTCTGTTGTTTTCTTAGTTAAAAAAAAAGTTTCTTTAGAAAGTTTTTTTATTTATTATTATTAAATAAACGTTTTATCTCACAGTAGGCTGATACAAGAACTTAAGTTCTTGTCCTCAAGCCAATTGTGTTTTGTTGAAATTTTTCTCTTGGATTGTTTCGACACAACTGTTATTAAACCATGGCTTGGATAGATGTTGGGTGGAAATTTGAATAAAGTGGAATCTTCATACCAATGAGGATAATTTCAGTAACTTGTTCAAAGCAATCCTTTAGATCAGGAATAGGGAAGTGGTAGCCCGATCATGTAGTGAAAGGTTTGAATGCCTAGAAGATAGCATCTGATTAGCTAGTCAAAAAACATAAATTGCTTTTCTGTGGAAAGGAAGCTTGCATGAGATTATGGTCCAAATTATCAAGAAGAGGTGACATTAAAGAGAATTAGTTATGAAAAGATAAAAGCACATTTGGTTGAATGGAAAGGTTTTTGGTAGATGGACATTGTGTGTTAGATCAATGTTTACTGCAAATGCTCTTGCAAACCTAGCTGGAGGAGATGTCAGGTTATTCAAAAGCTCCAATATATTTCATCCAATATTACATGAACACCATTGGGGTAAACAGACTAATTAGTACATTTAAAACATGAATCATAAGATTGAGTCAAAGTTGAGTGAAATATATTGGAGTTTTTTAAATAAAATTCTCTCTCTCTACACACACACACACAGGTATCCCTTGATTAACATGATTAATTAATCCCTCGATGTTATCCCATATATCAGAAGCGTGTTAATCAAATATAATAATCGTAAAAATTGCAATTCGTCCATGATCGGTTACTGTATTAATAATTCGTTTTGGATGGTACTCTTTTAGGAAAGATAAAAAAATGAATGCAAAAGTAAATGTTTAATAAATGCTTGTACCTACATTGGTTACTGCACTTTTTTTTATCAAAAAAAAAAGTTATCAAGAGTCGTTTGAATAGTTTTAGTTTTTTTTTCCTATCAGCATAAATTCTACAATAAGCAAAACGACTCTCTAGACCTCGGCAAACAAGCATTCTTCGATTAACATCTGGATCCACATCCATTACTTGCTGTTTCACCAATTGCAACGATTCCTTCAACCACGTTGTTCACAGGATTTTGAAAACCACCTACGTCATTAGTGCATTCTGCAAAAGTTTTTTCCAAACAGCTCTCATGCAGCAAGAAGACACTTGCTCCCACGAATCATTGTTTTCAATTATGTGTTTAATGCTAAAAATTTTCCAAAATTCTTGGGGCCTAAACACATTTCCTCCTGTTGTTTCTACTGCCTTTGAGAATGTCTCTTTAAGAAAATAAGCTTTGAAAGTTTCAGTGATGTCCATGGATTGTAGCAACGATGTAGTATTTGGAATTTTGGTAAATTTAAAGGCTTGTTAATTAAAACTCTTGCCATGCATATCAAGGGATTGTCGCAATTAATTTCTCTGCATTAATCAAATCCCACTTTAAGCAAGGGATACCTGTATATAGAATTTAGTGAATTGTAAGAACAAGTGAATGCAATTGAAAGGCAACAAGGATGCCTTTTGCCATCCTTGGAATTCTCTTCTCTGATGGGAAACTTTGTATTACACAAAGAGTATGGCCATTATTAGGAGTCATACACAGCATACTTCAGATAGCCAAGATTGTGGTTGAGTTTCTTTTCAGGAACAGATCAGGATGTCTATAAGTGATTTACAGTTTTATTTTTAAGAATGTTGTTTTTAGTAATCTAATTTTTTGATATTTTTGAGGGAGCTTTTTTTTATAACTGCAGTGAGACATATTATCTATTCTGTTCGTGGCTTATTGTAATTGAAAAAAAAGTAGGGACAAGCACTGAAAATAAATACTTTTATACATGCTATTCATGCAGAGCATCCAGTCTTCCAAATATTCATCTATAATGAAATGTTTTTATACCTATTAATTAGTGTCTAATAATAATTTTTTTATAATGAATTTTAGATTTGACAACTACTCTGCAGCTATGATGTGTGATGGGATACCTGTTAGTCTTGGACTTTGGGATACAGCAGGACAAGAGGATTATGACAGATTACGCCCACTTTCATATCCACAGGTTAGTCTTTTTTTTTCCCATGTACTGAGCCATGCTTCTGTACAAAAACGTATAAAACCACAAATGATATATAAAATGTTGCATAGTGTACTTTTAGCAGTTTTTTTAAATGTGAATCCTACCTATGAAAGCCTGAGAACATGGTGCATTAGTACCATGTTCTCTGTTAGTGGGTAAGAAATGCCAACTGCAGCATTAACAAGTTCAAATGCCCAAATATAAAAAATGAGGTACCTGAACAAACTCAACATCAACAGATCTAAGATAGGCACTATCAACATAAGTATCAATAGAAAAGAAGTCAAACTGGCAGAAAATCTAAAATACTAGGTTAGCATAAGTTACATTACTGGAACCGACAAAAATGGGCATGATTCTTCTAAATAAATATAAGATATTATATTTAGGCAGTGGTGGTCAGGAAAAAGACACAGTAGCTATAAAATTCAGCACCTAGCACAAAGATAAACTTCTTGATTGATAGACGTTTTTAAAGTATAGTGATCAGAGCACATTTCAAAATGAAGAAACGGATAGTAAAATTTATTTTCACTTATGGTCCCACAGAAGGCTACTAAAGAAGATTAGAAATTTTTAGACCACTAGAGATGGTATCTGACATAAAGAAAATGAAAAGATGATCCCTATTTGAGGATTTAAACAGCACATGAGAAATGAATAACAGACATACAGAAGTGTTTTTGGAAAATTTGGAGAAAAGGGCAAAGTTATTAATAATGCTCAGTATTTGCTAAATTTTTTTCAACATAAAGGTGTGCACATTCACACGGACACATAAGGCATAAGAAAAATAAATAAGTCTGACTGTTATTTGTCGATAGCAATATCTTAAGTTGGTTCAGGATACAAGCCTATCTTAAACTAGCATGAACAGAATTGAAATAAGATATACAGAGGATTTGAAATAGGAAGTGATCACCATTTAGTTTTGAGTGATATTGAAAAGAAAAATATGCAATAATTTTTAAGGTATCAATCAAACATATATAATATTTACTCAAATATACAAATATTATTAGAGAGGGAGGGAGGGGGAAAAAAACACAAGAACCAAACCTTGGAGTCTTTGTGGCATACTCGAAAGAAAAGATTTTCTGCAGGTTGCTTGTAAGGATGGAAAAATCCAAACTTTGGTGTGGATTCAGGACGGAAGTTGGAGGTGGCCCTTGAAAAGAAGAAAAAAGCATATTGAAACTGTCTAACAAATAAGTCAGTAGATGTTCTTAGAGAATACATAGAAAAATGTAATATAACTGTAAAATTAGCTAAACATTTCTGGATATCTGTAGTAAAATTCAGATAGGCCCACAAGTTAAAATAATATTAAATTATGAGAGAGTGGGGGGGGGTCTGGAAAGTTCTGATAAACACCTAGAACAAAAACTATATTAAAGCAACTAATAAAAATTGAGCTCACTGTTACCTCTTCACTGGATGAAGAAATACAGGTGTTTGAGGACAAGGTATTAGAGCTGTTGCACAAACTGAATAAGAATTCAGCAATAGGTACTGATGGGATATCAGCACATGTGCTAAGAGTGTTCAGCTGAACTGGCTATTCCTTTGACCAGGCTGTTTAATGAGTCTCAGAACAGGGAAGATTCTACAGGAATGGAAAGAATGTATGGTAATTCCATTGCATAAGGGTGGTGCAAAGACCGATGTATCCCACTGTCAACCAATTAGTATCTCAGGAGTGGTGGTGAAGATTTTGGTAGGGCTCGCATTCAGAAATGGGTTGACAGTGAATCTATAGGGTGGCCATAAATTAACTTTCCTTCTTTGAAGGTATCTGTAGCTAAAACTAATACATGGAATGAGGCCACATTTTATATTGTGACTTTCGAAGACATGGGGAGATGAATTCTGCAAAAAAAAAAAAATATTTAGTACCAAAACTCGCCAATAGGGGAAATTTTGGCGCTGGCAGAGTCAAAAGCAGTCAAATATTTGCAGTAAACGCAGGTAAAAAGAATTATGCAAATTTTACTGTGCGCACATGACAGCAGCGCCACCAATTCCACTTAAAGGATTGGGAATGTTCAGGCAGTTATGACTAACGAATTGTGCTCAATATGTATCCTACCTTGCCTCAGTGTGCTTTACTTGTTAAGTTGTTTTACCTTAAACAGTGCAATGCCGTAGCGAACCTTCGGGAATTCAGAAGGCTTCATAACCTGCGTACAGGTCCTATGTCAGCTGTATCACTGAGAGCTATGATTAAGAAGTTTGAAGAAACTGGATCACTAGGAGTTATACCTGGCAGAGGATGGAAAGCAGTGCAAGAAGAGACAGTAACAGACGTTGCTACTGGGGTGTTCTACACAGGGACCAATACTGGTCCAAGCGCTCGTGGACAGTCTGGAAAATCTTACAGAAAATGCTTCACTTCTATCTGTATGAGTTCAGCTGTAGAGCATGTCGCACATTGGATGCAATTTGTTGTACACAAAGGTCAGCACATTGAAAATCGTGTATGTGGTCCAGTGGATTCTGATGAATAAAACATCATTTCCTGTGAGTTCAATCACTATGTTAATTTCTGTCTCTCTTGCAAGTTGTTTTAGTTTAATTATTATTATTCTTATTATCATTGTAACATGCCACATATCTAGCTGGAATGAGTGATGCGGCTGTCGCTTACACCGTCAATGTTATTATTCCATTTTATTGCCTTTAATGTAATTATCCGCTTGTTTTAGGCTCCACCAGTGCCAAAATTTCCCCTATTGGCGACTTTTGGTACTAAATATTTTTTTCGCAGAATTCATCTTCCCATGCCTTTTAAAAGTCTCAGTATAAAATTTGGTCTCATTCCATTTATTGGTTTTAGCTACAGATGCCTCCAAAGAGGGAAAGTTATTTTATGGCCACCCTATACTTTGCAATGAACAACAAGGGTTTACTAAGGGAAGGCCATGTTTTAGCAACTCGCTCACATTCTATAACAATGTTACCATTGAACTAGACAAGAGGGAATCGATGCACCATGATACTTCTGGATTTTCCTAAGGCTTTTGACAAAATACAGCATGGTAGACTATTACATAAATGGGAGAATGGCTTGGATTATAGAATATTAGCATGGATAAGAGGATGGCTGACTGAGAGATATCAGAAAAGTGGAATACGGGGGATTTGAGTCCGCAAGATTTAAGATAAATAGTGTGTACCACAAAGATCACTGTTTGGTCTACTGTTATGCAATCTGTGCATTAATGATATCGGGAAGGATTTGACAAATGACATATCTTTGCATAAGCTATTTGCTTATGCAAAGTTAGGTAGAATAATCAGGAATGCTGCTGATATGCAGTACTTGCAGAATGATTTAAATAGGCTGTAATCATAGCATGGGAAAATGGATGTCAGTAAATGCAAAATAATGCACTTTGTGATTAGATATCTAATGTTGTATTATACTGGTGGGATTATGCTAGAAGAAACTGATGGCGCTAAGGATCTTGGTTAGATAGGAAGTTGAAGTTCAGGGGCCATGTAGCAAAGATTACAAATACAACTCAAAAGATAATTGCAATGCTGAAACGAAACTTCACATGTAAAGATAAGTATGTCATTTTGCTCTCTACAAGGCCTTGATAAGACCTCACTTGAAATATTGTGTGCAGGTCTGGTCTCCTGGTTTCCATTGCGATTCTGATATAGTGGAGAGAGTGCAAAGGAGATATCAGGATCGTAGAATACTGTTTATGAAGACAGAGTGAGAATTTATAGACTGCAGACACTAGCAAACAGGAGAAAGAGGGATGATATGATTGACTTACGAACATTTGAAAGGGTCATACAGAATTTCAATTTATGAAGGGTGGGGAAAGGACAAGAGGGCATCCTTGAAAGCTGAGAATGAATGCTGAATGCTGCTAAGAAGGGGGTGAGGCTAGATTTTTCTCTAATAGGGTAGTACGTGATTGGAATGGATTGCCATTGGATGTTGTGAGTGCAAGCGCAGTGTGAATTCAAGAATAAGTATGATAGCTGGTGCGTGTAGTATGTAGCCTCCCTCGATGAGTCACTGACTCCCTAGAGGTCTCTCTTAATAATAAAATAATAACTACAAGAAAGAACATAAAGTTACCATTATAACTGCTACTAGTATGTTCATTCTTGTGTTATCAGTTGCTTTAATATCATTTTTGTTCTAGGTGTTTATCAGAACTTTCCAGACTCCCCCCTCCACTATATATTAAATGAATTAAAGTTTAGAAATTAATAACGTAGTATTTGTAAAGCTGTTAGTTAAATGTTTATTTTTGTATGTTACAAGAGACATTTTTCTGATGTTTTTCTTATATTTGACTACTAATCTTGTTTAAAGTGAAATAAAATTAGATATTATTGATTAATTATGACTTTGTACAAGCTTTTCAAAAGTTTCATGTTGTTTGTATGTAGATATAACATGTCTACATACAAACAACATAGATCTCCCAAAATTATGGGAGATCTATCCCAAATTGTTCGGTCTATCTCGATCCTCTCACTGATCTCATAAAAAAAGTGTTAATTTTTCTTGGGTAAAAGCACACTGTAAGCATTGATCTTAAATCTATTTTGACAAATCTACCTATTCTGATTCACCCAAAGTTAGTATCTGAGTTTTATATTTCACCTGATGCTACATATAATTGTATAGTAGCTGTAGTGGAACAATCTGAATTGAAACTAGTCTCATTTCTCAGTAAGAAACTTAGTAGAGAGGAGTTAGTCCTCAGTAGAGAAAGAAACATTAGCATAATTTATCCTCTTAGGAAGCCGAAGTATTTGTTATATAGCCAGCAAATAGAACTAAAGTCATACAAAAAAGCCTTTGACATTTTTTAATAATGTCAAGGGTAAAAACCAAAGAATTGTCAGACAGGATTCTCTGGAAGTTGAAGAATATGACTTTAAAGTGTCCTGTTTACCTGATGCACAATGTAGTTGCTGACTCTATTTCTGGAAGTGATGCAGGTAATGTGAGCAAGCATGCTGAAGCGAATGATGTAGATCTATTTCAGTTTAAGTAAAGTATGATGTCATTGGAACCTTCTAAGAAATTAATAAAAAGGAAGAAAATCTAAAAGTGGAATAGTGAATCTACATGAGAGAAGCATAAACTGGCATTGAATCAACTGAGAAGAGAAAGCGTGTTAAAAGTAAGTGACTTTGTCTGTCTTCAAGACAAATATGATCAGAGGAGGAAAGGTAAACTAGGATTAGTAGCATCGGGACCATATAGTTTTGAAAAAGATGTCTCCTGTGACATATAAAATTGTCATTGTTAAGTATCCAAATAGCTATGTTGTAGCGCACTAACAGGTTCAAAAAGTATTATGATAGAAGTACTGTATTTTTAGGGAATACTTTAAGAAAGTTCCTCTTGGATGAACAGCTGAAAGAAAATTCAAAAATTTCATTGTCTAAATGGAATGTTCATACAGAGAGATGGTGAAATTACTGATGGGCATTCTTTATAGATGCAGAGCTAGGTTTAGTAATTATTCCCTAAGACCATCTTCCAATCATAAGGGAACTGGTAAATTTTGTTAGTTTAAAAAAAAATTCTTTTTATTTTATTTCAGTGGGAAGGTCCATGTAAGTCAAACTGGGAGAAGTTTCGAAACAAAAAAGCATATATTTAAAACATTGAAAACAAGAAAGAAGCAAAAAGTGATTAAGTTGCACACATTTTTGTAGAATATCGCACTATTGACTGGACATCTGCATCCATGCCTTAGAAGAAAAACACTTTTGCCATATGTTCAGTCTTCTGAGGATTATTTGCTCACATTGTGCATTAAACAGAAACCAGAGAATTTTTATACTTCATGACATCTGGAAGTTTGGAAGTTTTTAATTTGTGTATGTTATATGTGAGACTTCTGTTATGCTAGTACTCAAAAGTTTTACACAACAGTGTACAGCCTGCACGTGTCTAATGATATTTTCTGACTATTTAGTATCTTCCAAGGCTGTCTGAAGGATTTAGATGTTTTTTACATTTTTCTTATAAATGTAGAAGTAATGTTTCGAATAAGAATATAAAGGTTTACTAAGCTCATTTTATGCACATGATGTTATACTCCTAAATAAGTCCAGTAGAAATTTTCAAGATTATTTGGCTAGATTGAATAAGTTCTGTAACAACTTCAGTATGGAAAATCAGTAATAAAACAAAAACCGGGAATATTGGCAGGAACAATGAAAACATCACGTGCATTTTCAGTGGAGAACCTATAGTATGGGTAAATATTTGAGTTTTTTAGATGTACTTTTTAGTGAAGATGGGAACTAATTGAATTGATTTTTGTGGTGTGAGGGAAATTAGCCCAAACACAGAAATTAGCAAGCCACGTGTACTAACCACCATCAATTGTTGGAGCGTTTTGAAGGCTGAATGGCAATGTGTCTCACCAAAACAGTGTCAGCAACTTGTAGGCAACCTTCGCAATGTGTTGCTGCAGTTATTGCTGCAAAGGGCGGCCAACATGTTATTGACATGCATTCATCATGTATAGTCTGCCAGACCAGTGGTGTCTGGATACTTTGACAGGGCAGTGTATAGTAACTGGATTAATTCAGAGAGCTCAATACTAACAATTTTAAATTTTTTTATGGTGAAATCTGTATAAACTGTCAATATTATCAAAGATTTTTATAGTATTAAAATTTGAACTAATAGGTTATTAAAAAAAGGGTAAGTAAAACATCTTTCAGAGAAAGATGTTAAGCTGAAATGTAAACTTGGGAGATGAAGAACCAGAAAAAAAACAAGTGGTACAAAATATTTTTAATTTATTGATAGTATCTGAGGACTTTCATTCAGATATACATTTTATTTTTTTTTATAAATTAGGTGATTTATATATTAAACATCTTAAAAAAAAATTGGAAAGAAATTGGATAATTAAATGTATATTCCCCTCCCCTGCCCTCCATTCACCATAATGTAATGGTTTCTTTTAATACTCTTGCAGAATTTAATTCAGCATTATAATTAAATTCACTTGTATTTTTGTCTACAAAGAACACAAAAATGATGTAATTAATTTTGTAGAATGTTATTAGAACACTTTTGCTAACTTTAGTTCGCATGTAAAGTACTGCAAAACTTCCACAACGTTTCATAATGATAATGGTTACAATGCATGAAATTTCCATTTTTCATAAGTCAAGAACTGCACTGCATTTTAAGCCAACAGATATCAAGAAACTATCATTTTGTTTTAATAAAGTAAACTGTTTTCCTTACCCTGAAAATTTACCTTTGTTATGTTGTTGTTTTTCTAATATTTTTATTGCTATTATTTCTCTTGTGCCTACTAAGAATATCTCTCTGGGACCTGTTTCCCTTTTCAAGCTCTGACAATATTTGTTTGTTTTAGCTGTGCCAGTCAGAGCTTTAGGACAGAAAATTCTTGTCCAAAGAAAACTTCCCAGAGATCAAGTGTTACCTAACCTTGTTAAAAGAATTGAGTAACTTAAAGTAATCTTAGCATACAATGATGGCCTAAATTGCTCTTAACTTTCTTTATATTCCCTTTATGCATAGGTCCATGATTTTATGAGTGGTAAAATCAGTCTCATGCTCAGATAAAACTCAGGCTTACATAGAAAAACATGTTTATTAAATAGCTGAAAGGATTACAATTAAGTTTAACATATCAAAGCAAAATTCAATAATTTCATTACTAAATTACTAGTTAAACAGAATAAGAAAATTACTCAAACTGACAAGCATACTATTCACATTCCAGGAATAAATTAGGTTCACACATAGCTCAAAACATAAATTAAAATCCTAAACTAAATCTGCTATCATATTGACCCCTTCAGATTAAATTAGAAACAACACAATCTTAAGTTCTCAGACTACCAGTCCAACATAGGTAATAAGTCGCTCACTAAGCACATGGTCACTTAAGAGTTCTCCTTCTTCCTTCAAGAAATCTTGCTCCTTCTTCCCTCCAAAACTAACTATTACACAAATAAGAAAAGTCTTAGTACATTACCACCTTGACATGATGAAGTCGTGATTCTTTCGTCCATTCTTTGTGATGGGACATCTTTCTGCTACTGTAGATTGCAGCCACGTGTTCGTCACGAAATGACCACTTTTCTTTGCTGGATACTCGCTCATCTCATGGATTGCTGTCGCTAGCTCGACCTCCATCAAAAGGAATCCTTTGCTATCTCAACATCGCCGAAAGCTTGACCAATGGCCCAATTTGGAGGATTGCCGTCATCTCGCGTATAGCATGCCTGACTCCTTCAGTTAGTAACCAGGAAGGAGATTGCGGCCCGGCGCCGTCGATTGGTCAGCACTGCTGGTCCACACGAGAAAAACCGGAACAGAAAAAAACGGGGGGGTTAAAACACGCGTGAACTTGTACTTATCCCCTGTTACAGTGCCATCTTTCCACATTCGAATCTTATTCATGGCGCCTTCCTATTCGCTCTTACGAAGTGGCATCATACCTCTTTCTTCGATGAGTGCTCTATTCGTAGAACGCGAGTTCTGTTCACTTTCCACGAAAGCTTTCGGTTCAGGCGTTACGTCATCGTGGGCAGCTAGCTTTGTTTGCACTTAGACAAACATTCTTACATAGAGTATATTTTTGACATCAACAATTTTAAACAATATAATTCTATTTAGACATACAATTTTCTCCTCTGAATGATATAATCATGTAATCACAAGAAAGATATTTATTTAACCAAATATTTCGGTCTGGAAATAGCAGACCATCGTCAGTGGTAATACAAGAACAGTTTAAAAAATATAAGCTAGAATACTAACAATAGATCGTTAAAATTATAACACGCTGCGTGATGTTAAATCACTAAGTATGAAACGGAATATTTTGAAGTACAAACATGATTGAATTTGTTATTTAAAAAAAAAAAAAAAAAAAAAATTAATGAGTAATCTTGATTAGACTTTCCCAGATTTTTGATATAGATATACAGTCATTACGATTCAGGTTGGGGCGATGGAGCAAGGCCTCCACGCTTTCCTTGAACAAACATTCGAACCTATAACGGGATCTATGTAAGAGGCGAGTCTTGGACCAAAGGATGCTGTGGTTAGTTTCAATCCTGTGTTGAGCCAATCCAGACTTTTCAGGTTTGTTGTGAAGAATGGATGATTGATGTTCTTGGATTCTTTTTTCAAGAGAACGTCCAGTTTGTCCAAAATAAAAGAGATCACAGTTGCATGGAATTTGATAAACTCCATGAAGAGATAAAGTTGAGAGTTTGTCTTTAGGAGAAGGAAAATGAGAAGACAATTTGTTAATAGGTGAATACGTAGTTGTTAAATCATATTTCTTTAAAATTCTTGTGATAGGTTCTGAAATACTAGATATATAAGGAATAGGCACTCGACGTGTTGAAACTTTGTTGTTTTGTAGAGGATTATAAGAATTGAGAAGACGTTGAGTACTTTTTTTGTTTTTTTGAGTACTCAATGGCTTTTCTGAAAAAAGTACTCAACGTCTTCTCAATTCTTATAATCCTCTACAAAACAACAAAGTTTCAACACGTCGAGTGCCTATTCCTTATATATCCGGTATTTCAGAACCTATCGCAAGAATTTTAAAGAAATATGATTTAACAACTACGTATTCACCTATTAACAAATTGTCTTCTCATTTTCCTTCTTCTAAAGACAAACGCTTAACTTTATCTCTTCCTGGAGTTTATCAAATTCCATGCAACTGTGATCTCTTTTATTTTGGACAAACTGGACATTCTCTTGAAAAAAGAATCCAAGAACATCAATCATCCATTCTTCACAACAAACCTGAAAAGTTTGGATTGGCTCAACACGGGATTGAAACTAACCACAGCATCCTTTGGTCCAAGACTCGCCTCTTACATAGATCCCGTTATAGGTTCGAACGTTTGTTCAAGGAAAGCGTGGAGGCTTTGCTCCATTGCCCCAACCTGATAATAGCAAATTCAATCACGTTTGTACTTCAAAATATTTCGTTTCATACTTAGTGATTTAACATCACGCGGCGTGTTATAATTTTAACAATCCATTGTTAGTATTCTAGCTTGTATTTTTTAAACTGTTCTTGTATTACCACTGACGATGGTCTGCTATTTCCAGACCGAAATATTTGGTTAAATAAATATCTTTCTTGCGATTATATCATTCAGCCTTATGTCGCAAGTATCCTTGAAACAACAAATTTTCTCTTCTATTTTACTTCTTTCTAAGGTAATTCTAACATGTTTTCTTTTATATTTTGCTTTCTTAACTAATAGTACAAGTATTTCTAGCTCAGAATTGTTTCTTTTTAGATCTTGAAAGAGTCCTCATTCAAGATCTAACACCTTACATGTTTCATTCATTCCACCTGTACGAGGAGAGTGGCATTGAGTTAACTGGCAGTTTGAAGCTGGTGCACACATGCTTACTCTTGAAGCTAATTAACAGCTGTTTTGTGTTCATTGCTGCGGAGATTAGAATAAAAATATGGATTCCTTTTAGAGAGGAGAAAGAGCTGTAGGAATGTATTTGGAGACCTATAGATTTATCTGAAAGCATTTTTTTTCAAATGGTGTACAACCACCAGAAGCTAAAATTTTGGAAAGTGTCTAATGTTCTTGTTTTAAAAGAATAAACAGTAGTTAGTTTGGAAAGTGCAAATTCAAGTACTAGTTTTGGTTTAGTGAACAATTTTCAACCAGAAAGTTGTTTTTCTTCTAGTGTTCTTCAAGATAGTGTATTAAAAAATGCTAAAGATAAGAAAACTGTATGATTCAGATAAAGGAACTGAATTCATGAAGGGATTGCTGATAAAACTGTAAAGTCAACAGTTTATTCTAAGTAATTTTTCTTCATGGATAGCATTCTGGAGCAGGTAATTTTTTTGATAATTGTTTATACTGAGTTCTACTGATGTAGAACAAAATCCTTTAATTCCAAAGTGTTAACTTTGAGCCAGAGTGAGATGACTCTAGATTTGAAACTGATTGCAGTGAAAAGCTATAGTTCTTAATCCTAAAGAGAATTAGTAAAGAATTTGTCCTTTTATTAAATTTTTATTTAATTCCTGAAAGTAAATTAGTATGAGTCCATAGAAGAAAGTGTGTATCTTAGGGAATATTTTTAAACAGATTTATATAAATAATTATATTTATACATTTTTATATTAAATGATTTTTCTTTCTTGTCTTATTTACAAGGCTAAGATAAGTGAAAGTAAAGAGATTTTAATATTTTGGAAGAAAACTAGAATTGATTTCAAAGTAAATGAATATATTGGAAAGAAACTAGAAATACTTAAATAAATAATAACCATGGTAGAAGCCTAACCTATGTTTTTTTTTTTTTTTTTTTTTTTTTTTTTTTTTTTTTTTTTTTTTTTTTTAGGTGTGGGAATAAACAACATGCTAAGGAAATATATTTAAAAAATACATACGTATCATATACTTTTAAACAATAGTACATCATTTCTAAAGATTTTTTTTATTTATTTTGCTTTTACCACATTTCAAGAATTTTACTATACTCAGCACTGTTTTCTAGTACATCCTCAAGAAGCGCACGCGCGCACACACACACACCAGATAATGTGTCACTCTGATAGTTAACTTTCATGACTAGTTTTGACTACTCTTTTCTAAAGTTTTTTGATTCTCAGTTTTCTGCTTGGCTTACATTTCAATCTTCTAACCCATTCCTACCTATATCTTTAAATCTTGATCTTCTTCTTCTGCTTCTTTTTACTTGAAACACTTGTTTTGTTAATCTTGTATCTTGCATTTAAGTGATACCAACATCTTCGATGTTGTGTTCACTATCTTGTTTGTTCATTATTATTATTATTATTACTTGACACCTCTAAGAAGTCCAAAGACTCATCAGCGGAGGGCACCTACTCCACAGCTCTCAGTCTGCACCATCTGCATGGAACTGCAACTACCATCATCTACATCAGTGCCATCTACTGCCCACTAATTTTTTTTTTTTGGTCTGGAAATTGCATGTTTTCTCAAGGCTGATTTGTCTGTATATGGGATGAAAAACCAGTTTCCAGGAGAAAAAAGCCCTGCTACCTCCATATGAGATTGGTTAACTCGCCTTCAATTGAAAAAACCCATATAAAGATTCCTCTCATCACGACGAGAATCAGACTTGGGCCTTTTCCAGTCGATGGTTGCAACACTGTTGTTCTTCCAATTGTGCTACGGAGGCAGTATTAGATGAATAAAACTCTACGGATTATACTATGCATTTTTATTAAGCACAGAATTTTTGTTAAAGTATCAAGAGCCCTATGCAATGTGTGGAGGAGTACTATTTCAGTATTTCTTTTCAGATTCAGACAGTGTAATAAGGTTTTGCAACTTGCTCTTGTGAGTAACCTCAGTCTTCTTACAAAGGATTTGATGTTTGTTGGCAATAGCATGTTCTGCAAGTCCTGGCTGTTCATGCTTGTGGAATTTAATTCATTTGAGTTGTTCATAATGAATAGCTTTAGATCTGTCAATTTGGCCAAAATGTGATAATTCATACGGCAAGGAATTTGATAGTCCAGGTTGGGCCAAAGGTGGAAGTTTTTGAGTCTACAAAAGCAGAATTCTTGTTAAATACAGTGAAACGACACCTTCAGGCCATCTAAGTAGTTTGGCTATTCCTTTAAGGACACCTTAATATAAGGAATGGTGATGTGATGCACCTCTTCTTATGAGGCAAATGACAAGGAAACCTATAGTTATTAACAATATTGTTAACATAATTCTACTTTTGAGAGAAACTTGTCACATGAAATTAAGAATTATCAACACATTACCACAAGAAAAGTATATTTAATATATTGGTAGATATTTCAGTTTGAAAATAACAAACTAAAATAACATCAGTGGCTTGACATGAAAGTCTTTTACAAGGTAGAATGCAAGCAATTGATCATTCAATAATTAGAACAAGCTGCGTGATGTTACATTGCTAATCATGATATCATTTCACTGAAGAAAGGTAAACATAAGAGTGAAGAAATAAATTACATGTGTAAATAAATTTACAATGTCATGCAAAAAACTTGATTTATAAAATCATATTAAATATATTATTAGACAGATGTAGTATCTAGAAGGTATTAATTTTAAAAAAAAAATTTAATGCGTTATTTGGATCAAACTTTCCCATATTTTTTACAAAGAAATTTGCAGTCATTCTGATTCAAGATAAGGCATTGAAGTAAGGCCTCAGCACCCTCTTTGAATAGATGTTCGAATTTAATCGACATCTGTGTAGAAGGCAAATTTTAGACCAGAGAATGTTGTGGTTTGTCTCTATTCTGTGTTGCGCCAATTCAGACTTATTGGATTTGTTGTGAAGAATATAAGATTGATGTTCTTTTATTATTTTTTCTATAGAGCATCCGGTTTGTCCAAAGTAAGAAACATGGCAGTCACATGGAACTTGGTATACACCAGGAATAAATATAGTTGAGCATTTATCTTTAGACAATGGGAAATAGGTGGATATTTTATTGATAGGAATATAAGTAGCTGTTAGATCATATTTCTTCGAAATTCTTGAAATTGGCTCTGAAATTCCAGAGATGTATGGGATTAGAACTCGATGTATTGATTCTTTGTTGTTTTGGTTTGGCTTGTAGGATTCAAACAGATGTTGTGTAGTCCTTTCAGAGAAGCCATTTAATTTCATGTAATGTTTGAAAGTAGAAAGTTCTTTATGTAAATGATGGAGTTGAACAATTAGTTCTAGCTCATTGAATTAAACATTTTATGATTCCTGTTGGGGTGCTTAAGTGTCAAAGCTGTATAACTGAGAGAAGACCTCCACGTAGTCTTTAAAGGAATGCGGAGAACGGACCAGGGCTTCTGACCTAATGTCCAATCCTCACCTTTTCGTGGTGCGCCCTGTTGGGTATCTACTTGGATACTGAACAAACGAGGATGGGATGGCAATTTGGGATTTAGCCAACCAAATTGTATTCTTATTGGTTAAACCAAAATAAAAAAAATGATGGTACAACATGACATAATTTCATGCCAGCTGGGGCATCGCCTGGTTAAACAAGGCCCCTGGTATTAAGTGGTATTAAGCATGATATCAAAATTTTAGATGTTAATGTCAGCTCTTTGTTTTATGCGGATGATGTTATACTTCTAAATAAATCTGTTACAAGTCTGCAAGATTCTCTGACTAAATTGAATAACTGTTGTAATAGATATGGTATGAAGGTTAGCAATAAAAAGACAAAGACAATGAAAATAGGCATAATCATTGAAAATGTCAACTATGTTGTGAATGGGGAACCTGTGGAACAAGTAAAACATTTCAGCTACTTGGCACAATTTTTAGTGAAGATGGTAAATTGAATATGGAAATAGACAACAGAATCAACAAGGCTGGTATGGTGGGAAGTCAATTGAATAAATTTATATGGAGTAAGAGAGAAAGTAGTCAGAACACGAAATTAGCTGTATACAAGACAGTGTTCAAACCAGTTTTAACTTATGGATCTGAGAGCTTGGTCAGAAGTGAAACACTTGACCAAAGACTAGAGACTGCAGATATGAGAGTCCTGAGAAAGATTAGAGGCGTGAACAGATGGTATCAATGGCAATATCATATTAAAAATGAGTATATTAGGAAAGAACTTGACATTGTCAGCATCCAGGAATGTGTTAGCAGAGCTGGTCTCAGGTGGTATGGTCACTTAAATAGAATGGGAGAGGGAAGATTAGCAAAACAAGTGTTCTCTGCCAGGTTGGCAGGAAAATGACCCAGAGGAAGACCAAGGTATAGGTGGATTGATAGTACGGTACAAAGTGCCTTAGACGATAGTAATATATAAGATCTGATAATGTTGGAGTCTTGACAAGTTACAGACTGATTTGGAGGAAAATTGTAGATAGGAAGTTAGTAATGATGTAATTTTTTCATATAGTACTGTCATATCCTGTACACCCCTTGAGGGTACATGGCAGGAATTTGAGGAAGGGCGATGAGCAGATTGTTCGGAAATGTAACGTCCAGTAAAAGTAGGTTTTCTGTAAACAGATGTTGTTAAATTACCTGATGGTGAGTGGATGAGTGATGGTGAAGGATGTCTGAAAAGGATAATTTATCTTTTTCAATTTCCATGGCAAACTTGATATGAGGGTATAAGGTATTGATTTTGGCTAAAAAGGAAAATAAGGAATCTCTGTTGTGTGCCATCCTGCAAAAATTTCGTCTGTATATCTAACCCAAAATGAAGGTTGTGGGTATATAGATGAAAAAAGGATGTCTTCTAAATGCTCCAAATAAATTGGCTAAAGTAAGTGAAGGTGGACTTCCCATGGCAGTTCCTTCTACTTGGTTGTAGAATTTGTTTTGACACAAGAAATATCTGGAGTGCATTACGGATCTGAATAATTTTATGTTATCTTGTGGGAAGATGTCAGTAAGTAATTGTAGTCTCTTTGTGAGGTGCATTTGTGAATAGAGATTATAAGGAGACATTTTTTAATTTTTTTAAGAAATCACAAGAGTTTTTCAAAAAAAAAAAAGACTAGATTTACCTATATGTGATTTCAATAAGTTCACTAAATATTTGGCTTACGGTAAGTAGGTGAATCAATAGTCTGCAATATTAAGTGGAATGGCTGTCTTGTGGATTTTTGGTAGTTTTGTATATTGCATTTTTTTAATTTATTTTATACACAGTCCAGAAACCCTTCTCTAGAGACCAAACATGAAACTTTTTCAACCACTTCAGGCTTCTAGTAAGCAGGATGGTGGTCTCACACCAAGTGATGGCATTCATCACTCACCTAAAGGCAATCATAAACATTCATTCCTGCAGCTTGTTGGTTGGAGAATGGGTACATCAACCACGTTGCCAATTGGCACATATCGAAACCACAAGCCTCTAAGCATTATATGCTTGGAGGCACAAGCTTCTCAGGTCTAGTATACTCCATATGTGTTTGTCTGTGTTCCTAAAGAATGCATGTTATTTTATCTTATTGTAGCTTGCAAAATTTCAATTTCTGATAATTTTCAATATATTGCTCAATGCACTGATTAATTTCATGTTGGAGGCTTAATGGATTGTATACATTACTCAAAGAGGATTAAAACAGAATTTAATTCTTCCTATATATCGTCTCAGTCAATAAGGCATCTTCAGGGGTTACAAAAAAATTAATGTAACTTATACAAATAACAAGATACTAAGCCCAACCACATGGATGACACTAAAGTTCTATCTAGGTGGAGCACCCTCTAAGGGCAGTTGCAGGTGGCCTGGAATGTAAAGTGGGACCTCTGGTGATAAGCGTCTCATTGATTGAGATGAAATATAGGAAGAATTAAATTCTGTTTTAATTGTTTTTGAGTGCTGTATACAATCCATTAAGCCTCCAAAATGATGTCCTCACAGCACTTAAGCCTCTACACATGGCACTGATTAATATGTGTAAATTTCATTTGCATTTCACTTTCCCCCCCCCTCTCTCTCTCTCTCTCTCATGTCTATTTCCAAGAATGGCCAAATAATGTTTTTAATTATACTGCTATGATTCTCTTATTTATAAATAAAATCTTGACCTTCCATTTAACTATATATATATGTGTGTGTGTGTGTGTGTAAATATATATAAATAAGTTTTCTTACCTTGGGAATAATGTATATTAGGGTTCCAAGTAATTTTATACTTGGGAGTGCTTAAGGGTCAAAGCTGTATAACTGAGAGGGGACCTCCACATATCCTTTAAAGGAATGCGGAGAACCAACCAGGGCTTCTGACCTAATGTCCAATCCTCATCTTCTCGTGGTGCACCCTGTTGGGTATCTACCTGGATACTGAATGAACGAGGATGGGATAGCAATTTGGGACTTAGCCAACCAAATTGTATTCCTATTGGTTAAACCAAAATACAAAATGATGGTACAACATGACAAAATTTCATGCCAGCAGGGTTTTCGCCCAGTTAAACAAGCCCCCCCCCCCCATTGTTTTCGCCAGGGTGAACAGCTAAAAGTCAGCTACTGAAACAAATCTGAAAACGCACCCCAACTCAACATCACCAGAGTTAAAGATTGGTACTATCAACATAAGAAGCCTGAATGGCAAAAAAATGGAGCTAGCGAAGGAATTAGATAAGTACCAGATCAACATAATAGGGGTGACTGAAACAAAAAAGACAAAAACTGGTGGAGATCTTTCTGAGCAATAAATACAAGATCTTATATTCAGGCAATGACAATCAAGGAAAAGAAGGTGTAGCCATAGTATTCAACACAAAATACAACACTCATCTTCTTGAATGGCAGGCAGTGTGAAGTAGAGTGATTTGGGCAAATATCAGAATGGGGAACTGAACAATGAGACTTATTTGTGCCTATGGTCATACAGAAGGTTCTACTAAGATAGAAGTGGAGGAATTTTTTGAAACTCTAGAGACAGCTACTGACACAATGAAAAAGGAAAAGTTGGTCCTTGTTGGGGATCTAAACAGCAGAGTAGGAAGTGATTGTCAGACATACAAAAATGTTTTGAGAAAATTTGGAGAAAAGAGCAAAGCTAATAATAATGGCAAATACCTGTTGGATTTCTGCTCAGGACATGAACTGGTTATTATTAACACCATGTTCCAACATAAAAATGTGCACAAATTCACATGGAGAGAAGAGGCTAGGAATAAGAAAAGTCTTATTGACTATGTTATTGTTGATAGTGATGTTTTCTCCCTGGTGCAGGACACCAGAGTGTACAGAGGATTTGAAATTAGAAGTGATCACTATTTAGTCTTGAACAGGTTAAAACTGAATTTCATATTGAAAAGAATGACATGTAAGAATGTTTTAAAGCGAATAAAAGTTGAGAAGCTCTCAGATGTGAACTGTAGACTAAAATACACAAAGATTATTGAAGAAAAAATGAAAGAGTTTGAGAACAAAAATCAAACCTTGGAGATTCAGTGGCAAACCTTGAAGAAAACCCTGATTAATTCAGCCAGAGAGGTATGTGGTGAGGTTGTCTGCAAGGATAGAAAAATCAGAACTCCATGGTGGACACAGGAAGTTAAACAGGCAGTGAAGGAAAAGAAGAAAGCATATCAAACGTTCCTGGCAAATAAGTCTGCTTGTGCTATCAGAGAATACAGAGACAAATGTAACAAAGCTAAACACTGTGTCAAACTAGCAAAACAAAAGTCATGGGAGGACTTTGGCAAGAACATAGAAAATAAATATCAAGAAGATGGCAAGATATTCTAGGGGTTGTTGAAGAAGCTTAGAAATGGAGGAAAGAGTGCTCTAAAAGAAGTTAGAGATGATAAAGGTGACATGAAAATGGGAGAAAAAGATATCCTCGAAGTATGGAGTAATTACTTTGAAAAATTACTAAATGAAACCATCAGTGATAGCACCAGTGGTAAAAAAACACTCAATAGGCATGCAGTCAGAAATACATATCCATACTTGAAGTAGAAAAAGCCATCAAAGGCTTGAAATGTTGAAAGGCAGCAGGAGTAGATGATATTCGACCAGAAATGTTGAAATATGGTGGTATAAAAATCTTGCAGTGGCTGCACTGCATAGTTCAGAATGCCTGGACAGAGGGACGAATTCCAGACGATTGGAGTTGAGCTCTCATAGTACCCATATATAAAAAGGGAAATAAAACTGACTGTGAGAATTAGAGGTATATCCCTACTGAGTGTTACTGGCAAGATATATGCAGGTATTCTTCAGAAATAGTTGAGAAGAATTGCGGAAGAAAAGTTTGGTGAAGAACAAGCTGGATTCAGGTCAAATAGAAGCTGTCAGGATCAGATCTTCACTTTACGACAAATAGTCGAGAAATCATGGGAATATAACAAAGATCTGTATTTAAGTTTTGTCGATTTGGAAAAGGCATATGACAAGGTGCCAAGAGAGAAGCTATTCAATATGCTACAGTTATATGGTGACAATGGGGCATTATATCAAGCAATACTTAGTCTTTATTTGAGTTGTAAGTCAGCAGTTAGAATTGAAGGAAGATGGTTTAATGTTAAATCTGGTGTGAGACAAGGATGTATATTATCCCCACTGTTATTCATTATCTATATGGATCACATTATGAAGGAAAGTGGTATTAAACATGATATCAAAATTGGAGATGTTAATGTCAGCTCTTTGCTTTATGCGGAAGATGTTATACTTATCAATAAATCCGCTACGAGCCTGCAAGATTCCTTGACTAAATTGAATAGCTGTTGTAATAGATATGGTATGAAGGTCAGCAATAAAAAGACCAAGACAATGAAAATAGGCAGAATCGTTGAAAATGTCAACTGCATTGTGAACGGAGAACCTGTGGAACAAGTAAAACATTTCACCTACTTAGGCACGATTTTCAGTGAAGGTGGTAAATTAAATATAGAAATAGACAACAGAATCAATAAAGTTGGTATAGTAGGAAGTCAATTGAATAAATTCATATGGAATAAGAGAGAAAGTCAGAACACTAAATTATACAAGTTGTGTTCAGACAAGTTTTTTAACCTATTGATCTGAGAGCTGGATGGATCAGAAATAAAACACTTGACCAAAGACTAGAGACCACAGATATGAGAATCCTGAGAAAGATTAGAGTCGTGAACAGATTGCATCAATGGCAATATCATATTAAAAACGAGGATATTGGGAAAGAACTTGACGTTGTCAGCATCCAGGAATGCGTTAGCAGAGCTAATCTCAGGTGGTATGGTCACCTAAACAGAATGGGCTAGGAAAGATTAGCAAAACAAATGTTCTCTGCCATGTTGGCAGGAAAATGACCCAGAGGAAGACCAAGATATAGATGGAGATTGATACGGTACAAAGTGCCTTAGACGATAGAAATATAAGATTTGGTAATGTTGGAGTCTTCACAAGTAACAGACTGATTTGGAGGAAAATGTAGATAGGAAATTAGTAATGATGATGTAAATTTTTCATGTAGTACTATCATATCCTGTACACCCGTTGAGGGTACGTGGCAGGAATTTGAGTAATTTTATAAACTTGGTTATTAACCTTTATAAAATTACTTGATAACCCTAATATACATTATTCCCAATGTAAAAAAACTTATTTACAACTATATCTCCTCCAGAGATTCTTTTTCAAAATAAAAATACCTTGTAGCAACTTGTATAGGTAAAGTTGATAAGGCTCTGTATTACTAAAACCTTGGTATTTAGGGTCTAGCTACTCACTGAGGAGACTTCAAAAAAGGTTGAAACCGGTCTGGGTAGTGACCCCACCCATAATGTGTTGCAGTATACATCTCTTAGTCAGATAGTATTTTTCATAATGTAAAGCATAATAGTGATCAGAGCTTTACCCATCTTTACAATGAGTTGCCCTGGTGTTGCACCACCTTTATACTTGAACTACGTTCAGTTGCAAACTGAACTGTTTGCTTACTTGGGATTAGGAATAAAATAACCAAGTTTATAAAATTACTTGGTAACCCTATTTTTTATATATATATATATATATATATATATATATATATATTGACCTGACTATAACCGAGACTGGAATAACAATTAAATTTATTCAAAACGCAACATGTTTTATTGGATTGTCAGACTTCTTCAGGCGTGGGAACATAGAAAGGAAATAAAAAACACTATAAGAAACCTCGTATCACTATAAAACGACTATTATAAAATTCAGTTAGCTTTGAACTGTAGCTACAGTCTGTGTTGAAGTTCTATTGTTAAGTAGCTGCGTGCGTCTGTTTTCACACGTGTGCCAAGATCGGATAGCAGAGCTGAAAGAGTCCAGATGATTATAGCTAAGGTTCTTAAAATTTATGTGAATAGGGTCCATAACAATTTCCTTAGATTCGACTATACATCGCTCCACCTCGTCAAGGCATATATGAAGGTTTGAGGTTGTTGTCCAGTTTATCTCATGTTGACAGCCTTCATCAGTTGTGTTTACTTAAAACAGTACATGGCTTGACAGGGCACTTGCTCTAGTTCTTTTGTAGGCAATGTCTCTCTGGTGTTCTTCTAGACGTAAGAGGATGGATTTTTCAGTTTGGCCTTAGTATTGCTTCCTGCAGTCACACGTGATTTTGTACACTCCCGGGAATTGTAGATGGTTGTGAGCTTGTTTGTATTTGCTTAAAATCGATCTTAGTTTAGGAAGAGTAGAGAAATTCTTAAAATTCTTCTTAGTTTCGTGGAGAGCGAGCTTGATATATAGTAAGGAGATATAACCTTTTGGATTGTCTTGTGTTTCTGATTTGTTTTGATGCCGGCAGTATAGATGCTTATTAATAGTTTTCGACGAGTAGCCATTACTTGTGAAGGTTCTTTGTAGATGTTGTAGTTAGTTCATTTTTTAGATCTTCATCATCTGACAGTATAGATCTGGCACGATGTGCTAGGGTTGAGATGATACCCACTTTCTGTGCAGGATAGTGATGCGTCCTCACATCACTATCCTGCACAGAAAGTGGGTATCATCTCAACCCTAGCACATCGTGCCAGATCTATACTGTCAGATGATGAAGATCTAAAAAATGAACTAACTACAACATCTACAAAGAACCTTCACAAGTAATGGCTACTCGTCGAAAACTATTATTAAGCATCTATACCACTGCCATCAAAACAAATCAGAAACACAAGACAATCCAAAAGGTTATATCTCCTTACCATATATCAGCTCGCTCTCCATGAAACTAAGAAGAATTTAAGAAAGTTCAACATAACCTATTTCTCTACTCTTCTTAAACTACGATCGATTTTAAGAAAATACAAACAAGCTCACAACCATCTACAATTTCCAGGAGTGTACAAAATCGCGTGTGACTGCGGGAAGCAATACTATGGCCAAACTGAAAAATCCATCCTCCTACGTCTAGAAGAACACCAGAGAGACATTGCCTACAAAAGAACTAGAGCAAGTGCCCTGTCAAGCCATGTACTGTTTCCAATAAACACAAATGATGAAGGCCGTCAACATGAGATAAACTGGACAACAACCTCAAACCTTCATATATTCCGTGACGAGGTGGAGCAACACATAGTCAAATCTAAGGAAATTGTTATGGACCCTATTCACATAAATAACCTTAGCTATAATCTTCCTGACTCTTTCAGTTCTGCTATCTGATCTTGGCACACACGTGAAATCAGATGCACGCAGCTACTTAACAATAGAACTTCAACACAGACTGTAGCTACAGTTCAAAGCTAACTGAATTTTATAATAGTCGTTTTATAATGATATGAGGTTTCTTATAGTGTTTTTTATTTGCTTTCTATGTTCCCACGCCTGAAGAAGTCAGACATTCCGATGAAACGCGTTGCGTTTTGAATAAATTTAATTATTCCAGTCTCGGTTATAGTCAGTATGTATAAATATGAACATATCCCAGTACTGAGTTAATACTACAAATTGATATTTGTGTGTATATATAAAAACCTGTAGCCATCTTCTATTTCAATCTGTTTAGCTGTAAAACATTATATTCTGTTTCTTCAAATCTTAAGACTTTGGGCTTTGTTTTAATATCAAACAATAAGAAGTTTCTCTTGTCACCATAGTTCTTGGTTATGGTCATACATGCTTCCTATCTTTGACAAGGTGGTGGTATGAAAAGAGCTCTTAATTAATATGTAATATATGCCCTTTAATAATTATACTTTGGGTATAAACATACTTTGAAATCTGCTGCAATTTGTTTCAGACGGATGTCTTCCTTATATGCTTCAGTGTTGTGAGTCCCTCTTCCTTTGAAAATGTTACATCTAAATGGTATCCAGAAATAAAACATCACTGTCCTGATGCACCAATCATTCTTGTTGGTAAGTTTCTTAATTTCAATCAGTTGTTAATCTATATAGGTAATCATGAATTACTTATACAAGGCATACTTATACAATGCGGTCTACAATTTCTAGTAACCCTTTATTTATTTTCATATTTTTCACCATGGAAATTATATTCTTGGTTGAATCCTTTATCTAAGTGAAGAAAGAAATAAAACACTTGAATAAAGAATGAACCCCGCAGATGTGAGAAAAATCAATGGAGTGAAGAGATGGTAACAGTGGCAGAATTATGTGTAGCAATGATGTCGTATTTGGTGGGGGAAAATAAAACTCTCACATTCTCACACAGATCATTAAGAGAATTTAGATGACCAGGTGCGAAAATCAAATTTTATCTTCGTTAAATTTGTGTCTGCCTGTTTCGTGCAAGTAGTTATAAGTATCGAATTTAGTTTTATTATATCACTGATAAGGTACTGTACAGAGGCTGTTGCAGTCTGTGTCATTCTCAACAAATAGTGCAATTAGAGACAGATGGAATAAAAACGGCGCTAACTAATAAATCACATGTACCCTCTCACAGAAACTATGCTGTATAGACTTAAACAAAACCATATGTTGCACCGAAACACAGTATCTAACTAAAAACTATTGTCCAATTTTTCAATTATTAAATAAGTGTTTGTTTTATTGCATTTGAAATTCTCTGTCATTATGACAGATCACAAAGGCTAACTTAAAATAAAAGGCTACCAAGAATCGAAACATGCCATATAACGAATGTGCAAGTTCGCCTGCCAAGAAGCCATAAAATTCAACCAAGGGTTGAAATGTTTGTGTGAGTTGAGCCAGTCAGTAATGAGAAGTTTCATCGGAACGATAAATGACACCCACCCTGTTGTGAACGTGTTAAAACTAATAGTGAATGTTATGACAGTTTCATATGTTATGGAATTCGATTGAAGAGAATTAGCATTTCAACTCAACACTTGTCAGTTGCTTTTGTCACAGCATGATCTTTTGTTAATACCGCACCAATCATATGCACGTCTTTATAGCTGCTGTTTTGTGTAAAACAAAATTCAGCTTGTACGTATCGTAACAATTTAAAAAAAAAAAAATTGAATAATTTATAAGCGTATAAAAGGATATCACCTGTAAATCGTTGACATGCCAGCAAAATTCTCTGACACGAGTGCCATAGGTTTGCAATCTAGGGTGTACCATATAAAGTGTTTATTGCTGAAAATTGTCTTCGTTTTCTACCAGGAAAGCACATTTAAAATCATAAGTGTGTTATTCTCAAGCTGAGCAGTTGATTTTCTCATGAGTTACATACATATGTAATGCTTTTTTTTTTATGTAAAAGTTTATTTTTATTGTAATGGCCACTAAAACTACAACGAAAGGGGAAAAAACCAACATTGAATAGGAAATTCGTTTCTCTTGAAGAAAAAATTAAAATCTTGGATCGGTTGAAAATTGGAAAAAAACCAGGAGTTGTTGCAAGGACTCTGAATTTAAATGAATCAACAATTCGAACAATCAAACAAAATGAACATAAAATCCGAGAAAGTGTTATTGCTGAGTCAACGGTAAGTGCAAAGTGCGTTGCTTGTGTTCACAAAATTTTAATAGAAAAAATGGAGAAATCTCTAATGATTTGGATAGAAGATTGCACTCAAAAGAAAATTCCTTTGTATAAGCAAAAAGCTCTCAAAGTTTATAAACATTTAAAAGAACTCAATCAAGATTCTTCAGAAGAAATCTTTCGGCATGGATTTTGTGCCAGTAAGGGTTGGTTCGAAAACTTTAAAAAGCGGTTTTCTTTGTATAATCTTAAAATCCAGGGAGAATCAGCATCAGCAGACGTTGAAGCTGCCCGGAAATACCCAGCAGAACTTTTAAAAATCATTAAAGAAGGTGGTTACAGTACAGACCAGGTGTTCAATGAGGATGAATCTGGGTTATATTGGAAAAAAATGCA